>NC_063045.1:36643281-37010781 GCF_018812025.1 Megalobrama amblycephala | reverse complement strand
ATGATGCTGACGTGACTTTTCCAACCCTCGATATCAGTTACCTCACTCTCCATGTTTGCTTTTGCACTCCTGGAGTCAGAATGCAGATGGATGGTATCCTGCTGTCGTTTGTTCTGTATGGAACAGTCATATGGGCAGTGGTTTCTGTGTATCTTCTCATCTGTCTCTACCTGCTCTGCACTTTACGCTGTAGGATTCAAAAAGAGGAGAGTGACATGGAAAACACTGACTTTGGAGACATCTTATAGCTTAATGTAACATCTGTCTCAGGTAAGTATTGTTGTTGGGCTTGTAGAGTGAGCTGGCTAGTGATGGGGATTATTCACTGTCTTATAAAATGGATATTTTTCTTTACTGAGGTTTTATGCATAGGTTTTATATATAGGATGTGTGGTAGAGATATTCAATGCAGGACATTGTGTAACTTTCACAACCAAAGTGTAAAGGAAAGGACTAGTGAAATAGATTATATGCATTATTTTATGACCGAACATGAGTATATTGTGCAGTTATAAATCAAGAGTTTGTCCAGATTATTACTTCAGATTATTTTTCTCACAAAGATCCAGCACTTCATTAAATGTTCATTAAATGTATTAAAATACTATATTCATGAAACAGTAACATTCAGCTCATATATAAACATATTTATATTTGATGTTTCATTCAGATTATGGTTTTATGACTGTGCTAACAGCAGCTGGTCCTGGCAGAAGATTCAAAGTTAATAATACAATCAGTCAACTTCCTTATTTGCTTAGGAAATTATGAAATGCGGTTTCATTTAAGTTATAAACCTAACCGGATATGAGGTTTCTTGCTCACTTTGGTATAATTGTACTGCTCCCACGAGCCCTGACTTATTAAACTCATAGATTATCAATATTTAGTAATAATTTTGTAGCCTATCAGTAGTAATAATAGGTAATATGTTATTCTTATGCTAACAATACAACTTATAATAGAAATATTGGCCATATATTCAACATATAGTACAGTGTAGGCTATGCATTTTACCAATGCTGCATTGGGGAATAAATGCAAAGTCATATTATGAGCTGAAACATTCGCCACATTTTATCACCACATTCATCATTTAGGCTATGTGATTTTTGGCTCTCAGTTGTGGCCACGTATGTAAAACTAGCGTGATAAACGCATTCAGGCCGAACTCATGATCTCATTTTGATCTCATATCCTCTAGTAGTGTTTGGGTGTTGTCACAGTCGTGAAAGGTGTGGCTTATAGTGGACACACAGAGACGCTTTAGCAGAGGTAAAGTTGAAAGTTTTGTTGCGATGTATACTGAAATATGTGTTTATGCCATTCGTGCACTTACCAACAAGGTCGATTTTGATGTTTTGCTGTGTTACGATGTGTGTTGCCAAGTATTCGTCTGTAAAAGACGCGAGAATCATCACGTTTTCTTGGGTTTTCTCTCAGCGAGCATAGTGATGTTAACGGATTTTGTCATGCTGTAGTTAATCGTTTATAAAATTGCATAGAGCATAAACTTTGCTATGATTCTTGCCTGTTTGGGATGTAATCCTCCATTTTGACCAAATTCATCATAAATGCGTAAAGATACGCAGCCTTAGGAGAATTAATTCAGCTTTACATTATCCAAACTTTTGATAGTGACTAAAAAACATAAGAAAATTTACATTTATTTACAATATAACTAATATCTGATTGCAGAACTTAAACCGACAAACCACAAACAGCAGGAATGTCTTCTGTATGGGTCAGTACACTTTTTCTTTTTTCTTCTTTTTTCTTTTCAGTTTCACTTCAACCATTTTAGGATAGATAAACACTACATTTACTTTTCTTCTTCTGAAAGTGTTATTTAATAAAGATAATAGTTTATTTAGAAAATTTAATACTTTCTGTTTTACTTTCAGGATGATTTGGATCTTCTCCTGGAGTCCCCCTCCTCCCTGACTGTTAATGTAAGATTGGCATTGTATTTTAGTAGTTTTATACAGCCAATATATATTGTATTTGAGCATAATTATTTAGTTATCAGCATGTCATGTATTTTAGTAGTTCTATACAGTCAATATATATTGTATTTGAGCATAATTATTTAGTTATCAGCATGTCATGTTTTATTAAGTCAACAGCACGTGGCACTGTTAAGGAGAAGCCTGGCTTTAATCCAGGGGAGGATGCTGCTGCTTTAAGGAAAGCCATCGAAGGCATTGGTAAGGCACTAACCTGGGTGTGGACTTTAGTAAACTTACACTGCACACATTCAACTGAGATGTTGAAACCTTGTTGCTTTCTTTTTACTGGCTGTCATTGACCTTATGACACAACGAGGAACTGTATGTGTAAATATGCATGTTTGCATTTGCAATTCCTCAGGCACTACTGAAAAGACTCTTATTGACATTCTGACTCAAAGAAGCAATGCCCAGCGTCAGCTGATCTGTAAAGCGTATCAGGACGCCACTGGAAGGGTAAAACACCACCGCTGACACATTCCCTGGGCAAATGTTGCAAATAACTGTTGTCTGATGTTTTAAAACCATGCATATGTTTTTCATCTTAGACTCTTTGCGATGACTTGGAAGGTGATACACGTGGAGATTTTGAAGATATTTTGGTGGCCCTGATCACTCCTCCTGCTAAGTTCGACTGCCAAGAGTTCATGCGTGCTATAAAAGTACACAATCTTGTTTCTGTTTGACTGCTAATAGTTTAAATGTCTTTATTTGGCCTTTATTTAGAATTGAACCAAGATGAAGTCATTAGCTATGTTTTGCACCTATCTATTTTCATGCAAATTTTGGAATACGGCATAAAAAACGCTGGATGGAAATGCAAAGATGCGTATAATTCTAAACGTATGCATATAAGTAACGTTCTAAAAACATATGCGCTCAGTTGAGGCTGATTTTATTTATCCAATATGAAGACTTGCACATAAACTACTAATAAATTCCTCAGTGCACAACACAAAACTCAAATAACTTTGCCTCAAAAACTCATGTGAGATGGCATAACTGGACTAACCAGTGGACCAATTTTATTGCACAGCATCTCAAATGTTGGTTTGGTCGTTTTGAAATGCTTGAGCAAAAGTCTGTCATCAAAATGATTTGGTATAATGACCTCTCGCACGATTGGGTTCCCAAACACCAGGCATTATTCACCTCCGAACACAAGATACCATGACAGTGTTTATTGCGTTTTGTCTGTGCGCTCTGAGGCGCAAGTCATTTGTGATGTAGGAAAATAGAGCCACAGTGGCTTCCCCGATTGCAACAACTTCCATTTTTATTACAGATATTTTACGCCAATTTGCCAGGAAGTGAAGATTTTGTTCTCTTGAACACATGGGATGAAACTGTGCTTTATTCGCAAGTGTTTTATGTGAAATCCCCATTTGGTGCATAATTTAAATTTGCTGCTTTGGATGAAAACTTAGCTATTGAAGTTGCTAAAAGAATGAGTTTCATCACAGGGTGCTGGTACAGACGAAAGCGTTTTGGTAGAACTATTTGCATCACGCTCCAACCATCAGATCAAGGCATTGTGTGATGCATATTTGGCTGGTTTGTATCTTTTAATGTTACTTTTTTCATTTTTTTTTTTTCACCCAAGAAATATTATTTACAATATTTTGGTGGGTATTTTGACCCTTGAATCTAATTAACCGTCTTTTTCAGAAACCGGAAGAGCTCTAGTTCACGACCTGAAATCTGAGGTGTCAGGGGACTTCGAAAAAACATTGTTGATCCTCGCTGAGGTTCAGTCAAATCATTTTTTTCAGTCCTGCATCATATTTAAATTAATTCAAATGAGTTATGCAGCTGTCACGCTTACAATTTGTTTGTCTTTCTAACTAAAAGGGCAAGAGGGATGAAAGTACCAATGTGGATGTGGCAAAAGCTAAAGCGGATGCTAAGGTGAAGTGAAGACACTATTGCTAATTTTTTGTCAGTTGCTTAACCTCAGCTAAATGAATCAAATGAAAAACCAAAATGTCCCAAGACTGTGTTCCGCCCTTCAAAATGGCGGAAAGCATGTGGCTATTTTCTGTTATATCTACAATTGATATTTTTGTGCAGATCTTGTACGAGGCGGGAGAGAAAAAGTGGGGAACGGACGAGAGCAAGTTTATCGACATCCTCTGCCACAGAAGTGTTCCTCAGCTCAGACAAAGTATCTGAGAAAAAAAATCCCTAATTTTATATATCATTTTTATAATATAAATTAATTTATAGCATTTATAGTAATTTCGAAGTAATTAAACTAAATGTCAAAAAGTGGTAATCAGAACTGAATGTTCAGCAGTGTGAAATGTCTTTCAATCTTTTTCTCTTAGCTCTGGTTGAGTATAAGAGTCTGAGTGGAAAGACCCTTCAGGAAAGCATTGAAAAGGAGATGTCTGGAAAACTCGAGGATATTCTGGTGGCTATAGGTGATATTTTAAAGGTTTTTGTTAGTGGTGTTTGTTTAGGCACTATTAGGGGCCGTTCACACAACACGTTTTTCCATTCCACTGCGCTACTTTTTTCAGTGTAAACTCGCTAGATGGATGTGTTTGACCACTGTGCTCACATCTTTCACAGCATGTCGCGCATGACACGCCATTCTAAAAATGCGGCGGTCAAGATAAAATAAGTTCAACTTTTAAAAAAAATGTCTCTATACCTTTCATGTTTTTTTTTCACTTGACATGCGACACGTTTTTAACCACAAAAACGTATTCTGTGCGAACGGCCCTTCCTTATGCAATGCATGCATGTTTAAAAAAGTTTACGTTTTGAAAATTTTTATTTGTAAATTATTTTATTTTATTTTTACATATAAAAGCTTGTTTGTGCCACTGAATGAAAAAATAAAAAAGCTAATTGCAACTTTTTATCTTACAATTCTGACTTTTTTTTCTCAGAATTGCGTGATATATAGTTGCAATTGTGTGTTTTAAAGTCAGATTTGTGAGATATAAACTCGCAATTCTGAGAATTGGACTTTATAACTGACAATTGCAAGTTTATATCTCACAGTTCTGAGAAAAGAAGTCAGAATTGCGAGATAAAAACTCACAATTGCGAGGAAAAAAAAGTCAGAACTGAGAAAAAAAAAATCTGAATTTATATCTTGCGATTCTGACTTTATAACTTGCAAATTGTGAGTGTATATCTCGCAATTCTGACTTTATAACTTGAAATTGTGACTTTACAGTATATCATGCACTTCTGAAAAGTCATGTGTGGTTAAAATAAAAAGCTGCAATTATCTATTTTTTATTTTGTGGTGGAAACAAACTTCTAAAGTTACATGCTGTAATTTTCCACTTGAAAAATCTAATTGAAAATGCCTCTACTTTAGTGAAATGTGTGAAGAGTGTCCCAACATACCTTGCTGAGCGCCTTTATAAAAGCATGAAGGTTAGATCTGTCTTTCTGTATTCCCCTTTTTTACCACATTACAATGAAATGTCTAAAACTGTGAAACTCTAGAACAAAACGAGCAGAATTTTTGAATAGAAACTTCTTTTTTCAGGGTGCTGGTACCACTGAATCTACCTTAACTAGAATTATAGTGAGCCGTTCAGAGCTCGACATGCAGGAGATCAAGGCAGAATACAAGAAGCTGTTTGGCTCTTCCTTATACTCTGCCCTTGAGGTAGGAAGCATTAAATAAGAACTTATAAGTCAAGAATGTCATTGTCCAAAATCCTTTCTTGCTCCTAAAAATGCGCTTTTAACAAGATCCCATTTTGTTCCTTAACGTTACTGAAAATTGATTTACACCTTTAGTAACATGTGAATGACTCGCATGACCAGTGTCTGAACCTGTACTGCAGAGGAAATGATTCACATCCTCAGTGTGTGATCAGTCCCGCCCTAAACACCTTGAGAAAACCTGTGGGTTTTCTCAAGTGTGGGTATTTGCAGGTTGGAGTAATGGGCATGCCGAAAAGTAGTAGGTGTGCTGAAAAGTCTTTGTTCACAAAAGCTGCTTGTTATGGTGTGGGGTGAGTTAGGGGTTAGTTTCTGTTGCAGCATTGTGTACAGGGGTTGGACAATGAACCTTAAACACTTGCTGATATAGTGTTTCGCACCTATAAATGCATGACCTAGTGGCCAATCTTCACTCATTTTACATTCCATCAGTAAGAGCAGAGTGTGAAGGTTGAATTAGCAGAGCAATAGCACTGCTGTACATGAAATATTGCAATCCACACAACATAATGGGAGATATATCAGAGTTCAAAAGTGGACATATTGTTGGTGCGCATCTCGCTGGCTCATCTTTGACCAGGACAGCAAGTCTTTGTAGTGTATTGAGAGCTATGTTATCCAGGGTAATGTTGGCATACCACCACGTAGGACGAACCACATCTGACAGGATTAACTGTCGACACAAGAGGCCCCAAAGAGGCTTAACACATGGATATATTATACACATTTGTTTTCTTTCTCAACTCTTTACATTCACTTAAACAGTTAGTTCACCCCAAAATGAAAATTCTGTCATCAATTACTGACCCTCATGTCATTCCAGACTCATAAGACTTTCGTTCTTCTTCGGAAGACAAATGAACCTCATTGGCTACGAAGCACGAGAATGCACGAGAATGAACCTCATTGGCTACGAAGCACGTTTGAGCTTCCAGAAGAAGTTGGTTCTTGTGTGTTATTCACATTCGGTTGAGCTTCTGCTTATGTTGGCTGATCAATATTTACATGCGAGTAAAAGCCTAAATGAAATCTGTTCATCATAACAAGCGATTGATTCTCTTCAGAAAATCTGCACTAAACCGCTCGATTCATATGGATTAGTTTTCTGATTTCTTTATGACATTTTTGAAGCGTCAAAGTGGTAGTTGCAAAGGCAGTCTACGAAAGGAAATCTGGCAGCATTCTGTTATCAAAAATATCTTAATTTGTCTTCTGAAGAAGAACGAAACTCTTATGAGTGTGGAACGACATGAGGGTCAGTAATTAATGACAGAACTAACCCTTTAAAACATAAATGACTGTTTACGTGAATTCTCTCCAAGACCGGCATTTTGACATTATTTTGTGTGTATTTGACTGCTTAAGTGCAATAAGCAGCAAAAAAATAACTCAATTTAGTACTCACAAAATCTGTGGGAATGAGAAAAATAATGTGCAATACGCACAATCCCACGCCGAAATTCAAGCCCTGTAACACCAAAAATATTTGCAAAAAACAAAAATAACAAGTTTATTTAACAATTTGAACTGTTGTCATACACATTTGACATAGTGAACACAGTGCAGCACTTCTGTGTTCCACACGCATGCGTGTACAGCGTCGGCCAATACTGAGCCGGCGTTTGGACGTAGAACACGGAAGTGCTGCACTGCATTCACTGCGTCAACTGCGTATGACAAAAATCCCTCTGGCCACTGTGAAGGACTTGTATCTGTCATTTTCAAGACGCATTGATGCTGTATTGGTTGCAAAAGGAGGCCCTAGACCATATTAATAAATGATTGTGGTCTAAAAGGTGTTTCAGTTTCATTGTCCAACCCCTGTACCTTTCGGCATGCCCATTACGACCTGCAGTTATCCCTGTCTCGATTTTCTTGGTTATAGCTGCTTTCAAATCATGTTGAAATCATATTTTTTGCTCATGAATGCCATCATAATGTTGTAGTTACCAGTGGGGAACTCTTAAGTTTTCTTTAAACCCTAACTTACAACTGAATTGGGGTGTATCAGTTAAAAAAAAATCATGACATTTATAATTAAAGGTGCTAAAGAGGATGTTTTGTTTTATACATTTTTGCAATATTACTTGAAACTGTCTTTACTAACTGATAAAAGACTATTTATTAGGTGCACTGAAAGTAATAATATTAATATACATCATCTGTGCACGAGGTAGGATCTGTGCATCGCGTAAACGATTGGCCCTCTGGCTTGTCAATCACTGCCATGACGATCCTTGTGAGAGACGCGCGGCTGCGCGCTCCAGTAACTTTCCACACTCCACAGGCGCCGCATGCAATGTTTTTGTCAGGAGACAGGAGTAACAACTGCAGATTATGAGTTACCTGCGGTGAGTCTGACATAATGAATCCACGGCTTTAAGTCGTGCACACACTTAACGATTGTAAGGCCGATTATGAATGTAAATTGATACTTATGACTGATTGCGTTCAAACGCGTCCAGTCAGAGCCAGTTGCTTTCAGTCTGCGATTACAGTCGGTGTTCAAATTCCATGTGAAAGTATATAAATCTACTTCAGTCGCAGAAAACAATCACGTGTATGTTGAGCATAGTCAGAATGTTTTAGCTAGTCGTTAAATGTGTGCCCGGCTTAATAACACAGCGAATGCCGGTGGTAAACACTCGTGTTCCGATACTTGTGCACGAGTTTTGGGAGGCGTTCCCTCTAAATGAGCTGTGAAGGAGGGGGGTTGTTCTTACCCATGCGCTCATTTCAAAAACTCAGACGACAAAAAGAACCTCTTTAGCACCTTTAAGTTTTAATTGTGTTGACAGTTTAGTTTTTTTGTGCACTGTTGGTGAAGAATGGTATTAAAGCTGGTCAGAAAACATTGCTCACTTAGTCAAGACTATGACTGAACTGGACTTGAAGCATGTGGCTGAGCATCTTGAAGAGGTTCATAAATTGAATTTGCTAATTCAGTTGACTGCATGAAAACATCCCAAGCCATGTTGATTTCACTGAGGTTCAGTGTAAAACCTCATGCGAGTTTAATATTGTACTGTAGCGTTTTGACCAGCATGTGTGCCTCTTTGCTAGACCATCAAACACGCATTGCACTGCGACCTGACGTCCCCTTTGTAATCACAAATCTCCTGCATTGAAGCCTCGACATGTTTCTTTGTTTGTTCCCTTTTCATTGTTTATTTTACTTTACTATGAAGTTGCTATTATCCTCCAGCTCTCTAAAACCAGTGCTCTTTAACAAAGATCTTAAATGTATTTCTAAATAATAAAGGTTCTAAATGTTTAGCAAGTGCAGTATGATGTTTAATGTCTGCAGTCACATAAATGTTTTTTTAATTTTTTTATTGTAGTCTGAAGTATCAGGGGATTATCGTCAAACCCTGCTGAAGATCTGTGGTGAAGATGACAAATGAATGTATCCAGCACAAACCCGTCATAACACAGAAGACATCACGGCTAAAGTGCTATAATGTGAAAGAATATCCAAATATATAACAATATCCAAATATATATTTTGAAAATACTATTAATAAATCTGAAGAGATTTATAAAAAGTGTATTTCTTGTACTAACCTGATTGTTTATAATCATAGATCACTTGATTTTAGAATAACCTTAATATAACACAAATGACAAATATACAGTTTGTTCCTTCATTGTGAAATAATAGCAAACAGTGACTAAAGAATAAACTTTTTTTCTATGCCATTTTGCTTTCTGAAATATTGTCTTCAATGTGTGGTTTTGTCCGTGATCCAGCAGGTGGCAGTGAAGTACATGTATATGGTATCCTAGTGGTCAACAATTAAAATCTCTTGGGATTCCATGAATGGGATGAGCATTTAAATTAAGTGAGTGCTCATTTTGCCTTGTCACTCACTCATAAGTACATAAAACTACAATTAGGATGACATTTGGTTTCAATTCTGATGCTGGAATTAGACTTTCATCCTCATTTTGAGATTATTAATATCTAATCCCCCAGAACAATGCAGATTGTCATGAGAAAGTGATGTTTGCAGATGCTGGTAAAACCCACAAAAGATTCTTAGCCCCCTTTTTCGCATAAGGAGGCCACTGATGAGATTTTAATTTGCTCTAGACTAGAGCATCTGTGAGGTCAGAATGACAGATTGTGAAATGATTGGAGGCCCAGAAGTGTTTTTGTCAGGAAAAAATCATTCTCATGAGATATAGTTTACATGAGTGCTAATATTACATTTGGAGATAAAGCAAGATACAATATTATGAGCAGTAAATATGCTAATGTGTTGAAAACTGATTTTTACATAGGCCTACCATAATTCAGTCTTTTATTGCCATTTATTGGATGTTCAATTAACACGAGCATGTGTACAGTCTGCAGTCAGAAGTGAAAACTCAGAGATTGTCTTCATTACTGTTCATAATCTGTTACTTTAGTAAATGCTGACCTAAACCACAATCTCTTTTTTCAATTAGTCTTCAGACAGCAAAAGAACAATGCCCTGGAAAATCCTTAATGCCACTAGAGTAGGACAAAACACTCAGATTACAACAGATTTAAGAATACAATTCAGCCCTCTTTTATTATGTCAAACCTCTATGTAAGACATTTGATGATACCATCAAAAGATTAAAGACAGACCAGGCCACAAGCACAAGGTCAACTTTCAAGTCGCCCACAGAAAAACAGTAATTGTTCTGAAGGATTATAGGCTAATATATTTAAGTAAGGGATAATGTACATCCAGCCGGTTGTTATCTCAAATTATTACACAGCTCTGTGGAATACTTGATTCTGATTGGTCAATGGTGCCATCCGGCGGTATGTTATTCCCGATAACAACCGCTGAAAACAGTTAACACAGGCTCATCCGGGTTACTGAAGTCTGCAGCGCTATGTTTGCTAGGAACGGTTTTTCCTCGTAGATAGGCTCTCAAGTCTCACGCATTGGGCGTGAGACACACGCATTTCAACCCGTTCACACGCTCACACGCCACACCTTGTATTTCTCACGCAGAGAAATCTCCAGGATAACGCACAAGTTGCGCCGCTATTAGAGGAATCAAGCGAGTTCCCCATAGAGTTCAGAAGGCCCTGCCACGCACCAGTTAATCTAATAAAAAAATATAGCTACCGGACAGCCAATCAGAAAATAGAATTGCTGTATCCAGGTAAGATTTAGATATTCCCGCCACAACAATGTTTACGTTCTGATTCCAACGATACATTCTGTGATTCACGGGCTCGCTCACTGATTCAGATGCTCGCTTAAGTAGTTAGAAGAGGACATCTGTCAGTCACATTGATTCACATCTGGCTACAGACTGATCGTGATTGATATGGGACAATATATACTATGAATACAGTAAGTCATCTTTGTGTCCAGGCAGGTGGTAGGTTAGTTAACAGTTTGTCCAGAGTACTTTACGTGAACTTGCCTAGCTAGTAGGGATGGGCATTTTTCCAAAATATTGTATTCGAATATTTGGGCTAATAAAAAAATGAATATTCGTGTATTTAAAGCTGCAGTCCGCAACTTTTTTTGTGTTAAAAATTTACAAAAATTATATAATGAGAATATACAACATGAATCCATTTTCCAAACCGTGTTTTTGTCTTATCCTGAATCATTATGGTACAACTTATAATAAGTGTTTATATTTGGACTATTTCAGACATGACTGGTAGGACCCGCCGCAGAGTATCACAGTAACTGCGTGACTCGCCATAGACATACATGGAGAAAAGTAGCTCCGGCTAGAATGTTCCTCCGCAAGACGCGTGCTGTTCTGTTTATTAACCGCTAGAGGGCCAAAAATCGCGGACAGCAGCTTTAAATTACGATTATTTTGAGAAAATGAGAGACGTTTTTAAACATTTTTTATTCATCACCATTTCTGAACAAACTTATTATTAGGTAATATACACAACAAGTTTACGTTTTATCTTAAGGTTTTCATTCAGTTTAAAACATTAAACAATATGTGTAAACAAAAAATATCGGCCTAAAGAACAAGCATTATAAGCTCAAGCAGCGAGCGGGAAAAAACACTGCAGAACGTAATGTACATATAATGTACACTAGAGTCAGAATATGGTTACCATGTTTATATTGTTTCACATTATAATGTTGAGGAAAAAAATAAAATAAAATGTGTATATGGGTCAATGACGTGACGCTCATTTTTTTGTGTCTTATAGTTTTAGTTAAATTTAAAAGGGTAAAAATTGCAAAATAAATTAACAAATTACTTACATACATTCTCTTTTTGGAGGACCAAGTCTAAAATTTCTGGTTTTAATCAATTTTGAGAGAATATTTTGGGATTGATTGCAAAAATGTCATTGTGGTGTAACCGTAAAAACTTGGTACCAAATAATTGATCTTGTTTAAAAAAGGTGAAATTCTCAATAAAACACCATATAATCTAGTTTGGCATAATCTTACATTAGAACAATTTAATAGTAAATAAAAATAAATTTAACACCATTGTTCTGAATATTATAAATAATTTGGGGAATCATAGGAGTCAAGTCAAATTCCTGAAGTGTCAAGGTGGTGTAACCACCATTCAAGGAGCCATTTTGTTAATATTGTGCAAGAAAACCATGTGACAGGAAATTATATCACAAAGAGGGACCCCTGGTGACACTAAATGCTGCATGCAAAGGTTAGTAACTGTCTTTAAAATATGAGATATTTTGACATTTTTAGGGTATGGTTAGGTATTCTTAGGTATACATGTCAAATGGTATGACCCCATGAATACATTGATAATTCATCATTATTATAAAAATGTGTATTGACTTTAAAAATTACATTTGAAATATTTCCACCAAGGCCATGTGCTTACATAGGTGTCCATGATAATACCTGTCAAATTTGGTTTTAAATTGAAATGTCAAATGGTGTAACCGGTTACACCATTTGACTTCTATTACAAGCCTTTCTGTTAGGGGCAAATTTAGTCAAAATCACTAGTTTATATTGCTGATTAAAGATGTAATATAAACTAAACTACTATTTGGAACTATTTTCAAATGTTCAATGTTTTATTTTTTTGAGAAAGTGGTGCTTTATCCACAACTTTATTATTAAAGCTCTGTAATTCAGTAAAATAATATATAATTATGTTGCACAACATTAATGTTTAGAACATTAATGTTTAACATTGAAATGTTTAGCTTCAATATTTCTATTCCATTCACTTAAAAATGTAAGCAATATAAAATCATGGAGTGATTGCTAATGAAAGACAAGTGCGTCAAACGTATCTAGAGCAGCTTTTATTATGCCGCAGTCGCTGCTTCTGCTTCTTCAGGTCAAGCGTATGTGATGTAAAGCAGCTCTGTTTTAAAATATTACACACATTTGTGTGTTCAAATTTGTTATAATGCTACTCTGTGCGTTCACTCGGCAGCTGCACACTGCACACTGCAGTCAACTAGATCCATATTAGGCTTGGTAAAACATGGTACTCACAGTAAATCAAGAAAACAAGATTTAAACAATAAGACTAAACGTGTTTAGCTATATAATATGATTAGATTTCTGTCGACAAATGTATCCAAACAGTTGCTCATCTGTCTAATAAAACACATAATATATTAAAGCGTCTTTGGTGTTTCAGTGGTTTCGACAAAACCGGAAACCGAGATTAACGCGGGTATCATGTCATTGATAGGCGACGCACGGACATGGCTCGTGTCCTGGTTATTATTTCTCTAGGTTTAAACATTCTTGGAAACATCTGGCATAATATAAGTACACAAGTCAACAAAATATATAAAATTGTCCAAGTGGTTTTTTGATATTTGAATCCAAAAGTCTTACATATTGTGCATTTAACCAAAGACTACAATTTACATCTATAAAAAACAATTCATTAAATTTCTAAGATTTTATAATTAAAACGACATAACAGAGCCCCTCTTGCCCCAATCGATAAATTGATATAGTTTCAAGCAAGGAAACAGTGGCTCATCACAGAGCACCAGTGAATTCTGATCCTGCTATCAGATATATTTTTTTTAAGAAATCATCACTTTGATGATTTCTTGTTATCAGATATTGTTCCTTAAAGGGTTAGTTCACCCAAAAATGAAATTTCTGTCATTTATTACTCAATCTCATGTCGTTCCACACATGTAAGACCTTTGTTCATCTTCAGAACACAAATTAAGGTTTTTTTTGATGAAATCTGAAAGCTTTTTTTTTAATCTCCCATAGAAAGCAACAAAATTACCACATTCAAGGTCCAGAAAGGTTGTAGAGCCATTGTTAAAACAGTCAACGTGACTGCAGTGTTTCAACCTTAATGTTATGAAGAGATGAGAATACTTTTTGTGTGCAAAAACAAAATGAAAATTATGACTTTATTCAACAATCTCTTCTCTTCCTGTCATTATCCTCACGCAGGTGACACAGTAACACAGTGAAGCCTTCCTTCTTTATGTCTGAATGCCAGCTCAGTATTGGCCAAAGCTGATCACGTGATCAGCACAGCGCATGCGTGTGAGACTGACGCAGGACCCGGCCAATAATGAGCCGGTGTTCTGATGTAAAACCTGGAGTTTCTGCACTGTGTTTACCATGTCAACAGCATAGGAGAATGACAGGGAAGAGACAAAATAGTTTAATAAAGATGCTATTTTTGTTTTGTTTTTGCACAAAAAATGTATTCTTGTCTCTTCATAATAAGGTTGAACCATTAAGATTAAGGTTGATCCTTTGCAGTCACGTCGACTGTTTTAACGATGTCTTTAGTACCTTTCTGGACCTTGAAAGGGGTAATTTCGTTGCTTTCTATGGGAGATAAAATTATCTTAATTTGTGTTCTGAAGATGAACGAAGGTCTTATGGGTGTGAAATGACAAGAGGGTGAGTAATAAATGACAGAAATTTCATTTTTGGGTGAACTAACCCTTTAACTGGAAAATATATGAGACATGATTTCACTGTTCATTACTATGATTATTTCTTGTTGTCAGATGTTGTTTTTGTTTTGGCTGTAGAAGTAACATGGTCAGGTGGTGTAACTGGTTTGTGTCAATTGGCGTAACCAGTATTTTTCATAAAAAATATAATTATTTACAGAAAAATTAATGTGGAATAAAATGTTATCATCTAGTTTAGTGTAATAACATGATTTTAAACAATTTTAAAATAATTTGTCAAAGATTATTTAGAAAACAAATGTGTTTTCAGCATGTGTCCCACCAAATATTGCAAAAACACGTTAAAATTTACATTTAGAGATAACTCTAATAAAATAATTTTTCATTTGATATTTTAAATTGAAGTATATATTTCTATAAGTGAGCTTACGTGCCATCTAGGTGGATAACATATTTAATATTTCTCATTCTTTGGCGGTTACACCATTTGACATTTTTAGGTACATTCATTCTTAACTTTAGTAAAAAATTGTGCAAATGTCATTTTTATCAACATAAAATCAACTTAGACACAATATATACATTTTAACGTATCTGATGCATGCTTTTAAAACAGGTTTTTAAAAGATTTTTTAATTTCTCATCTTGCCGCACCATATTTGTCACTGACCCATATATTACCATTATCTCTCTATCTCTCTCACTCACTCACTCACATACACACTAAAATGCTGAATTAAATAAATATTTTTTTATTTGTACGAATTTTTCATATCAGACCCCCATCCCCACCCAAACCCCCGTCGCTGCCGCCGCCGCCGCCGAAATCTCACTCTGAACTCAGTTCAAAACTTGAGAGCCCTCTAGATGTTTTGCCTTTGTTTAGCTAATAAAATATTATAAAGCAGTCAAATTTTGTCGATAACAATCAGGTACATAAATAATTATATGGATAAGAGATATTGATCTGAGATTAAACTGATTTAAAATCGTACATGTTTGTTATCTTAATCCATTACAGTGAACAAAATAATCGCAAAATGCCAGCAGCTGCGTTTGTATGAAACGAGAGAGCGAGTCCACGATACAGGATGACATAATTAAATAACTACATAAAATTTGACTGCTTTTTAATATTTTATTAGCTCACCAAAGGCAAAACTTTGACGAGGAAAAACCGTTCCTAGCAACCATGTAACGTTAGCACTGCAGACTTCAGTAACCCGGAAGAGCCTGTGTTAACTGTTATTAGCGGTTGTTACCGATTCCTTCATGAGTTCAACCAAAGTCCCTTTAAGACAAGTCATTTCACTCGGCGGCCATCTTTGAAACGCCTTTCGGTTATCCTGGGCATCATGCAGCTCCTATCTCTTTGAATGGGGAAACATCAGATTCTCCAAAACTGTTCGCCAACCTTACGACTAAATTTCATATTTGAAATCACCAATGAAATCTAACAACAACCAACTCATACATTTAGTTTCTAAAACGCTCGAATCATGACAAAAAAGCTGTATTTTTTCAGGCTGGATCAAGCTAATGCGCATGCGCAGACCTAAATGCGCGTCTCTTCGGAGGCGCACGTCTGACTGTTTCTATAGAAACCGGTGATTCTAACGGCCGCTGCAGTGACGCGATAACTTTACTAGTCGGCGATTGGCTCTTATTTAGAAGGCGGGACTTATTCCGCCATATTGCGCGTTACACTTTCTCCCATTCAAAACAAAACGAGTGACACGTCTTGTGTTATTCTATAGTCTTTGGTTCAACTGAATAGTTCCGACTTCTGGGCGATGTCTGAGTTACAACTGGATATTTTTGGAGTGAACCAAAGATTTTACTTATGGTACAAATGTTACTTGTATAGTAGAACATTTCAGAAATATGAGTTTAATCATAGTCTACTGGAAATATGTTTATATGTCTTGTATTACATTTTATAATATTTAAATGAAATATATTTTATAAAAACATGCACATAGAGCACGGAATGAGACCACGGGATACGTCATATGATGACGAAGAATTGGAATTTTTATCATCGATTCGCGAACGATTCATTCCCGTCAGGTCAGCACATTGCGATAATGACGCAGCAGTTTTAATTTACAGTTCATTAAGTAAGATAAAATGAAATAACTATCAGTTCAGAGGCAAAATGACAATGTATTTGTTTACACTTATTACGCCAACAAAATAGCCTCAAATGAAGGCAAAGTAGAAAACCCGCCAATCAAATTACTGAACCGGAAATAACGACTAGCAATGAGTAAACTTCGACGGATTTACTTTATATATTGTGACTGAAATACACAACAGGAACAAGCTATGATTTTCATGCAGTTTCATCATTAAGATATTCATTCAGGCAATTTATTTCCAAAATTTTAAAATGAAAAAAGGAAAATCAAACAGCTAACAGAATTTTAAAAAAGGACAAGGAATATAAGAGAAAGTCACATAAAAGGTTCTTTAGTTCTATAACATATTCATAATCAGTTCAGTGCAAGTATAGTGATTTTGACCCATTGTTCACAAAGTATCCTACTTAAGATGCTTGGTCATTTAAAATTCCCAGTGTCCAGTGCTGCTATATAGGCTACATGAACTCTGTGCATTTAATACAGCAAATCAACTCCCTTTACCAAAGAAGTAGTTAAAAAAGTAACAAAATTACAGTATCTTAAAGTCTAACATACCATTGATCAGTCACAAAACAGTGACGGTTAAGGTCATTTAAATTATAGACATTCCAGAAAAGTGAGGCAACATATTAACAGCATGTACAGTTTCAAAACCCCGATGATACCATGGGCAAAAGGCTCAATAGAAATCAAAATACATAAACAGACAAGGACAATGTATATCCAGCAGAGAATGTGTATGAAACATTTCTTCAGGCAGAAAAACTTAACTGATTGCATGAAACATGATATTCATTGCACGTAACCCTACGGTACGGTGTTCAAAGGCAAATGAGAGGTAAAGTTTCATTGTTTGATTCTGTTAGCACAACTTAAAATAATGCCAAACAAAATGGCTCAGATAATTTTATAGCCATGTTTAACCGCTGCTGCAGGGCTGACTGTGTCTGTAGTTCATGATGTACACAGCGGTCTGGTGCCACCAGTAGAACATGACCACCACCAGCACGTGCCAGAGCTGGTGACTGGCACCAAGATAGTTCAGCTGGCCTGTGAGGACAGAAAACAAACAGCTGTGTAATTATTAGCTCTATTTTCAATTTGTTTCTTGACTAATGTGGTCATGATTTTGTTTGATTAGATTATTGTAATTATTTACAGGAATTTAACAGAAAAAAATAACCTGGGAAGTATCGTTCTGGGATTTTACTGACGTAGAAAAGGAACGCTGAGGCAGCGATCACATACATGATCATGACTCGAGGAAAAAACACCTGTAAAGAGAGGAAGTGCTTTCATGAATCAAGTCATGTAAACATTTATATTAAATATAGAACAAGGTGATAGTGTTTCCTCCTAATAGTGTCTCCAATACATGACAAGCAAATATATCACCTTTACGATTTCAGAGTCAAATCCTCCGTTGATCCAGACCCAGTGGCAGGCTGGGATAATGCCGTATCCGGCCACCGAGCAGAACATAACGGAGCGCAGTTTCTTCCACTGCTGTGTGAGGTAGAGCGGATGAATTTGAGCTGCAAACACAGCCAGGATGAGAGCCAGCACCGTCAGCAGGTACACCTGCCTCCAAAACTGAAACAAACATCACGTGTTTTTATAACCATAGTGGATATCAAAGAGTCAATCAGTACTCAAATCTACATTTGTACTTAAATTAATCAGATAACTACGGAACCCCTAAAGGGACATGGTGTAAAAAATATGAGATGGAAGGAGAAATAATATTTCAAAACTTTTGCGTTCACTCGCAAAGAACTCAAAAGTTTTGTGAGCAAATGCAAAGTTTCTTGAGGGAATGAAAAACATTTGTGAGAGAATGTAAAAAAAAAAAATATATATATATATATTATTAATTTTTTTGACAATTTAGGGGGGGGTTTACACAACGCGCATCTAAGCATCTAAAAAGGATTTGAATTTTTCTTTAAGTTCTTAAAGTCAGCATGAAATGAAAAATCTGAATGAAAAATTATAATCTATTTTCTAAATGCATGTTATAGATCTTATAACAATTCTTCTGTGCATTTGTTAAATTTAATTTTTATTTTTATTTTTAAATTTGACCTCGTAATGTTTAATCAGAATGTCATAACTGGACCTTCAGGTGAAGCTCATGTTCTTCTGCATCGCCCTACTTTTTTTTTTTTTCAATAATCAGTTAGGGTCAAAAATATGTCAATATGGAAGAAAATGGAAGGAATTTTACTTCCATTTCATTGTGACTTTATGTAAAAAAAAAAAAAAAAAAAAATATATATATATATATATATATATATATATATATATATATATATATATATATATATATCAAAGTTGGAAAAAAGAAACCATGCATCCTCAGGCTTGAAGGCCACTCATTTAAAATACATGTCATACACTGTTGCAGTAGAAGGCATAGAAGACTCCAGGCACATAACATCCCAAAATCCCCACGGATATTCCAGCGTAGTCCAGAGCAAGCCAGCGGCGACACGTCTTCTCCGAGCGATGACAACAGAACAAGTGGTAGCCCACAGAGCACAGCATGCAAACCTAACCATAGAATAATACCCATAAATGAAAAAAAGCTTATTTGTTCATGTGCATTCTAGGTACTTTATAAAAATATGAAGTATAGTTACAATTTTACCTGAAAACAAAACAGTCCTATTGAATAAATTACATAGTCCTCTCGTGACGCCCCTGAAGACGGCAGGACTGTGGCCATATCGTTTACTCCCAGCGAGAAGAACAGCAGGAACCCAAGCAGATGACTCCAGATGTTCACCGTCTCATTGGACAGAATGAATATACTGTGGGATATGAGTAATAATGAGTAAACGAGCAGCAACACATCCAGTGTTTCAACAGGGAAAGAAACGCACCTTTTGAGGCACAGTTTTGATGGCAGGTGTGCTCTGTATCCATCTGTGATGTATGGATTCTCCTTCAGAAACACTGGGATCTGTTCATAGGTGTACAAGCGGATCCCTCTGGGCACAAGCACAGGCCAGTACTGGTAGCTGCCCAGCTCGATGTAATGAGTGCTTTTGAGGGTGTTCTGAGGCATCTTGGTTCAAGTGGCTGAAGGAACAAGGCAGATCGATTACAGACCCTGCTTGCAACTTGGAAAGTTAATATAACTGTGTCTCAGTTTAAATAACACACAAAACACAGACTGAAAACGGTGCAGCATCTTTGAAGAGCAAAAATCAGCTCAGCAAGACAGCTGTTAAGAATTTAAACGGAGACAAATGAATGCTACTGTTCCGAGTTTAAATCACTTACTCTTTGCATGTCTTAATATTTTTTTTTGCTACTAAGATAACAATAATTAATACATTCCCGTTTATTTTATACAAAGACACAACAATATCGAACATGCATAAATGTTTTGTGTGTGCCATGAGCTGCTGCAGGCTAACAACTGCGCTTCAATGAGGATTACATTAGGCTTTTAAATCCATTAGATCTCAGTTTAATTACCGCAAACCTCTTACCTCCACGTAAAGGCCTGCAGTCTATCCCATTCAGCCCTATATATTAGTTAATTTCTGTTTAATAACAGAATATGAGCTTCATGTTGATAACCGGCGGCTAGCCGTCCAGCTAAAGGCTAAAGAAACGAGTGTGTGACATTAAAATCCTGCGACAAACGCACAATGCGACGCAAGTCACTCTCGCTTCATAAATGGTTTTATTTTACGGGAAAGCATGCAAAGTAATGAAACAATTAAAAAGGTTTTACATAAAAGTCTCTTAAATGTCATATTGTTATAAATATTATAAATATAATGTTTAAATGTAGATAAAAAAAAATGTAAGCCTCACCCAAAACAATAAAAATGTAGTTTGTCTTTTGATCACGTACAATTATGTGAAATCTATATTGCTGTCCAAGTACAAAAAAACAATACGTTTGTTATAAAATGATACTTTTAGCTATTGATTGTGTTCATGGCAGTGATTTAAATCAGACTTATTTCGTTATGTAGTTCGTATTTAAATTTTAACTATTTAAATAACATGTCTGCTTCTTAATCACCATTTTACTTTTTGCCAAAATAATCTCTCATAATATAAAAGATTAGGATTATCATTTGGAATATCCAGACATTCTAACATGCTATAATCAAACATTAAACAGTCTGTTGATTGTGCTTCAGATTAATCCCTGATCTCCTAAATAACTGCTAATCTATCTGCTGAGCTGTGAGCTTTCACTATATAATCACACATATTCTCTCAGAACATTTGAGTAATAATAATGTCAAGAATTCAGTGTGCACTGTATCAACACATAAATTAACCATTTACTTTTTATTTTTAAGGTACTACAAGCTTTTACATTTCATCATAAATCATTCATTATTACATCATAAATCTCACAAGTGAACTGTATTATAATTTATTTGAAAGCATTCTAAATGCCATTTACATCATTAACAAATATTATCACTCATGTAATCTATTGATTAAATCGAATTATAAATAAAAAATAAGAACAAATATTTAAATATACATCTCTACCAATTAACTGGAAAATTAACACCCTTACTAATAATAATGGAAAATAATAATTTAAATTTCTTTCCTTTACAAACCCATTCTTAATACACTTGCAAGAAGGCACTGTATTGATTTGTACCTAGAAAATATTAAAAAAAATAAGTGTTATAAAAGCAGTAAATTCAACCACATACAAAGACATGCAGAAAAACCAGCAGGATAGATTTATACATGTAAGAATTAAAATCCAAAAGTTTTAATTCAGAAGAACAGCTTTGCACACTGTATCCATACGGTGTGGATTCCCCAATCCAAGTTGTCTGAATGTGTCTGAAAAGTAACATTTGAACACATACAGTCAAACCAAAAATTATTCAGACATTTTAGATATTTTTGATATACTTTTACTAGTGGGTGCAGGACACTATAGTTCATTTATGTAAGTGAGGATAGCAAAATAAAGTAAACTGCGACATATTATACCCAAAAATTCTTCATACAGTGGACTACCAGTAAAATGTATAAAAATTTTGAACCAAAAATTATTCAGACACTTTGACATAAGTGTTATCCGACATAATTAATTTTAATTTTTTATGACAGTTTAACTCTGAGATCTTGTCATATTTTATTACCATTTTTTAAAACTATAGCGAATAAACTGTATTAATGAATGAAATGTTCAAGGTGTCTGAATAAATTTTGGTTTGACTGTAGGTCTAGGTACATCAAAATTTCTAGGCTTTCCAAAGTAGTATCTTTAAATTGATCAGAACTCACTTTAAAGTGTGTTTGGTCAATGACTCTGAACCCGGGTGAATTTGATGCAGCGCCCCTGAAAGACAAAAAAAACCCCAACTAAAGCAGGTTGTTACACATTACAGATATGCGGAATGGAGGACCGACTATCCCACCACCCCCTCTTTCAGTCACACTCATCTCTACCATCTCTTTACCCCATTATCTCTTATCAATGTGAAATATGACAAATCAAATCTCTTAATGTCTCTGCCTCATGTTACAAGCTATGCCCTCATTTTGAGACTGGTGAAAGATCTTTCTTCCACCATTCACTGACTATATATCACATTAACCCTACTGATGCTAAATCATCCACAATGGATTTTTTAAATGCACCTCATATGGTAAAAAATAATTATTTTGACAATATTTTTGTCACACTGACATCTGTGATAATTTGAAGTAATTGAGAGAGATTTGATTTTAATTGGTGGTAAGGAAGCAGCAATGATGGAGGTCAGGCAGGTTGATCAAGCAACACTAATGTTTGACAAACCCTGTTTGGACAGATCTGGTACCATGAGTGCAGAACAGGTACCAGTATCGAAAATTAAGGCCTATTCACAGCAAATCTGAATCTTTGAAATGAAAATGTACAATGAAGATGTACAATAAGATTTTATACAAAAAGATTTTTATATTTTATGAAGAAAATGAGTTGAAAATCCTGCCACGACATTGCAAGAGCATTGCTATGCAGTTGCTATGCCATTGCCAGGAATTTTTTTACTGGTCCAAGGCAGATGGAAAACTTAAGTTGCATGCTTTATTTGCATCAGACTTAAGTTTTTTTTTTTTTTTTACTGCCAAAGACAAGAGAACGAAATGAGAAAAAATTAAAATATATAATATTTTCCCATCATTAATATTTCCATATAAACATTGTTTTTATCTTATTTTGTTTTTAAATCTTATTTTTCTTTCTTGTCTTTTAAGAAAAAAATGTTTTACAAGAGTCTATTCATGCAAAGATATACTGATGCCCACAGTCAAACAGTTCAACAATATTCACATTGTGCCCTAGAAGGACATCCAGTTAAACTCAAACTAAGTGTGACAGTGAAATCAGCGAGAGGTCAGAGGTCACTCTCGGCAGTGAAGTGTCAGGCGAGGGCCGAATCAGTGACAACCGGAACTCTGACAGTTAGACCTACCTAATGATTGTAATACTGACGACTCCTCTGATGAGTGTGTGTTTGAGGGTCAGTTCATGACCAGTCGGAGCACCATAATGAGATATAAGACGAGAGTGCGTTTGCGTGTGTGATCTGGTCTGTCTGTGACAGCACTGTCAGCCTCGTTTGTGCAGCTTATTAGTGCTAATGAGCCTTTTCAGCTGCCCAAATGAGGGACTGAACTAAGCGGCTTGAGCAACACAATGGCTCTGTTCCAAAGCCTAGTGAGCTACTGTACGTACAGTAAGCAGCTTTTTAAGGCATCATAGGTTCATGTTCCAAAAGGTAGGCAGAAACATTATGATACCTTCTTTTAGCAAATCATAGAATGCTTAACAAAAAGAGCAATCCCATAATGCATTCAGACAAGCTCAGAGAAAAAAAAAAATTAATTTAAGAGAAATTACCATTAAAATATATCATATAATTTGTTAAAAATACTGCAAAGTATCAACAACAAAAAAGTTCAATCAAATTAAAATGTAAAGTTTGTGTTTTAAAGGTGCCCTAGATTCAAAATTTGAATTTACCTCGGCATAGTTGAATAACAAGAGTTCAATACATGGAAAATACATACATTGAGTTTCAAACTCCATTGCTTTCTCTTTCTTATGTAAATCTCATTTATTTAAAAGACTTCCGGAAAACACGCGGATCTCAACATAACACCGACTGTTACGTAACAGTCGGGGTGTACGCCCCAATATTTGCATATGCCAGCCCATGTTCCCAACATTATGAAAGGCATTAGACAAGGGCAGCCAGTAACGTCTGGATCTGCACAGGTAAATCAACAGACTAGGTAAGCAAGAACAACAGCGAAAATGGTTAAATGGTTAAATGGTTAGCGAAAATCTAAATGTTTCGTTAGCATGTTGCTAATGTACTGTTAAATGAGGTTAAAGTTACCATCGTTTCTTACTGTATTCACGGAGACAAGAGCCGTCGCTATTTTCATTTTTAAACATGTGCAGTCTGTATAATGCATAAATGCAGTGTAGAATTAGCCGTTAGCCACGGAGCATAGCCTCAAACTCATAGAGAATCAAATATAAACATCAAAATAAATACTTTACTCACATGATTCGATGCATGCACACAGCATGCATGACGAACATCTTGTAAAGATCCATTTGAGGGTTATATTAGCTGTGTGAACTTTGTAAATGTGCTGTAATATAATCGAGAGCTCATGTGGCAGGGAGCACGCGAATTAAAGGGGCGGCACAGTTAATGATGCCCCAAAATAGGCAGTTAAAAAAATTAATAAAAAAAATTCTATGGGGTATTTTGAGCTGAAACTTCACAGACACATTCAGGGGACACCTTAGACTTATATTACATCATGTGAAAAAGCATTCTTGGGTACCTTTAAATATTATGTGTTTTTATGCTTGGTATTGTGCTGTTAGCTTAGCAACATGCTAATGACGAATTCTGTTGAAATCAATTGAGAATTGAGTCTATAGTTCTATTCAGTCAGGACTAGTTTTCATGGAGGAGGACGTTAGAGAAATTCGTGTTTCACAGATGTACTTTGTGATTTTAATCCTGTCCGAATCTGCCATGTCTGTGATGTTTCTCAGTGAAAATTCCAGGGCAAATTACCTACTGTTTTTCGGTAAACTAATCTAATCTAATCCTGTCCAAATGCGAATGTCTGTGAATGCTGATATTGTATTATCCTAAACTTCTTATAATGTGTTTTTGATCTACCTGAGCTGCTGTTTGCACACCAATATTTTGCAAGCTTTCATTTCAATATGGATGATATATGACACAAAATAAAACGATAAAATTAATAAATAGCGCCAAATCACTGAAACTGCAAAGACTGCCCATTTTTTTAATATCAGTGTCAGGTAAGATACTTGTCTATATTTTTCTGCTCACGTATGTTGGTTTATTATAAACAGCTACTTGTGTGTAAACTCATGTGAAGTTTACTTGAATAGTGTTTTAATAATAAATTAAAGATATATCAATAATAATAAATTCAAAGACATAGGCCATACATGATGCACACAAGAACAGTAGATGACCTTCTGTAACACCAACATCTACAAAACACACACTCCCACCTCTGTAATAAACATGGAGATGTTAGTCCTGTCCGAATCGGTACATGAAATCACAGATGTCAGGTGATGAGAATTGTTACTCAAATATCGTTTAGAAAGCTAGTCCCGTCCAAATAGGGCTTATGGTGATGTCTTTGTAAGAGGAGTGCTATATAAAATTTGTTGTTCCCCATGTAGAGCATTCCAAATGGCCCGTTTCAGTTCACTAGGAAGGTTCTGGAATAAATCCAAGTGATGACTAGTATTTTTTTGTTTAATGATTCTTCTGTACAAATCTTATAACATGTAAAATAAGTTCCTTCTTTGCTGATCAAATAATTTAATTAACAAAAGCAAATGTTCTTCTGTTGGTAACATACAGATTTGCAAACAAAAAGCACATAGGCTTAAGATGGCAACTGTACCTTGTCATTTGCTGTAGGTCTCATGATAGCAACTCTGTCGTATTGTCTACGCAGCAATGCTAACACAGCATCAAAACGACTCTACAAATTCAAATTACACAAAAGCATATTATAACATTTCTCAATACATACTGTACATCATCCAAAAACAAAAAGACAATGTGTTGACAGACAACTTACTTTAATGGGAGTGTACCATTTGTCTGGGACTGGGGCCTGATATATTGGTGGTGGTCTGGGTGGGGGTCTTATTACAGGCTCTTCAAACTCCTCCTCTGGCATTTTGACCACAGCATTTTTGGCTTTTGCTAACCGCGCCCCTTCCTCTGTAGAGCCCTTTTCACCCCAGCGAACCTGTGGATGTTGTAAGCTTTAGCGTATATCCATAGAACGTTTGTTTTTGCCGTCAGTAGATTGCATTGGATTGTTGCGTTACCTCCATGCGTGTAATACCTCCAGGCCCTCTGCCACCATAATAAGATGCATCCACTGTAGGCCATTTCTTCTTCGGCAGAGGGTCCATCTCAGGCTCCTATAAGATCACACCAAGCATTTCAAGACATTTCCAGTTCAGCTAATTCAAATATATTTCAAGTCCCAATGTACCTACAGGTATTGGGCGTGGAGGCGGAGGGCGAGATGGGGGTGGATCCCTGATTACCTGCCATAGGAGGAGAAAAACAGCCCTCAAGAATATTAATATCTTATTAATATACACAAGTGTGTGGAAAAGAACAGAACTTGTGCTCACCACAGTGCAGCAGAGAGGCCAGAACCACCATAGCACAATTAAACCCACAAGCACCAGCAGCACCAGGATCACAATGATCATCACTATCCCATCAGACTATGAGAAACGAAAAGATGAATGGAACAATATATATATTTAAATATATATATATATATATATATATATATATATATATATTTTATAAATATTAATCATGGGAAAATATTATATATTTTACGTTTTTCTCATTCCGTTCTCTTGTCTTTGGCAGTTGTTTATGTAAAAAAAAAAAATAAAAAATAATTCTGATGCAAATAAAGCATGCAACTTAAGTTTTTCATCTGCCAACTTACTTTTTTTTCTGCCAAATGATAAAATGTGCCCTTGGACCAGTAAAAAACACCTGGCAATGGCATAGAAACTGCATAGCAATGCTCTTGCAATGTTGTGGCAGGAATTTCAACTCATTTTCTTTATAAAATGTAAAAATCTTTTTGTATAAAATCTTATTGTACATCTTCATTGTACATTTTCATTTCAAACATTCAGATTTGCTGTGAATAGGCCTTTTCGATACTGGTACCTGTTCTGCATTCATGGTACCAGATCTGTATATATATATATATATATATTATTATTATTATTATTTTTTTTTTTTTTTAACCAAAAATTATTCAGACATTTTTTATATATTTTTACTAGTTGGTGCAGGACACTATATTTCATTTATGAAAGTGAGGATAGCAAAATAAAGTAAACTGACATATTATACCCAAAAATTCTTCATACAGTGGACTACCTATAAAATTTATAAAAATTTGGGACCAAAAATTCTTCAGACACTTTGACCTGACCATGTTTTGCCAAAGTGTTATCTGACATAATTAAGATAATTTTTTCTGACACAGTTTAACTCTGAGATCTTGTCATATTTTATTATAATTTTTTTTAACTATAGTGAATAAACTGTATTAATGAATGAAATGTTCAAGGTGTCTGAATAAATTTTGGTTTGACTGTATATAAATACACACACACTTTTTCCTATAATCAGAATGTTCATTGTGATATTTACTGACCTGAGCAAATTAATGTATTATTATAGTTGGTTTGTTTAAAAATGTATTGTACTTACACATGTGTTGGCATATATTGTGATTGGACTTGAAATGAAAGACTGGCCATTATTCAGACTAATGAGCACATCGATTGAGCTGTCGAGAGAGGGAAAGTACATGATTTAGTGCCAAATGCAGAGCATAGTTTGTCATACAGTGAGTGTCAAAACAGCGCTGTGCTAAAGTCTTCTTTTTAAAACAACAAGACAAATGAATTTGGGAAATTGTTCAATTTGGGAATTAATTTGTTCAAAACAAACTTGGCAATGATGAAAAGCAAACGGTGGGTCATTTTGCATTTCTCTTTAGCTGGTAAACAAAAATGTGCTGTAGTCACACACACTGCTTTGTTTCAGCCCTGCACTGAGCCTGCTCCTTATCAGTTGTCTATTAGCTAAGCTATAAACAGAAACTGAGATAGAAACCGCCAGGAAAAGATGATGAACTCGTTCCCTTTGCATGTCGGCTTGTAACAGCTGTAGCTCTGAATGGAGAGCCACTGTTCTCCAACAGAAGCTGGTCGAATGCCACTTACTGTCCAACCTCGGTCAACACTGGAGCTGGACACAGCACGTAATTATCCTTCACTATACTCGCCCTCTCATCTAGAAGGAAGAGAGAGCAGCATGGGATTGCTGTAAAATGCCAAATACAGGCTGAAACACAATGGCCTTATTTAAGGATGTAGCTGCTTGCAACTTCCCCATCGGCTAAAAAGAGTAAGAGCCTCTCGAGGCCATGCAGATTTTGGGATCACACTTGCTAACAAAAAATAAATAAATAGCATTGTGGCTTACCATGCCACATATTCATTTGCTGAATGGGGAGTTGAATTATATGCCTTGTTTTATATGGGGTATCTTTGTGGATAGGGCGTCTTGTTTTGTTTTATAATAGATGTAATGCATTAAATGGCTTACTGTAAGGATCCTGTTGATTGACAGATAATGTGCAGACCACACCCTCTGAGGTTCTTCCCTGTGTGAAGCCCCTTCCTCTCAAAACAATGTTGAACGATTCTAAAACACAATGTTTACACTAGAATTAGTCATGATCATGAGCTGTACGATTAATCGTTAAAAGATCACGATCTTGATTCAAACACCCACGCAATTTTATTCTTAAATGATCACGATTCGCGTGTGTCTATTAAACCTTTACAAAATTATACAGGAACAGTCATATCTGGTCAGCACTGCCACTGATTCAGAGAAAGGAGTTATCATGTATATGTATGAAACAGCTTCACAAACAGTATTTTCGAACCACAAAGTATCATTATTTTTGTCTTAGAATAATCCATATTATTACAGAAGTACTGGGATAAAAGTTTACAGTTCAGATATAAAGACTAATGTATGTCTACGGTAGCGTGACAGATGCAAGATTGTATCATTACATCGTTACATCAGTAGGTGGCAACAAGTGACTGTTACAAAACGTATGTCATTGAATCATTCATTCAAAAGATTTGTTCAAAAACACTGATTCATCCAGTAATGAAACAAGTGGCCTTTATTTAGAATTTTAGAAAAAAAAAAAAAAAATTGGCACTTCATATTTTGTCAGAAACTCTAGTAAATTACTTGTTATTTTGTTTAGTTGTCTGTTCATGGGAAAATCGTGATCTCTGTTTGAAACAAAAAATATATTCTCAATTTTTTCCAGAATCATGCAACTCTAGTCCAAAGGGATAAAATCTTTTACATGGACCTTTTTAGACGTACCATTCACGCAAATGCTGGAGGGCTCAAGGTTAAAAATCTCTACACAGGATTTCTTTAAAATCTGTAAACGCAAATACAACTCAATTAGAAGGCAGCATACAAACCACATGTAATAAATGTCATTTTTGCTTACTTATTCTAAACCTCACCGAATTTACGATGTTTTTGAGGGCATGAAATCCATCCACAACAGGAAACACATGATCTTTGCTGTCTGCAATATCTACAAGCTGATTAAGAATACACACAATTAAAAACTGGCATACCATGTCAGAAAAGAGCTTTTTTCAGAATCACACATCTCTGTAGCTGCACATTCTTGAAGCAATTTTGCTACCATTTCCCAAGCCGGAATCAATTTCTTGCTAATGTAAAATGAGCCGGATATGTGCTTTGCAAAATCCAATTACACTCAGCATCATCCTGCCTGGACAAGCACATCCACCACAGTCAATATAAAGGGTCCCTCTGTTACACTAATGCTGCTACTAATGCTCATAAAAAAATAAAAAAAACAATTTCATCATGACAACAACATTCCCATGACAGTAATTATAAGTGATACACCAACAACTGATGGACTACAATAGACTTAGACAAAAGAGTATGTCAGAAACTAGATTTTTACATTTTCTGATGAAAATTTTGCTTGGCTGTGAAATGCACCACCATGATGCTAGTGTGGTGTGGGTAGTTGCCAAGGTGTTGCTATGGGGTTGCTGAGGTGTTCCCACCGATTTTTAGCATATTGCAATTGCTACGGTGTTTTGCCAAACTATAATGTGGTTGCTAAGGTGTTCTGAGTGGTTTACAGCACATTGCTATGGAGTAGATAGAGTGTTTGCCAAGCTATTATGTGGTTGCTAAGGTGTCCTGAGTGGTTTATAGCACATTGCTATGGAGTAGATAGGGTCTTCTAGGTGGTTGCCAGGCTGTTTTGTGGTTGCTAAGGTGTTCTGAGTGTTTTTTTAGCATGTTGCTATGTGGTAGCTAGGGGGTGCTGGGTGGTCACCAGGCTGCTTTGTGGTTGCTAAGATATTCAGTGTTTATAAGGTTGTTTCTATATAGTAGCTGTTCTGGGTGGTTGCTAGGTGAAGTTAAAAGAGTCCACATCCAAGTTTCTGCTCAGGTCCCTCCTTCAATGTACTTCTATGGGATTTTTCATCCGTTTTATTATCCAATAGATGAAAAATGTATGTCTTTAATATTTAGTAGTGCTGTTAAATCGAATTAATCATGATTAATCGCATCTAACATAAAAGTTTTATATTATTTATTAAATTTACAAACTTTTTTGTTAGATTTTTTGCAAATAATCAATTTGACAGCACTAATATTTAGTGTTAGTTTTTAACATTTTATAGCATTTAATATTAAGTTGTTTTTTTTAATAGTATATTCCACAGCAGGTTTCATCTCTCTGTTGAAAAGTCTTACTTGGTTTGCATCAAAGTCCTTCACGCCAACACAATAAACCCGTGCACCAAACTGCCTCGCCTGATCAGCCTGAGAAAGCACACAGGCAATTAATTAAATACTTTATTATTAAATATTTTATTTAAAAAAATAATGTGCATAATATTTATATAAATGCAAAACGTCAAAATTTACAATTTTGCAGTACAATTACAATTGTATTGCAAAAAAAGGTGGACTGATTTTATCTCATTTCAAATATGTAATCATTTTCATGTAACAAATGCTTCCATAGGTTATGCAACATAAATATTCCATATATGTGTTGTGCTGCTTTACCTCTTTCACAGCAAGGTCATGCAGATAGACCTCCAGCTTCCCATCAGTCAGTGCAATTATGATGCTAGAAGCTCTTGCGCCCTGGGTAGCCATTTGTTCTGATGCCTAAAATGTTTTTATTTGTTATGACCTTTGACAAACATATAGAAAAATATGTGCTTTTGAGAATAAGCTATTTACCTTTATAAATCCCTCATGCATGTAGGTATCACCAGCAGGTCTGATCTCGCTCAACTTTTGCAGACCATTATCAATAGCTGCCCTAAATGCCCAGGAAAAACATCAGCTTTATGCTTTTGATCTGTGGTACAGTAGGATTTATATTAACAATACTACAGTATGACTCACTAAATGAAATCGCACCTGTCTCCAGTGAGAGGTAACACTACTTCTGCACTAGAGGAAAACACTATGAAGGACACCCTCATTTTCGGGCTAAAGGAAGCAGAAACAATTATGAATTGTAAAATCAAATTTACTCTATGGGTGGGTAAGAAAGATCTGTTTTCTGAAATATTCTGATATACACTATAACTATTTGGTAGTGCAGTAATTGGTGTAAATTACTACTGTGACACTATTTGAGGTTGACCATTGTGCCCTCATGCCCAAACTTGCATTAACTAGGTCACCATACCACACACTAATCCAAACACACATCTTACACAGTCTCAAGTTAAACATAGTAATCTAAAATTAAGTTTATATTTAGTTCCACACATGTGCAAGAGGTTGAGACTCAAACAAGTGGTTTGTAACAGGCAAGACTTGAGTGTGGTAGTGCTGAAACTCTATAACCCATCGGATAGCTTTAGTTGATTATTAAAAAAGTAAATTAAAAATATTTTAACTGAACGTTTCTTACCTTACAAAACGATTAGTAAGTTGTTCCACAAATCTATAGATCTCCAGCCAGTTGTCAGACACACTGCCTGACCTAGAATTATGGTGAACAGTGAGTGCTTTACAAGATAAACAGGGCCATATAAGGGCTCCTGAGAGCTTTGTAGAAAAAAAATAAACTGAATAGGCTACCCAAAAATACCAGGACTAATAATGAGCTCACTTGAGTTATTAAACGTAGCCTATTGATAATATTTCAGTCAGGCGAGCACACACTGAGAGAAAGAGAGGTGCGCGTGTGTGCTTGTACGTTTTATAAACATACAGCCTATAAGAATATAGACATATACAGTCATGCTGTCAAACTCACCGATCCAACACAAAATATAAATCAAAGGCTCCATGGCAAGACCCAGTATCTCCTTTCCCAAATGAAGTCAGGAGAGAGATGCAGAAAAATTGGAGGACCCAAGTCGCATGATCGCTGTCTCCTCTCATTCCTGTCTTGTACTGCACTTTGTTGTTGTTATGGGAACACATCAAATCCAATACTAGAAATGCAGTTGACGCGCGTGGACTGAGCGCGCAGTTATTTTACTCTTGCATGACAGCGCGTGCTCACCATAGAAGAATAAAACACTCTTTAAAAAGCCATTCCTGCTCCAGCCTTCAGGAATTGTTATTCGTTTTCTCCCGTTTTCAAATATCCATTTCCTCCACTCGAGATTAATTTCATTCCGTAAAGTTTTTTCTATTTTATTCAAAGAGGGTCCGGTTTACATTGCAGTCAGGAGGAACACGATTCAGTGCGCATGCGTCTGTGCAAGAGCGTGTGAAGGGATACTTTTGTGACACTAGAGAGCACCGTACGAAATGAAAGACCTTTGGTAACAATAGCCACCCAAAAATGAAATTTCTGTCATTAATTACTCACCCTCATGTCGTTCCACACCCTTCGTACATCTTTGGAACACAAATTAAGATATTTTTGATGAAATCTGAGAGGTAAGTTATATGACTCGTCCATGGACACCACTTTCAAGGTCCAGAAATGTACTGAAAAAACAGTCCACATGGCTGCAGTGGTTCAACCTTAATTTTATAAAGCGATGAGAATACTTTTTGTGCATAAAAACAAAACAAAAATAACAAATTTATTCAACAATCTATTCTCTTCCCTGTCATTATCCTTACGCAGCTGACGCAGTAAGCACAGTGAAGGCTTCCGTGTTTATGTCCGAATGCCAATTCGGTATTGGCCAAAGCTGTACACGTGAGCAGCACAACGGATGCGTGTGATGTTGATGCAGGAGCCGGCCAATAATGAGTCACGTTCTGACGTAGAATCTGGAAGCGCTGGACATAAACAACGTATGAGAATGACACAGAAGAGAAGATATTGTTGAATAAAGTCGTTATTTTTGTTTTATTTTTGCGCACAAAAAGTGTTCTCGTCGATTCATTAAAATTAAGGATGAAACACTGCAGTCACGTTGACTGTTTTAACAATGTCTTTAGTACCTTTCTGGACCTTGAAAGTGTTGTCTATGGACGAGTCATATGCCTCTCGGATTTCTTCAATAAATATCTTAATTTGTGTTCTGAAGATGAGTGTAATTAATGACAGAATTTCAATTTTTGGGTGAACTAACCATTTAAGGTTTATAGTATGTGTTAATAGTGATCAACAACAAAAAGTAGCTAGGTCATTTGATTAGAGAAAATAACCACGCCACCCTCCTTTTTTCAATCACTGTCTAACCACCGATCCCCCACACACCACACTACACCCCAAGTGGGTTCGGGACCCACTTGGCCCCTGCTGCACCCACCCACCACACCCTGTCAGTGGGGGCCAAGTAATAGTACCGGCTTCACATGTTTCCCTGGGGGTCATTAGTGCCATTACACCCAACCCAAGCATGCTTGAGCCCCTCGCCCCAGGGTGTTTGTACATGTAAACCTGGTGCCAGTCCGAGCCAGAGACCGGACTGACCGGCACAATAGAAGCAGCTGACACGTAAAGTCCTTCGCAAGAATTGCGTTTAGTGTACACACTCCCGCAAAGAATTGGACACAGACTTGCCGAGCGAAGAAACTTCACTCAGCCGTCGGTATTGAGTCTTTCCTTTGCCTCCTGCAGTTACACTCAGAGCTCAAGAGAAAATTCCAGCTCTATAGAGAATGTGAAGCTATCACGCTGCATTGCATGCTGGGGTGGCGCCACCATTTTGGGAGGATCGCCCGCTGCTAGTCATACTGAAATTAATACTGATACCTGCTTTCCTTTTGTTTTTTGCCTTGAAAGTAAATGTTCATATTCTTCATGTATCATTTGCAGGGAAGAGAAGCTATTTTATCGCACTGCAATATTTGATGTTTTCTTGATGTTTGCATTTGATGTTTTTTTTTAGAATTCTATGCCAAATGTACCAGATTACCATGAAAACAGTATCACACGCTGGGCACTCGCTGCTGCTTCAGCCATCATATGGTAGAAATGTCCAAATAAAAAAATGTGTTCAACAAGCTGGCAGAACTCGATCCATTTCTTTGTTGGAAATGTTTAAATGTCACTGAGGTTTTATTGTTGTCATTGTAAATATTTACTTTCCCATGGCCACGGTGGACACACATTCAGTGGACAGACACCAACACAACCAAAATCAGATTTCTAGAAGCTTGTGAACAATTCTATAGTGCCTGCATGCAAATTCTGCTAATTCACAAGCCGAGTGAGAGTCATACTCACAGAGGTAATGTTAACTAGATAAAAAAGTTTGAAGACAAACTTTAAGTTGGCTTGAAAAAGCCGGTCCATAAAGTTTGAAGCAGTTTTAAAAGTTTTCAGTTTGAAAGTTTTCAGTTTGAAAGTTTAAGTTTAGTAGTTTAGATAGATAGATAGATAGATAGATAGATTGGTAATTGTCACAATGGATACTATGGAGTTTTTATTGAGTTATTAGCATGTTCTTAGCCCACTTTAGCACTTAGCTAATCACTATTAGCATGTAGCTATTCACTGCTAGGATGTTGGATGTCCAGATTGCTAGCATGAGTCAAAAGAGCCAACCCCCATGTCTGTACGATGTTCTGATGCAGAGATATAGATTTTGCAAAACGGTTGCTAGGGTACTCTGTTTAGTTGCTAGGGAGTGGCATGGCAGCTACCAATGATGATACTCCAAAGGCTGCTTGACAATATAAAATAACCCCCATGTTTGTACGATGTTCTGATGCAGAGATATAGATCTTGCAAAACGGTTGCTAGGGTACTCTGTTTAGTTGCTAGGGAGTGGCTTGGCAGCTACCAATGATGATACTCCAAAGGCTGCTTGACAATATAAAATAACCCCCATGTTTGTACGATGTTCTGATGCAGAGATATAGATCTTGCAAAACGGTTGCTAGGGTACTCTGTTTGGTTGCTAGGGAGTGGCTTGGCAACTACCAATGATGATACTCCAAAGGCTGCTTGACAATATAAAACAACCCCCATGTCTGTACGATGTTCTGATTCAGAGATATAGATCTTGCAAAACGGTTGCTAGGGTACTCTGTTTGGTTGCTAGGGAGTGGCTTGGCAGCTACCAATGATGATACTCCAAAGGCTGCTTGACAATACAAACCAACCCCCATGTCTGTACGATGTTCTGATGCAGAGATATAGATTTTCCAATATGGTTGCTAGGGTACTCTGTTTGGTTGCTAGGGAGTGACTTGGCAGCTACCAGTGATAGATAGATAGATAGATAGATAGATAGATAGATAGATAGATTTAGTTTGATAGATAGATAGATAGATAGATAGATGAGTTTGAATGAGTTAGATAGATAGATAGATAGATAGATAGATAGATTAAGTTTGATAGATAGATAGATAGATTTAGTTTGATAGATAGATAGATAGATAGATAGATAGATTTAGTTTGATAGATAGATAGATAGATAGATAGATAGATAGATAGATAGATGAGTTTGAATGAGTTTGAATGAGTTTAAATGGCTTGGAAATAGGAATGGCAGTTAAATTGAGTCTGTGTGTTTGAATTTGAATTTTGACAGTTGGACGGAATGTTCAGATCAGCCAAGGCAGATCAATGAAAGTCAATGGGAGTTTTCCAAGTTTTGATCAGCTTTTTTAGGAAAACCGTAAGTCGGATCAGTCTGAAAAGATATAGCACACTAAGTCAGAACAGTCTGAAGGTCTAGTCCGAGTTTGGTGGTTGTAGCTTGAACAGTCTAGGAGGAGATGCATTTAGAAATTTAGTCTAAGAAGAATAATAATAATAATAATAATAATAACTAGATAAAAAAGTTTGAAGACAAACTTTAAGTTGGCTTGAAAAAGCCGGTCCAGAAAGTTTGAAGTAGTTTTAAAAGTTTGAAGTTTGAAAGTTTAAGTTTTATTAGATAGATTTAGTTCACTAGATAGACTTAGTTTGATAGATTTAGTTTGATAGATAGATAGATAGATAGATAGATAGATAGATAGATAGATAGATAGAGTCAGGGTACTTAAGGCGGTTGCTAGGGTGTTAAGTGGTTGCTAGGGTACTCAGGGTGGTTGCAAGGGTGTTGCTATGCGGTTCCTAGGGTATTGGGGTGGTTGCTAGGGTGTTGCTATGCGGTTGCTAGGGTACTCGGGGTGGTTGCTAAGGTGTTGCTATGCGGTTGCTAAGGTACTCGGGTGGTTGCTAAGGTGTTGCTATGGGGTTGCTAGGGTATTTGGGGTGGTTGCTAGGGTGTTGCTATGCGGTTGCTAGGGTACTCAGGGTGGTTGCTAGGGTGTTGCTATGCGGTTGCTAGGGTACTCAGGGTGGTTGCTAGGGTGTTGCTATGTGGTTGCTAGGGTTCTCAGAGTGGTTGCTATGCGGTTGCTAAGGTGTTCTGTGTGGTTGCTAGGGTGTTGCTATGTGGTTGCTAGGGTAATCTGCATGGTTGCTAGGGTGTTGCTATGCAGTTGCTAGGGTACTCAGGGTGGTTGCTAAGGTGTTGCTATGCGGTTGCTAGGGTACTCGGGGTGGTTGCTAAGATGATGCTATGCGGTTGCTAGGCTACTCGGGGTGGTTGCTAGGCAGTTGCTATGGTAACCTGGGTGGTTGCTAAGGTGTTGCTAGGCAGTTGCTAAGGTGTTCTGGGTGGTTGCTATGGTGTTGCTATGTGGTTGCTAGGGTACTTGGGGTGGTTGCTAGGGTGTTGCTATGCGGTTGCTAGGCTACTCGGGGTGGTTGCTAGGCAGTTGCTATGGTAACCTGGGTGGTTGCTAAGGTGTTGCTAGGCAGTTGCTAAGGTGTTCTGGGTGGTTGCTATGGTGTTGCTATGTGGTTGCTAGGGTACTTGGGGTGGTTGCTAGGGTGTTGCTATGCGGTTGCTAGGGTACTCGGGGTGGTTGCTAGGCAGTTGCTATGGTAACCTGGGTGGTTGCTAAGGTGTTGCTAGGCAGTTGCTAGGGTGTTCTGGGTGGTTGCTAGGCGGTTGCTATGGTAACCTGGTTGGTTGCTATGATGTTGCTAAGTGGTTAGTAGTTGTCACAGATGGTTACTATCAAGTTTTTATAGAGTATTTAGCATGTTCTTAGCCCAGTTTAGCACTTAGCTAATCACTATTAGCATGTAGCTATTCACTGCTAGCATGTGTAGCATGTTGGAAGTCCAGATTGCTAGCATGAGTCAAAAGAGCCAACCGCCATCTCTCTCTCATGCTAAATTGATCCATTCAATTATAAAAATTTATCAGACATGCATGAATATTCTATTAGGGATGCACCAAAATTAAAATTAAAATTAAATTATAGCTTGACAGACAGACAGACAAATAGATAGATAGAGTTAGATTTAGATAGATAGATAGATTAGATAGATAGATAGATTTAGTTTGATAGATTTAGATTTAGATAGATAGATAGATTTAGTTTGATAGATAGATTTAGTTTGATAGAGTTAGATTTAGATAGATAGATAGATTTAGTTTGATAGAGTTAGATTTAGATAGATAGATAGATTTAGTTTGATAGAGTTAGATTTAGATAGATAGATATAATGAGTTTGATAGAGTTAGATTTAGATAGATAGATAGAATGAGTTTGAATGCGTTTGAATGAGTTTAAATGGCTTAGAAATAGGAATGGCAGTTTAATTGAGTCTGTGTGTTTGAATTTGAATTTTGACAGTTGGACGGAATGTTCAGATCAGTCAAGGCAGTTCAATGAAAGTCAATGGGAGTTTTTTCCAGGTTTAATCAGCATTTTTAGGAAAACCGTAAGTCGGATCAGTCTGAAAAGATATAGCACACTAAGTCAGAACAGTCTGAAGGTCTAGTCCGAGTTTGGTGGTTGTAGCTTGAACAGTCTAGGAGGAGATGCATTTAGAAATTTAGTCTAAGAAGAATAATAATAATAATAATAATAATAATAATAATAAGCTTAAGACGTAGATCAGTAAGTTGGCTTTTTCAAGCCAACTTAATTATTAAAAACCCCACAAAGCACATGACAACTTCCTCTGACCTGATATTAATTGAAAAAAGAAAAAAAACACTATTAAAATACCAACCATTAAGTTAAAAATTTATTTTGTTATATAGTTGGCTCTTGTCTGAATGTACTGTATGTCAGTGCAGTGTTTTCCAAGCTATTATAAAAATGTATGATCATATGAAAGTTTAGTTTTAAACATTCTGATTAAGAGTATTGTTGTTTTTATAACATAACAAATCCCTCATTTCTCACCATCTCTAAAAAGACCTTTTATCGAGTGATAGGCAGTGGGTTTAATCAGTGACATTATTAATAGATTTGCTACCTGGCGTTTTCACGTCACATCCTCAACCTGCTTCCCTTGATGTTTTTACATGTTTATACATGTTATAAACAGTGAAAACGAACAAGTAGAAACAACAATGAAACAAGAGTTTTTGGAATGATTACATATAAAACATTTTAATAAAAAAAAAACCCACAAAGCACATGACAACTTCCTCTGACCTGATATTAATTGAAAAAAGAAAAAAAACACTATTAAAATACCAACCATTAAGTTAAAAATTTATTTTGTTATATAGTTGGCTCTTGTCTGAATGTACTGTATGTCAGTGCAGTGTTTTCCAAGCTATTATAAAAATGTATGATCATATGAAAGTTTAGTTTTAAACATTCTGATTAAGAGTATTGTTGTTTTTATAACATAACAAATCCCTCATTTCTCACCATCTCTAAAAAGACCTGACATTATAGAACTCGATCCATTTCTTTGTTGGAAATGTTTAAATGTCACTGAGGTTTTATTGTTGTCATTGTAAATATTTACTTTCCCATGGCCACGGTGGACACACATTCAGTGGACAGACACCAACACAACCAAAATCAGATTTCTAGAAGCTTGTGAACAATTCTATAGTGCCTGCATGCAAATTCTGCTAATTCACAAGCCGAGTGAGAGTCATACTCACAGAGGTAATGTTAATTATTAAACCAAACAAAATACAAAGCTTTCAAAAACACTTAGCAATGTGATTATTTTATCGAGTGATAGGCAGTGGGTTTAATCAGTGACATTATTAATAGATTTGCTACCTGGCGTTTTCACGTCACATCCTCAACCTGCTTCCCTTGATGTTTTTACATGTTTATACATGTTCCATAGAAAAGATGAAAAAACTACATTACATTATCCATTTTTTTCCCTGAACAATGATGTGAATTCTGTGGCTATTCTCGATGCAGCAGGAATGACCTACAGTGGCGGCATTTTTCACAATCATGACAGAAAATCAAAATACTGCCTTAAACTCACTAGCAGAAAGGCAGCACAAATCTGATATTCCTCTCAGTATGGCGTCTAAACAAGTTACCCAGAACTCAACACGGCGTGACGTCATCTTGTCAGTGTGACGTCACTGAGATTAACTGATTATGGAGCTGCTTCTCTTCATGAGGGAACTATTTGGTACAATATCTTTAAGTCCTGTCAAATACTACAGATAAAAAAATTCTGTGGTTTTGCTGGACTCAAATAATAAACAGTTGTGGATCATTTTGCGGATGGTGTAGGCCTGCATGTGTGTTGCTGCAGATACATGACGCTTTCAATGGAAAGAAAGAAAGAAAGAAAGAAAGAAAGAAAGAAAGAAAGAAAGAAAGAAAGTGAGCACCTCGGCCTGTATCTGAATGCGAATAATAGCCTGCAGTCATAAGTTATCATTAACGCTTGAGCGCACTGCTGTTAATATGCCAGTATAATGAGCTCGTCTCAGCGATGTCATGTTAGACGTTTGAGCAAAAGATCAGGCACACACACTGACCCAGAACGACTCGTATTAGGGATAAGAGCACAGATCAGAGGGACCAGAGGTCAGAAGTGATCGGGGCGGAGTCTTGTCATTGTTTTCCGCAGATAAAAATGATTGCGCTTGTAATTTAAGAATCAACGGTCAGAGCTTCCAGTGGGACCAGGACTCACTCTAAGACACTCAAAGTAGGATTTTATCTGTGCTGTGGATTAAAATGGTAAGATGCGTTTATAATAATAATAATAATAAAAACTCTATAAAAACATAGCCTACAGAAAGTTTGAGTTTAAAAGTCTTGTCTCAGGGTCCAGAGGAAAGTGCGCGTTTTCTGCTGGACGCAGCGGCTGCTAAGCGCTGGATTAAAAACACGCTGAGCAGCATCATCACCTCTCGAGCCATCCCTGCAGGAGCTGTGCTGGGTCCTTGTGCTGTAACACACACCTCCCTGAGTGACAGCATCGCGTTCATCGCCTCTAAGTGCTCGGACAGACGAGCTACTGCCTACGTGCTCCAGGTAATATTGCGCGCTTTAATTAACGACTTACCATGACATCACTCTTTGTCACGCTTTTACACAGAGAAAATTTCTTAGGATGAAAAATTATTTCAGTAGGATATATATATAGGACATACCCTAAGGTCTTGGTTATCTAATGAAATTTCCACCATTATTGCCTAGAAAAAAGATACCGTTCATTCAACATCTTGTTTTGCATTTGAGAACTTTATATATTTTGTTAAACAGTGAAAACGAACAAGTAGAAACAACAATGAAACAAGAATTTTTGGAATGATTACATATAAAACATTTTAATAAAAAAAACCCCACAAAGCACATGACAACTTCCTCTGACCTGATATTAATTGAAAAAAGAAAAAAAAACACTATTAAAATACCAACCATTAAGTTAAAAATTTCTTTTGTTATATAGTTGGCTCTTGTCTGAATGTACTGTATGTCAGTGCAGTGTTTTCCAAGCTATTATAAAAATGTATGATCATATGAAAGTTTAGTTTTAAACATTCTGATTAAGAGTATTGTTGTTTTTATAACATAACAAATCACTCTTTTCTCACCATCTCTAAAAAGCCAAGACAATGTTGATTCTTGTTTTATTACAAGCTCTGTTGTGTTTTGTTTTTGGCCTCTCTTTGACCTTTTTTTTTTAACGGGTGATTCGAGGTTTTGCATTCTTCAAGTGTGGGTACTTTTGGGCGTGCTGAAAGGTAGGGGCATTCCGAAAGGTAGTGGACATGTCGAATGATATTTACAATTGGTCAACGAAAGCTGCCTGTTAGGGTGTGGGGTTGGGTTAGGGGTTAGTTTCTGTTGTAGCATTAGGCGTTTTTGAATTTTTTTATTTTTTTTTATAGATTTTGACTTAAAATAGCAGACTGTGTGGGTGATTCAAAAGAATATGGAGCCATCTGCTCTCTAATTGCTCTTGAGGTACTTTGATGTCATACACCGGTTGGTCTGCACAGCTTCAAGTCGAACATGTTGTCTATTAACGAATATGATGAGACACACACAGACAAGTGACATACACTATTTCCCAAGAAAACCATAATGTCAGGTCTAAAGTATAAACACTTATAATAAGAATACCATGAATCAGGGTAAGACAAAAACACGTTTTGGAAGAAGAATTGATACTCATTATTTATATTTTGTTAATTTTGAACAAAAAAAGTTTACCCTTAAGTTTTAAACCAATGCACAAAGCCACTGATAGAGAAAATCAGGATTTGTATAATTGCAATTTGGAAAGAAAACCTTAAAGTTACTGAGATATAGCCCTTGTGGCCACTTCACTGTGTGACACTGATCTGCCCTATAGGCTATTATAAATTATGCAAATAAATTGAATGTAATTTATTGGTATTACAAATAATAAATGCATGAATTTATCAGATCTTAAGGACATGTTCTTTTGCATTGTTCAGATTGACCCATCAGCACCCAGCGAATATCTGCAGATGATTCAGTCGGCTAGGAACGCAGAGGAACAAAATCTAGAGGCATATATGAATAAAGGACATCTATGTTTCAGAGCCATAAAGGATATTCCTGAAAACACTGAGCTTTTAGCTTGGTATGGGAGAGATATAGCCAAACTGGTTGGTCTCAGCACCGAGCAAAAGAACACAAAAGGTTTGAATACATTATATTTTATATAACTGCATTATATTGAATGTAGTGTTTCAGTGTTTTTGAACAAATCGATTAAGTGAATGATTCAGTGACTAACTCATAAAGACAGTCACTTGTTTTGTTCATGAATGAATCATGAATGACTCACTCATAAGCTACTTTTTTAATTTTTGAATATATCAGTGTTTTTGAAAGAGATGGTTAAATGAACGATTCAATGACTTGTCACCACACACTGTTAATTCCTAAATGTTTAATTGAAATGAATGTAAATTGATTTTTTATCGGTCTTTCTCTTTTTAAGGTTTCATTTGCTCTGAATGCAAACAAAGTTTTCTCTTTGAATTCCCTTTACTGGCACACCAGAGATTTTTCTGCATAAAAAAGCCTATATGTTTTTCGAAGAAACTTACCATCCCAGAAATTCATTCACTCAGTAGCAAACCAACCACAGACTTCCATAATTTGGCACGAGAGCTGGAGAATTGCAGGAAAAATCGACCCGCAGATGCAAAGAGCACTAAAAGAAGACATTCTCTTGAATCAGACACAGATGAGAGTGATGGCGAACCATCATCTTTTGACACCCACGGAGATGAAAAGGTATCTGTGAAAAGGTTTTGTGTTAATGCCGTGAATAGACCCTCCTGGTCGTCTGCCAGCAAAAAATCTTTCAGCAAGGGCCAAAATTCTCAGTGCAGCTCACTACAAAGCCATGATAACTGCACGACAGACCCCGACAAGCAGGATTTGAAACCTATTACAGTAGCGACCAAGCCTGCGTTCACCACTAGAGGGTCGTATGATGTTCCAGATGACAAGGACAGGAAGAGCGCGTTCACACAACCTCCACGCATCACGCCCCATATCCCACTGATGTCAGCCAGTCTTACCAATGACAACACCCCTAACTGGTCAGCTTTCCTCCCCAGCTTTCTACCACTCAACTTCCAGAGCTCTGCTTTGCTATACAAGGACCTTCCCAAACAGTTGTCTCTTCTTCCCAGCACAAACCTTTGGCCCAAGACCTCCCGGCTGCAGAAACTGCACACTACACCTTTGCAGTCGCTACTGCCTCCCTCTCCATCTTCTCTTGGTCTACCTATGCAGAACTGGTGCGCTAAATGTAATATTTCTTTCCATATGACATCAGACCTGGTGCAACACATGAGGTCCCACCACAAGAAGGCGGTGTCAGATGAGCAGCAGAGGCACAGGGACGAGAAGCTGAAGTGTCCCATATGTAACGAAGCGTTCAGAGAGCGTCATCACCTGTCACGTCACATGACCTCTCATATCTAAGTTGATGCTAAAAAAAAATATTAGGTTTTTTGAGATTAACTACACTAGCCTGCCACCGGCTGGCGAGATCTGCCGGTTGCAAGAGGGGGAGGAGTACAGAGACGGCCATCAGGTCGTAGAACCAATGTTATCCATGGAAGACCACACGATTTTTGTGTTGATTGTAGCTGAAGAAGTGGATGAAATTCTCATGTTTTGAAAATCAGATATTCAATATCAAGATTGGTTAAATACAGGAACTCGTCTAAGAAAAAGCAGCACACGTCGTCCTTGTCATCATCAAGGCTTTCGCAGCCGATTTTGAGCAACTGCAGCTCCTGACCTTGGCGACTGGTCTCGTTTTGCTCTTGCAATACTTTGATGGCACATGTGATCGTAAGGCGGCTGCAGCGCCGATCAAAGTTGGACAAATTTTCTAACCAGAATGCATTGCTTTTGTCAGGCGGCAGACAATCTTGGTGGTGCAGCATATAGTCGAACAAGCTTATTCTGTTCCTCCTACCTAAAGAAGCATTTTGAAAATTGATTTAGTAAAAGTTTTTAAATATTTTTAAAAAATGTATAGTAAATGTCATTGTCAAATTTAAATGTATTGTCAATGCCAATGAATTTCAGTGAAAACATTAATTGGTACTTACCTAGGGGCATCACTCACATTAAGATGAGTTTTTAGAACCTGTTTTTGCGGTATATTTCTAAGGCATCGCTGTCGAAGAGTAATTAGTCGTTGAAGTGGATTTACTTATTGTAGAGTTAACTAAAGTTATCATGAGCATTGTAATTTTTGAAGCAGATGTCATAACAAATGTTAGTAGACTGGGAAGATTTTAAAACGAATGATTCATTCATAAATCCGTAAGATCTTACCTTAATGCAGTGGAAATACAAACCGGAAGACAGAGCACAACGAGGCGCAGCACTGAAAAGGGGCGGGGCTACACAAGATCTTGTTATTAGATTTTATAGGATTTTCTATTTAAATTAAATACATGTTTGATATATTTTATAAAATGCTTATTTATGTAAATGTGGTCAAATTGAGCGACTTTGTTCGGTAAATAATAAAAGAAAATTTTTAATAACACACTTTATTTTACATTTGGTGTATTTTGTGTTGTTAACTAATTTATTTATTGAAAGAAGCTACATAAATGCCATAAATAAAAGCATCAATGGTACCATAAATACATGCTATCAGAAAACAATCCAATGTCATCACTGTTTTATTGTACTTGTAAATAAAATGTTTTGCTTTCTGTATCATACACCAGCATTAATCTTGATTTTTTTTTTTTTTTTTTTGTGAAAGAATACTAAAAGGCACTAACAGATTCTTATTGTATTCATGTATTTAAATGGTTTAAACTTTAGAAGTTTATCATCTAAATTGTTGGTTACCACTGCAAGTTGTAGCAGCAATACTAGTTTGGACACTAGGTGGCGTACGAGTACTTGTTTACTTGCTTTTCATCTCTACAGTAACAAATGAATAATGCCAAATGTATGCATGAACTAAAAATAAAGAAATTAGTTGAAAAATAAAAATAATCAAAAATAATAATAATAATAAAAAAGAAAAGCTTTATGAATGAAAAGTGAAAATAGTGACCACCCAAGAATCAGCTTAATTCAGAGATCCTTTATAGGGAAACATGTACACTGATCACATGAAACTATAATACACACAAAAATATATTTTAATATTGTAACAAATATGTTCACAAACTATTAATACCACTTACCAAAAACAAACAAAAACAATGTAATAATAGAACAGGTCAGCCAGCGACATGCTCTTAATTCACCCAGGAGATTTATAGCATGTTTAGAACACATTTCATTAAGGTACTTGAGGTAAATGAGATGAATATGTTTCCTTTAGCATAATGTTACTGTTACAATGAGAATCCAGCCTCAATTTCAGCGATGAAACCACAGAAAAGTGTAATGATTATAAAAGTCCTTCAAAGTCTTCAGTGCCATCAGTCCTTGTGTTAGGACACGATCCCAAATTCACCGTTCACATTCTACTAAGGGATGACCTAGGGCAATGGAAAACAAAAAACAAATTAAATTGAGCCTTCACATACACTAGTGACAGGTCATTGTTGTTTAAAAATGACAGCTGAAAGTGTGGAACAAGGGTTTTCGGAAAAGACTTCAGACCTGAGCGAACGGCGAGTGTCCCTCTCCAGGTTGTTTTCAGGACCTTCACTCTCATACGAAGCTAGCTGGAGCTCTGTAACACAACACAAATACATTTATTCCACAATTAATTCACCCAAATTTTTATTACAGAAATATGTGACATTGTAATATTTGCATACTGAATAGTGATTGGTCCTCTTGTATTTATTTGCAGTGGTGTGTGATTGGACTTTCCATTTTTCTTTTTGCAAAACACCTACAGCCAATTCATCATCTAGTTCTCTTAAAGGTGCAGTAAGCGATTTTCGAGAAACACTGCTCATACATGAAATCAATCCAAACAAACACACCGCTCCCTTCATTAATCCGCCCCAAAAATGCACAAAGTGGATATCTCCATCATCGCTGAAGAGAAGCAAAATAATGCTTCGCTAAAAATAAAGTGAATTTGACAAACAAACAACAAGGAAGAACAAGAAAAATGAACATACAAGCAAGAGTTGGTTGTTAGCCAACAGCAGCACACCAGCTCCAAAAAAACAAAACAATGGCACTCATGTTACTATAGCTAACATCACAATATCAGCATATCTTGGGTCTGTGAAACAGCAAAACCAATGTTACTCACGTATGGAAAAGAAACAAACTCAGCGACCATTTTCAGGCCTTCCTGCTTAGGTCTCTTAAGTGCTGGAAAGCTTTTCTAATATTAAGGTGGGTCGTAAAGCTCTTGCCTGATCATAACTCTTCTTTTTCCAGTGACATTCCTCTGACCTTTTCTCTCAGCCATCTCTCTTTTTTCAAATCTCACTCTCTCTCTCTCTCTCGTCCCCCATCATGAGTGGATACGCCCCTTACTGCTGACTGGCTATAAGTGTATTATGCTGCTTGGTCCGATCCACTTTCAACAGCATTTCTCAGAAATTGCTTACTGCACCTTTAAGTGCAAGTAGGAAAGTGTGACTGCTCACCATCTTCATTGAATACTGGTGCGCTGATGAGATACTGCAGTGTTTTCCTGTCCCTCTCAAAAGGGCAGATCACCTGCCTCCAGGACAGAAACTCACTCACTTGCTTGGCCAACTCCCAAAATTTCTGAAAAATTAGTAAAGAGAAAGTTTTATTATATTAAAAGCAACAAGGTAACAACTAACTAACAACTAACCACGATTCGATACGATTCACGATAATGGTTTCACAATACGATTTTCTCACAGTTTTTTTTTTTTTTTTCAATAAAATGAGATTTAAATGAGAAAGTGTCTATCATTTTTCAGACAAAATGCAGCATATTTCTTTGTGAAATTTAAATATTTTTATAACAAAAATGAAATTTTGAAACAAATCCTAAATCAAATAAATGAATAATACAAATAAAAGAAATCTCTTCATATGAATTCATGAACGAGATGTTTATTTGCAGACTGAACTATCTGTAGCCATTTAAAATTAGAGGCAATTTAATCACGATCCCAACAAATATGCTACATACATGCAAATTAGCAGTTTTTAATTTAAATTAGATTGTATACTTTTTAACATTTGAAGAAAAAAAAAAATTCAGACTTTAGCTTTGTGAAATTATACTACATAAAACTTCATATCAGCAGACGGGCTGCATGAGAAAGCAAATTTACTGTCTTGACAGCAGGTTGTGCTTATGGAACAGCGGCAATACAGCGCTTCCTTGGTTACCGCTGTAAACAAAGCAGTGCTGTGTGCTTATAAATACTACTTTAAAGGGATAGTTCACCCAAAAATGAAAATTTGATGTTTATCTGCTTACCCCTAGGGCATCCAAGATGTATGCGACTTTGTTTCTTCAGTAGAACACAAATGATGATTTTTAACTCGAACCGTTGCCGTCTGTCAGTCGTATAATGCGTGTCAATGGGAACTTCTACTATAAGAGTAAATAAAACTTGCTTAGACAAATCCAAATTAAACCCTGCGGCTCGTGACGACACATTGATGTCTTAAGACACGAAACGATCGGTTTGTGCGAGAAACCGAACAGTATTTATATAATTTTTTTACTCTAATACACCACTATGTCCAACTGCATTCAGCACTCGCTTAGTGAGGTCTGATCGTGCTCTGACAACGGCAGTGATGTCTCGCGCATATACTTCAATGAGTGCTAGACATCACTGCCGTTGTCAGAGCATGATCAGACCTCACTAAACGAGTGCTGAATGCAGTTGGAAATAGTGGTGTATTAGTGGTAAAAAAATGATATAAATACTGTTCGGTTTCTCGCACAAACCAATCATTTCGTATCTTAGGACATCAATGTGTCGTTACGAGCCGCAGGGTTTAATTTGGATTTGTCTATGGTAGTTTTTTTCGACTCTTATTGTTCGAGTTCCCATTCACTCCCATTATTTGACTGACAGACGGCAGCGGTTGGAGTTAAAAATCATCATTTGTGTTCTACTGAAGAAACAAAAGTCATCTACATCTTGGATGCTCTGGGGGTAAGCAGATAAACATCAAATTTTCATTTTTGGGTGAACTATCCCTTTAAAATGCATTGTACGGAAGTAAGATGAAGAGAAAATACTAAACTTTTCTGAACCCAGTCAGCTCTCCTCAGATATATATTCATATAAACCGTCACCCTCAAATGTATCGCGATTCATTTAGCATCTCAACCAACTTGAATCATCACATATTTGAATCAATTTTCAACCATTTCCGAATGCATCGTTACATCCCTAACAATGACCGCCACAAATAATTTCAGTGCTTCCCATTCATTAACTAGACTGTGGCAGCCCGAAAATATATTTAAACTTCTCATAATAACATAAAACGTGGTTTTGCGCCAGTGAACTCTATCTCTCCATGTGCTCAGTTTAACGTGCCTTTGTGAATGTAGCGGGCACCAGCTATGCATTATTTTCACATTTGCATAGTTGTGAGTAATGAGACGCGTTTGTAAACTTGTTTTCCGACGAAATAAAAGCTCGACTATAGTTTGTCAAAATCAAAGCTCACGGGTTTATCACTTGCATGTATAGAAATTGGAACAAAAATAATGATCAAAGTTTCATTTATTTTTCAGTGCATTTATTTGACAATATATGACTATTACCATCATAGGAATAATATTATAACATTATTATTATTATGTAGTGTAATGTAGACTGAGACACTATATCACAACTAAAAAGACGGCTGAGTCCACTTTAAAGTTCAGGTACAAGTCATTGCACTGACTTTTTCTTTGTTCAATTTGCACACTGAAAATGGGTTGGAGCTCTTAATTTTGAACTCTGAAAGCACACAAGATTGATGAATTTAACTTTAAAATGTACAAAATTTTCATACGGGTTGTTTTTTTTTCTTCTCTCTCTCTCTCTCTCTCTCTCTCTCTCTCTCTCACTCACACACACACGCACACACACACACACACAAAAATCCAGTTTCACAAAATCCTGTGGGAAACACTGTAGTATTAGCTTTACATGCCAACTTGCCTCAAAATTGATGTGGCCATTAGGTAATCTATTGACACAGCCTTCATTAAGGAAGTGGATATCCTTTATGAACAAGCTGAAGAAAGGAATAACAATCTGAAAGACAAGAAGGGTGAGTTCACATTAAATTCACATTTAATTCAAATGTAATACAATTAGTTTTGTATGAAAACGTAAATTTTTAACAAAAAAAAAAAAAAAAATTACCATTTCTTGGCTTGTGTGTGCTGTACTAGACCTCTGAGTTGCTCCACGCAGGGCAGTGCGGTAGCTGTAGAAGTTGCTAGATGGGTCCATTTGGTGCTAAGACAACAAATCAAACAGTAAAATCAACTATGTATATACACAAATCTGTATAGTTTAAAGTCCAAAAGTCTGAAACCACTTATGAAAAGGCTTCAATTTTTCTTATGGAATTCAAATTACACGGTCAAGTTTGCCTTTGCTTATTTGATTAGAGACCAAGAATGAGTGTAGTTTCTTAAAGGTTGTTTTTGAGGTCTACTATAATAGGATTTCATGTTTGAATGTTCATATATGTTGCAGAACTTCTATTCCTTATTCTGTCAGTAACGCTCTGTTTAGTCTCCATGAAGCTCCTCCATCTGAAAAGCTCACTGTGCTCTGATTGGTCAGCTGGACCAGTGTGTTGTGATTGGTCAACCGCTTTGTGCGTGTTTGGGAAACTTCACGCCCCTTACCATAACTGAGTTTCAACACACTACTAACTCAACCAGGCCTTGCTTCTTTTTTGCATATGCCTTGGGTGGGATTTATTGTGATGTTTGTTCCCAGAAGAAAACTTAAGACTACACTGGAGGCGTATCAGGGAGTTCAGAAACTGCTTACTAGTATAGAGAATAACTCCCTTTGGAGAGACTTTGTGCTTTATAACTTTGCAGATCTTTTCCATGGTCAAACAACATTACACACTAAAAAAGTTGAACATGTAAAAAAAGCATAAAAGGTCCATCTTTTTCTTTTTATCTTAATGTTTTTTTGTTCTAAAAATGTCAACATCTCAAAATGTTCTGTGTATTTCTAGGTTAAATTAGATGGTCTCAGACTGTTGGGACTCTAGTGCATATCTTTCTCTCTTCCTCAAAGCAGCTTCCTTACCACCAGGATGTCAAACTTGTCCGTGTTGACTTTATTCCAGGTTTTCTTCAGTCTGGATACAGGGTTCATGTTCATCCCAGCTACACAGTAAAACATTGTTAAACATGTTAAGTCACTTCAATGCAAATCAAACTGTGGTTATAAAATGGTTAAAAAAATTAAATTAAAAAATTAAAAATGATTAACAATATAATTCAATATATGTACTCACTAATAATGGCCATTAATGAGTTGAAGTTGCCGATGTTGAAGCATTCCTGTGCCACATCTATGAAGAACTCCAGCACTCTTGCCCGGTGTTTCTTCTTCACCGGCTGAAGACGAACCAGCAGAGGGCAGCATAATGTCAAAGATTGCCAACCATACAATCAACAACATATAGCAGTGGTTCTGAGCTGGTTTTGCATGAGAATGCAGATTTTACATTGAAAATCAAGTAGCAATCCAACACAACTGGATCATTCAAAAGTAACAAAATGAACTGCACAGGCTCAAGATATGCAGAATTATTAATGTGACAGTAGTTGCACAACCTTTGACGTCAACAAAAGATAAGATATTCGCCTGCTAGCACTGCTTGGCTTTATTCCCAAAATAGATGAAGAGTGTGCTCACCATGCAAATTTCTGTGGCTATCAGGTAGCTCAGTCTGTTGAACCATTCAACATAGGCCTCCAGGTTACTTGCTTTTCTTTTGCTGAAGAAACTCTGAAGAACAAAAGTTCAATTGTCATTGAAAGTAATGAACTGTCTTCCTTATCTGTGGCCATTCTGTTTCCATCTATTTACTGCGTTTTACGTAATCTTCAACTACAGATGTGTGACCAGCTTACCTTATGGTTGTCTGAGGGCCTTTTCTGAGCAAACGCTCGAACGAATTCTTCAGGGCCAATAAAGCTGAGTCTCTCCTACGTGTGGAAAACATGAGAGCAGCTTGAAGACTGAATCCATAAAGTACAGAAACAGATATTACATGTGGATATCGTAAAACATCAATACTGACAGCCGATCAGATTGAAGCTTGCCGTCACTCACCATCTCGATGTGTGTCAGCTGTTGGGCGAAAATGAAAGGGTCATCGCATAGGTTCAAAACGCACTCGTCTCTGCGTACTAACTGCTGTTTGGACTTCAGGGCGACCGGTCGGTCCATGGCGGTGGCGGCAGCAGCGGCGCTGGATGTCGCCAGCGACTCTTCGTACTGTCCGAGGGTGGTCAGCTTGCGTAAGAGGCGCTGAATGAGTCTCTGCATGGCCCTCCGTGAGAGCTAGTCAAAAACAACAGAACCATTTCCAATGTCAGCATTATAATATCTATTCATGTCTGTAGCCAAAAATAACATTTGGTAACTGTAAGCAGTGTTGTTGATATCCCAGCTTGTGCGAAAAGGAAATACGTTAGAGGTTTTGGAGCCAAACTACGTACATGCAAATCCAATATGATGCACAAACGCACTTGCATTTGGCTCCAAACCCATGTCACGTTGTCCAATATATTGATATATTCACACAAAAGCCATGTAGAATTTAGTCATACTTCATTATTCATTTATTATTCAGTTCACAGACAAACAATAACATGATGCAATCATGATGTTCATCAAGGTGATGTCATCTCGACTGACCTCATCTCCGAAGGCAAGCCGGTGGGTCATCTCTTTGAGGCTGCGCATCATACGCTCATCCCTGAAGTCGTACGGAAAGGTCTCCGTCCATTCTGTGAGCAGCTGCACGATTTTCGGTGCTATTTCCCGTATTCTTTTCTGTTGAGTAAAGCAGGACAATTAGCACTGAGTCATCTACAGTTTGCTGGTAATAGCTATAAATACTCATCAATAATGATCGAGCGCTGTTTATTTTAGTAAAGTGCACATGTACAGGTGTGTGTGTCACAGTAGGGCTGGGTGGCATGACTGCATATAGCGTACAACAGTAGAAATGTGTTAATCAGTAGTGTTAGTTAGTGTGTTAATCAGTAGAGATTCTGCTTAGCATTTATACTATACTATCCATGAGGTAATTAGATTTGTGTATGTATATGTAACATATAAATGTATATATAAAAACTGCATGAGGACTACATGAGGAGAGCTTTTTTTAACGATTAAATTTGAAGACTGATATGCATCAATCTTGAAATATGACTTTTGTAAATCATTTGAACTGTTTAATAATCATGTTTTGAAATGCACAAAAAAAACAAACAAAAAAACCCTTGAATATATATCACGATTCTTTAAAAATATATATAGTGCGTCAATGCTTTTAGCTTGCCTCGGGGGGGTGGATGGGGGAGTCGTGAAGTAAGTGAAATAATGAATAAACACTATGGGATCATTATGGGAAAATTTTATAGTGAATTGAAGACCAGAGAACTTTTTTATTACCACTGAAATACTATTATAGCTTTTCTTAATATTTTAAATTAGATTTTCTGTTTTCATTTTAATTTTAGATAAAGTTTTAGTAATTTTGTTGTGTGTTTTTGTGATTTTTATAAGTTTGTGTTTAAAAAAAAAAAACATCTATTAGTAGAGCTGCATGATTCTGGATAAATTTTTTGTTTAAAAGATTCTGAATACACAACTATACAAAAATAATCTAATTTAAGAGAGGTGTTCTGACAAAATGTTAATTGCTGGAGTATATTTAAAAATAGTTCATTTGAATTATTTTTTTTAAATCAGCTTTGAATGAATGAATGAATGAATGAATGAATGAATGAATGAATGGAGGTAATCGTGATGTAATCAATACAAACTTTATTCGCCAAGTTACAAAAGGTGATTTTGATTACTATCATAGACATCAGTGTTTATATCCAAACTATAAACTTATCCCAGTACTTCTGTGATAATTTGAATTATTCTAAAAGTATTTTCAACCACACAGTATCATTTTTTCTGTTTGTGTAGGCGTTTCATACCTATATGTATAGGTGTGGTGGGAGGTGGTAGGTGTGTGTGTGTGTGTGTGTGTGTGTGTGTGTGTGTGTGTGTGTGTGTGTATATGTGTGTGTATATATATATATATATATATATATATATATATATATATATATATATATATATATATATATATATATATATATATATATATATATATATATATATATATATACATATATACACATATACACACACCTACCTTTTTGGATCAGCGGCAGCGCCAACACATTTGAATGTTTGTCGTGATCATACTTGTCAAAGGGTTAATAATAGACATACACAAATGGTTTTAATTTAGGAATAAGATCATGTGGGTGTGTGAATCGAGATTGAGATCTTTTAATGATCAATCGAGCAGCTCTACTATAGTTTTTAATTCATGTTTGTTTTAGTCATTTTAGTAGATAAAGCAACAAAAACAATTTGGCATATTAATATAGAACTGATTCATGAGTTGTCACACAGTAAAAATGGATGAAACGTGGCTACAATATTTTTTATTATGTAAGACTCTTTTGAATCTTTTAAGTGTTACATAATGTGAAGATGTTTTTGCACTGATGCCAGACTTATTCATTCATTTGGTTTTCGTCCATCAAGTACCTTTCACTTGTGAAATATGTTTGATTCACTGGATTATCCAAAAACAGACATTACCACATGGTTATGCAATACATGGTCATGCTATTTCCAGCAAGGATAACAATATTGTGATGTAAAAACACTCATGTGGTGATATAACATCTTGGTCATACTTCCCACTCATAAGATTACAGCACGTACCTTATCGGTCTGTGGGTCGCCAACCCTGTGATGGTCCACACAAAGGTAACAAACACGAGACATGAGCTCAAACGGATGCAGGAAGAGACGGGAGCTTAGTAGGAAGGTAAAAATGTATGACCTCTGAAACACAAGAAAATCTCAAGCGTCAATCAAACTTGACATTTACTGTGCAAGGAGAGATTATAAAAATTATCATAGGAAAGTATAAAGGCTGTTTATGCTTACGTCAGGGTAATAGTCCACAGTAGGGACCAAAAGCTGTATCAGGGCTTCAAGAGACCCAGCCACAAGCTTATTATCACGATAGTGCAAACCCCCATAGTTCTCTTCCACAGGTTGCCGGTGACTGTAAGTACTAGGGTTGAATTTGCTTGAATATGGAGTTGTCTGTGGCATGTTGGACCTGTGGATGAAAACATTAGTCAGTCAGTAAGAAAGTTGCAATGCAGGCAGCATCTCTCTGAAAGGTGTGAAATGAACACCCACCACCAGATGAATGCGGGTACAGGCAAGCAGTTTATCTACTAGCTAGTTTCCACCAACACAACAACAGCAAACATTTTTATGTGACTTTTTTTTTTTTTTATTATTAAACATTTCACTCTGCTTTAAACAAATAATAAAACCAAAAACGTAAAGACATGACATTACAGGTAGACTCGTAAAAACGCTTTTTTTGGAACTTTACGGAATTTCTTTTTGCTTTTCCAACCCATTTTAACTGATACTTATGAAATTTCATCTTCTATATTAGCGAATCGTCATGCATGTCATTCAGCTAGATAACGTCACCGTGGTGACAAACAAACAAAAACAAATTCTGACTTTTTCTCAGAATTGTGAGAATTGGTCATGATTGTGAGATACAAACTCCCAATTTTCAACATTCTCTTTGTTATTCAATCTAAATCGTACGTATACAAGACTGCAAAAATATTAAATGATGTCTCGCACTCATTGAAGCAAAGTGCGAGACATCACTTCCGTCATCAGAACGTGTATTCTGACCTCACCAACTGGATGTGGAGGGCAGTTGGACATAGTGGTGTTTTAGAGTTAAAAAGTGATATAAATACTGTTCGGTTTCTCACACAAACCGATCATTTCGTGTCTTAGGACATCAATGTGTCGTCTCGAGCCGCAGGGTTTAATTTGGATTTGGAGCTTCCATATAAACATGTGCTTGGTCAACATAAGTTAAGGCACCCAAAACACTACAAGATAATCGGGCTGATTTTGGGCCCAGTTCTCCCCTTCCGACTGATTGTCTTGATGATGTGTTAAGAGTGATTTATCCATCGGGGCCGCACCGATCTCAAATTGTAAATATCCAACGTGTTGAATATTTACGACCAGGAAGCTCAGAGAACAAACATGCACGCTCTCTGTAGATTGTCACATGGAACAAAACGATACCCAATCAGAAAGCGAGGTGACGGAAGCATAACATGACTTCATCCAAACCTCCTCCTTTCCCCCCCGTGAAAGTTTCTGTAAAAAGCAGTCCAAACACTATTATCACAGTTTCTTTTTGCCAGTCGTCTGCCATGTTTGTTTACTCTAGTCCAAAGTCACATTTAATCATGAGAGATTTCGCAAGATCTCCCATGTTCACAGTCGGGAATCTGGTTGTTTGTGAATGGAATCTGTTAATGTGTGGTGTGCTGTCTAGGTCACATTGCAGCACTCCACAAACTATAGGAACAAAACTGTTAAACCTAGGATTGTTTTTAACCGTCATGTTTGTGGTCTCTCACATTTTGGTAAGATTTTAAAAAACTTTTAGTGTGGACCAGCCCTAAACAGTTAGTTCACCCAAAAATTACAATTCTGTCATTAAGTACTCACCCTCATGTCGTTCCACAACCATAAGACTTTTGTTCATCTTCGAAACACAAATTAAGATCTTTTTAATGAAATCTGAGCTCTCTGTCCCTCCATTGACAGCATACACAACTACCACTTTCAAGCCCCAGAAAGGTAGTAAATGCATCATAAAAGTAATCCATGTTACGAAGATGAACAAAAGTCTTATGGGTTTAAAACGACATGAGGGCGAGTAATTATTGACAGAATTTTCATTTTTTGATGAACTAACTGTTTAAGGCTGGCCCACGCTAAAAGATTTTAGTGTGATCAGATTTTCAAGAGTCAAAAATGTCACTAAAAGTTATAAAAGTGAAATGCAAAATGTACAATGTAAAAATAAAAAAAAAAGCCCCTCTATGACTCACAAAAACCTACAAAATAATCCAACATAAAGACTGGCAATTATTATATATTCTAACACTTTATTTAGTTATGATATCTTGCACTTTATTTTCAATCAGGAATAGTTATGCAAAAGTTAATTTCTGAAGTTATTTTATATATTTGAATTGGGAGAAAACAAGCAAACTAACAAGCAAAAAGGCATTTACCAGCCACAGTGGATGGTGGTCTAAAAAGTTAATTTCCCATCCTGCTCTGCAATCTCTAAAGCTCCTGTGTACTAGGTGTACTCTTAACTCTAAACACTGTTATTGGATTAAGGAAGAGTCCTGTGGTCAAGCAGGTTTAATGGCAGGAGTCTTTTCTTGAACCACTGATCTCCTTCATTGACTTCAACGTTTACAACGCATCCTATATGACAGACCGACTCTGTTCTTTTCTACTAGATTAGAAAACAAAAAACAGAGGGAAGAATTGTTTGTTTATAAGATTAAAAGTAAAATGATCTGACATGCTTGTGATTAAAAGAAAACGTTCTAAATTCTAAAAATATCTAATTTGACTGATATTTCTATGACAACAGTGACTCACTGACCAACCACGTAACGTGCGAATCTTCCCTGTTGAACGAGCCTCGTGCTTTTCCTTGTTGCTTATTCATCGATCATTAAAGGGATAGTTGACCCAAAAATTACAACTGTCATCATTTACTCATCCTCATGCTGTTCGAAACCTGTATGACTTTTGTGTCTTATGTTGGACGATTAACAGAGATGACAGGCAGAATGACATTTTCAGAGACCATTCACTTTTATTGTATGGAAAGTGAATGCTGACTGAGGTTTTCAGAACCTAACATTCCGAACAAAATCTTTTTTTGTTCAAAGAAAATCATACATGTTTGGAACAACATGAGAACGAAGGAGAAGTACTGACTGAAATTATATTTTTGAATGAAATACTCCTTTAAATGTGATACTTCCCAAGAGAAGCGTAGTAAACAGCGTCATTAAGCTTCTCTGAAACACATTCAGTAACAGAACTGAAGAAACGGAACATCAGAAATACATTAAATACAAGTAGTTCATCAAAACAGGAGGAAGGAGATGGTAAACAGACGGTGCAGTCAGTGTAATTTCACGAATCTGCCCTTCACTAACTGACTGACTCATCAGACCAGACTGAAAATCACAGATGGACTGTGTGTGCAATCACTCTTACACATGTATGAGCAACACAAGCGAAACGAAAACAAGTTCAAACACACCGATCAGAAGAAGAAGAAGAAAAAAAAAACTGACAACTGAAAAAAAGTGTTATTAGGGAACAGTTGAATTATATATGAACAAACGTGCAGCAAACTAAATGTGTTTTAAGAGGTTAACTAATCGTTTTTAGATACGTGTATTGTTGCATTCGTGGTTGCATTCAATAAGTTAGAAAACAATAGTTATTAAGCAAAAAGGCAGCATGGCACAGTCTTTTTAAAAGTTTTTGAAAGGTAGTGATTTGCAGAAGGCTGTAAACTCACCACAGAATTAAAACAGTAAATGTAAAAGAATGTTGACGGTAGGGATATCCAAGGAAGTCCAACAAAAAGCCTCCAAAAGCGTGCACACCCCAGATCAAGTTGCTTTCTTACAATGAAAGGTCGCAGATTAAGGTCTTCTTATCTTTCTTTTGCGTGCGATACAAATAATCAGTTCATTGTTAACGTAACACAAACGGATGCTTCGTGATGATCGATGGTCTCCATTGTTTTACTAATAATCCAGATCGCGAACATGAGAAACTAATATCGAATTCCTGTAACACCGAAAGCATTAAGAAGGAAAACCGGAAAATGCGGTGTCGCCCACAAGGAAAGACGAGCCAATCAGAGGCAGGAAGCAACAAATTGAAATTTTCGAGAGATCTTATTGGCCAGGACGATGTCCATCAACTTCCTAGACGCGCACAAACCACTGACAAATAAAAACAGTTGGTTGTTTTGAAGGTTCAAGTTTGCAAATGCTGCCTGTACACACCCTTCACTTGTTTTTATTTTCAAAAATACATAATAGTTCATTTGGGTTTTGTGAATCGTTATAAACGATGTACAGGGTGCAATATTATATCGTTTAGAGCATAAACTAAGACAAGTGATATTCAAAATTATGGGTGAAGCGATTTCTGCGCTTCTAGTGTCATCAAATGAGGATATACAAATACACGCAGTATTCATGAAACAAGATGTAAACAATACCTGGAAAGCCTACTGCATGTACTGAGATTTTGAAGTGTGTAATCTTTGCACTCTAATGAAGAGTTCAAAAACTGAAAAAGGTAAGTGTTAGCTACCAAGAAAGAGTAAATTGTTTGACAGCATGGTGGATGTACTATGCCTGAGAATGTATTTATAATATATTATATTAATTCCTTATTTGATATCAGTGTATTTTGAAATTATGAGAATAGAGTGCTGCGGGGAAGAAGCATTTTTGTAGGCAAAAGTTAGCTTGAAAAATAAGCTTTGTGACCAACAAAAGTTTATGATTCTTACACGTTTTGTTCATCATGATAATCTTCACAAATTAACTGTTGAAGCCTAAATACTATCGCTAGTAAAAAGCTAAATGTAGGCTATAAACGAATTACACAGCATATAAACGAATTACACCACAGTCTCATGACTTTAATGTCACCATCACTAAGCTCCACCTCTTTCAGTCTTTCTCTAAAACACATTTTCTATTAAAGTATAAGTTGGAATAGTTTGCAAGAGCATGAGTAAACACAATGAGGCTATGAAAGCAGACTAATGAGTAGATGGGTTTTTCTTGATGTTTAAAGGTGCCCTAGAATCAAAAATTGAATTTACCTTGGCATAGTTAAATAACAAGAGTTCAGTACATTGAAATGACATACAGTGAGTCTCAAACACCATTGCTTAATCCTTCTTGTGTAAATCTCATTTGTTTAAAAGACCTCCGAAGAACAGGCGAATCTCAACATAACACCGACTGTTACGTAACCGCCGGGATCATTAATATGTACACCCCCAATATTTGAATATGCCAGCCCATGTTCAACGTATTAGACAAGGACAGCCAGTATTAACGTCTGGATCTGTGCACAGCTGAATCATCAGACTAGGTAAGAAAAATGGCAGATTGCACGATAATAACTGACATGATCCATGATTACATGATATTTTTAGTGATATTTGTGAATTGTCTTTCTAAATGTTTCGTTAGCATGTTGCTAATGTACTGTTAAATGTGGTTAAAGTTACCATCGTTTATTACTGTATTCACGGAGACAAGAGTCGTCACTATTTTCATTTTTAAACACTTGCAGTCTGTTTAATGCACAAACACAACTTCATTCTTTATAAATCTCTCCAACAGTGTGTAATGTTAGCTTTAGCCACGGAGCACTATCAAACTCATACAGAATCAAATGTAAACATCCAAATAAATACTGTACTTACATGATCCGATGCATCCATGCAGTATGCATGATGGACATCTTGTAAAGATCCATTTGAGGGTTATATTAGCTGTGTGAACTTTGTAAATGCATTGTATTATAGTCAAGAGCTCGGGGGAGCAGGGAGTGCGCGATTTAAAGGGGCCGCAGCCCGAATCGGTGCATAGTTAATGATGCCCCAAAATAGGCAGTTAAAAAAATTAATTAAAAATAATCTGTGGGGTATTTTGAGCTGAAACTTCACAGACACATTCAGGGGACACCTTAGACTTATATTACATCTTGTAAAAACTGGTTCTAGGGCACCTTTAATGTCCTCAACAACTTATGTGGTCCATTTTAGCCACTTGTTATCTTGTTAGCAACCACCTTTTCCCACAGACCTTATTTCAGGCATTTCACCTAAAACCCATTCAAAAAAAAAAGAATTGACTTCAGGACAAGGGAAGCGGCAGTGCTAAAATGCTAAACACTCTATTTGAATGCAGCTATTAGTTTAAAACAGGTTTCCCCTCCTGTTCTGCCACTGGTCAGTCAAAAAGATAGTTCCACCCTAAAATTTACATTATTGGTTAGACAAATGTTGCTGTGTGCAGTATTCCCATGGTAAACACTGCCATCCCACTCTTTCCAGAACAGCATATTTTTTATTTCTGTGGGTGTGGTCGACTAAGTGGGAGTTTTGTGTTATATAAACCTTGTATTACATCAATGCAGAGGTAGGCAAGTCTCATTTTATAAGTAGGTGGATTTCATTTTGAGCCCATACCTCTCCAGCTCCACTCAACAAAGTGTCTGTAAGAATAATTCACCCCTGCGAGGCCTTACTGAATGATGTACTTCGCCCACACCGTTAAGAGGCACCTAATGGTGAGAGTTTGACTTGAGCTCAGTAATAGTGCTTCAGGCTGAAGCCTGTGTTGGATTCCACCCACGGCGCTGAAGCCCTGAAACCTTCTGGCCCCTGCAGGGCTTCAGCTACAGAAGGACGGTGTTATCACATATGGTAAACACACAGCTTCAGCTTACACCCACAAAGACTCAACCAACAGAGCAGAACCCTTTGGGAACTCCAGTCTTTTATATCTCCAAGCTAGCTGTGATGATGTTGCTCTTTATCGCCTGGGATTACATAACCGGATCCACGTCAGCACACACAATTCACAAGAAAGTTTCCTTCGCTATTTTTTCTGCAAAAAAATGATGTGACCTTTTAACGGCATATTAAGTTTCCTGTTAAATAGGCATTTTTGCTGCACTCTCTTTGGCGATATTCTTTAGCTTACTAAAACTTTCACAGCAATACAGTCCAAGCATCTGTATGAGTAATTTATAGAGTTAAATAAAATATAAATAAATAAAGCTTATGAATATGGTGCCATCTGCTTGTACTACTATACCAAAACACAATCAGAACATGAAAAAATGCTAAACATTCACTTAAGGGAAATTCCATCTGACAATGGAAATGAAACCTGCAAGCCATTAAGGATGAGTGCAATAACATCTGTTGGGTCGACAATGGATACGCTTGAATAATGGGGGTGGGAGTGTGACTCACTGCTTTCCAGTAAGAAAGTGATTCAGCCCCCTGGTTCACTGACCTTCAAACACGGTGCCCACTGTGTGCGACAGAATAGTTCAGTAGCTCTCTCAGCGGTCCCCATGTGCATGGTGACGTCATCACCGCAAGTGTTAATGACCCTCATCTCACATGCAAGCGCTCATGAAGGTGAACTGTGCACTATTCATGTCTGTGCTGGCCGCTGAATAGTTTTCCAATGAACTCAATTCTAAAATGCCCCTCCCCCATTTTCAGTAGGAGTTTCCTGTAAATGTACATGTGTGTGAATTATCGAGAAAAATAATAAATAATGCATCATTGTCCGCTACAGTAGACACGATTTGAGGCCTGTGGTAATTTTAATGATGACTAATCACAATGTGTGTGATCAGTCCAAACCTTTTATTCACAACAAGTGCCACTCTGTTGGTACAACTGATCCATTTTATATCTGCTTTGTCTACTAACTGATAATTGTTTATGATTTTAACATTTCTAGCCACCCCTTCTACTCTGCAGCTAAATTCCTGATTTATTTACATTCCCAAAACTAATGGCTTATAAAGAACACATATTTTAATAGCACCAATTCCTGTAAATCACTTAAAACCGAAATTATAAAATGGACAGTTCCGGTCCTCGATTCTGATTGGCTGAGCCACGTTTGAATCCACTGTAAATTACTCTACATAGCCTACACCTGTGACCTCATTACATAAATATTAAAATTAATGTTTTTATGGACTAATTGTTTAATAAAAGCAATAAGCCCTGTGAAGCCATGGTTTACAGCGAATTTAGACATCGTGCCTAACAACAGCCCTTAATTTTTGTAAATTCACTACGGCTTCACTAACGCTATCTCACGACCAATTCATATGTATGTTACGAGGTGGCAAATTCGTACAACCTCACTCGTACAAATTCAAACGATTTGTCTAAACCCAAGTGACGGGTAGGTTTAGGTCGAGGTTAGGGGTAGGTCATTCGTATGAATTCATACGAATTTGGCAACTCGTAAAATACCTATGATTTAGCAAAAAAAGTGAGGTCATACGAATTTGTACGAATTAGCCACCTCTTAAAATACGTATGAATTGCCGTGAGATTGGGTTGGCTTCACAATGCTGTAAAGTAACTATTTTTTCCATGAAACATAAAAGGAGATATTTTGAAGAATGTTCATGCAGCTCTTGTTCATAATTAGTGACCAGGTACTGTCAAGGTAAACAAAAAAACATAAAAGTAGTATTTTGAAGCCATGCAATAACTTTGTGTGATGAACAGACTGAAGTCATTATTGACTGAAAATATATTTATTTCAAATCTCATTTGCATGTTGTGCCAGGTTGGATGATTATGAATATTACACAATCCCTAATATCTCCATTTGTGTTTCATGGGAACAAGAATGTTGTATGGATTTGAAATAAAATGAGTGAGTGTAATTAATGACAGATTTTTTATCTTTTCGTGATCTTTTTTTTTTTTTTTTAATCCTGCTGATTAAATAGTGTAAATAATTATAAATTATAGGCTATTTTATAAATATTTTATAATTTGTTTTAATGTATTAAATTTTAAGATGTTAATAGATTAAAATGAATGGATATTGTAATGAACTTAGCGTGTGTTTATTATTTATATTCAGAGCTGCAGGTGCTTGGAAGAGTCTTTAGAGGGGAAGGTAAAAAAATGATACAAACAGGATGTGCTGCAACATGGTTGTGTCCTTTACGTTTCATGGCCGTTGAGAATCTCCTCCTCCATCTCCTTCATGATCCAAATTTGTTTACCGTTTACTTTGAAGAGTGCATAGTTAGAGTGTAGTAACATTCCAACAGTGCCTCATTGTGCATGTAGACAGATCTGTTCATTATGAATGTGTGTGTGTGTGTGTGTGTGTGTGTGTGTGTGTGTGTGTGTGTGTGTCAAGCTCAAGGGAAAGGGAGTGGATAAGAGTGCAAACTCTTCAAACTCACATGCACACACACACACACTCACACACAAAGTGGGAACAGTAAGTACAGCTGGCCAGGAAAAACAACAGGGGAGAGGGAGGGACTTTCAGGAAGAGAGGGAAACTGAAGGAGAACAACCTCAACCAGACAGGATCTCATTCCCACAGTTTGCTCTCTTTCTCTCTGTCTCATTCTCTCCATCTCTTTCCAATCCAAAGTGATAAAAGTAAAAAACAGTACAGTGCCCCTGCATCATAGCATGTAAAAACAAACCAAGTCACAATGAACAGTCACAGAAGACACCATCGCTGTTTGTTTACACTAGTGTCATCTGTGTACTTTATCATAGCTAATTTTATCTTCCAAATTAGTGATAAAATTGCTCCCTTGTGTATTGTGGTCGCCTCATATTGTGGCCCAAAAAGCATAAACAAACATTCCCCACAAATAACCTATGGGTGAATAAGCATTTTTTTTGATCTTGCACCTGGCCAAGATATTTTGATTGTGAGTACCTTGACCTTTTCTCATGAATAAGCACCCCCCTCATTTCAAATAAAATAGTACTTTTTAAAAAAAAAAAATACTTTATACTTTAATGCAAAAAAGTAATTATTTTAAATATGTAAATATTGAATAATTGAAATATTATAATATAATTATTGCTTAATGTACAGAAACTATTTAATTTAATATTATGAATTATAAGTTAACCATTTATTGATTCCCAATAAAAGTGTAACACTGTGCCTGTGGCACTATAAAAACATTATTCTGTTTAAGCATCCTGAACCAGCCCAACCTGCTGCTCAACCAATAGCGTGAGTTTGGGGCGGGACTATCTGTTTGTTGACCTATAGGCAGTGTTTGTGAGAATTTGCAGTTAAATTTGGTGAGGTACAGAAATTACACACTTCAGCTTTAAATTGTAAAGCATTTGTAAATCCTTATAGTTTCTCTTGACTGCTTTTGAATTATATTAATTAAAATAAAAAAAATTACTTTTACTGTACAGATAAATACTGTAAAAATACTTTACTACAGCAATGAGAGTCACCACTGAGAAAAAAATTAAATGACAAAAAACTTTTAAGAATGTTATCCTTAATAAAACATACACAGACACACACATATATAAAATATGATATTTTATTTTAGCAGGGTTTATTTTGAGGATTGAGCTTAAAGGATTAGTTCACTTTAAAATGAAAATTTCATCCTCAAGCCATCCTAGGTGTAAATGACTTTCCTCTTTCTGATGAACACAATCAGAGATATATTAATAAATATCCTGATGCATCCAAGCTTAATATTTATTAATATTTCTCAGATTATGTTCATCAGAAAGAAGAAAGTCATATACACCTAGGATGGCTTGAGGGTGAGTAAAGCTTAGGCTAATTTTCATTTCAAAGTGAACTAATATCCTTTAACATATTTTTGTGAAATTAGGAAATTTGAAAAAAAGGATAAAACTTACATAATTTTATATAGTTTATCAAGATTTGAGCTCTTTGCTTTCTGAGTACTTTGAAATCTTGTCCTCTCATCAAGACAAACAGTCTGGTAGCCTTATGTGGGCCTCAGCAGTACAATCACAGAAGCTGTGAGAGCGTCTACCGTAGAGCGCTCCTGCCAGCCAAGTCACCAGAAAAACAAACAATCTCCTAAGATGGCCTCAACCTTACACAGAAAAAAAAACAGCAGATGACCTCACATGGCAGAGAATAGCTAAATTTCCTTTTTGCTTATTCAGCCACAGCACTGTTCACTGCTGTAATGCAACATAAAGCAATGCTAATGGCTTTGTTATGGCAATGTACTACTTCATTAATAGAAGTTTGTGCTGATAAAGGTGCGTTAGCTTACCCTGGTGAGTGTCTCTGTGTGCGTTAGGGGCTCTGTATGTTTTTGAAAAGGCTTGTTAAAAGCAGCCCGCCTTGAGAGGTGGAAATGGGGCCAAAGTGGTAAACACAGCTGTGACAGACCTCTATTGTCTCAGCCGCTCATACAGGGCTTCACAAGAAGCACAGAAAAAAGAAAACACAAACACTAACTAGAGTGTCAATTTGATGCAAGATAATCCTAGTTACGGTTAAAAAGATTTGATTGCAAATTTTCTAGAAAAAAAAGGATGTTGAACATGTTTCAGGAAGTGCAGTTTCCAGGTGGTGGTTATCACAATATGGCGTTTGTTCCCATATGGTGGTCAAACACTCCCTTCCTGTCTTCCCTTTCTGTTTTCTGCTTCACTAAAGTCTGCCTGGTTCTCGATCTAGGAAGACCCCGGGCATCAATCAGTGTATGACCTGATTTTGGATGACAAAAGACTCACTCACTCACTCACACACACACACATTTGATGAGATAAAGAGCTTGGATCATCTCTTGCTCAATGTTCCAGACAGACTGACTGTTTTGCTGTGTGTCTATGTCCAAGTCCAAAATCAGCACAGCAGAGATTATGTTCACTAAATATCCTTCCACATCCTCTCAGCTTGGCTAAACTGCTTATAATATCAGCAAATCATTTATAATTGTTAGTATTCTATAATATATGGTGTTGCATATTGTGCTGTTTACACAGTTTTGCTGCTACTTACTGTAGGTTCAGCAATTTATTCTGTTTAGGGTTCATGAGTTGAGTTATATGGTTAGTTGTGTTAAAGGTGAAGCTTCCTCTTGGGTTCCTTAAAGGGTCATAAAACCCCAAAACACATTTTTGAGATGTGAATCAACAAGGAGAAATTTGTTATTTTTGCATTTTTCTGAGCAATTTCGTTCTTCAGGATTGAAAAACAAAGTCTAAGCAACGTCATGAAATCTGACGTAGTGCCTCCGGAGTGTGTGATTGGCTGTTGGGGCTGGAGAAACACAATTCTACGTCAGATTCTGTGACGTTGCTTCGACTTTGCTTTTCAACCCAGAAGAATGAAATTGCTCAGAAAAATGCAAAAAATGTTGCTATGTGGGGTTTTGAGTGGTTATGCTGCTGGTAGGGTATTTTTGGTCCTCACTAAGGGATTGCTCGAGTTATGGGTGGTTAAAGGATTAGTTCACTTTCAAATCAAAATTACCTAGTTTTATTCACCCTCAAGCCATCCTAGGTGTATATGACTTTCTCCTTTCTGATGAACACAATCTGAAATATATTAATAAATATCCTGACAAATTCGAGCTTTATAATGGAAGTGAACATGGGTTCACAAGTATGAGCTGAAGAAAGTGTCTCCATCCACATTCATCCATCATAAACATATTCCACACGGCTCTGGGAGGATAATAAAGGCCTTCTGAAGCGAAGTGATGCGTTTGTGTAAAAAAATAATCCATATTTAACAAGTTATGAAGTAAAATATCTAGCTTCCGCCAGACCGCCTTCCATATTCAACGAACGAAGAAAGTGTATAACTCTTGCAGTTCAAAACGCTTAAGGCACTGATCTACTTCAAACGAAATCGAAGAACGAACTGATGTGACGTCATTTCGAACAAAATCAGGCCAAAACGAAGTTCGTTGACTCAGATGTTCGATTACAGTATATCGCTCCTCACATATTTCGAACTTCATTTTACTCCTAAACGAAGAACGAAAAAGAACTCAGTTTGAAGTACAAACCCGATTCCAAAAAAGTTGGGACACTGTACAAATTGTGAATAAAAACAGAATGCAATGATGTGGAAGTTTCAAATTTCAATATTTTATTCAGAATACAACATAGTTGACATATCAAATGTTTAAACTGAGAAAATGTATCATTTTAAGGGGAAAATAAATTGATCTTAAATTTCATGGCATCAACACATCTCAAAAAAGTTGGGACAAGGCCGTGTTTACCACTGTGTGGCATCCCCTCTTCTTTTTATAACAGTCTGCAAACATCTGTGGACTGAGGAGACAAGTCGCTCAAGTTTAGGAATAGGAATGTTGTCCCATTCTTGTCTAATACAGGTTTCTAGTTGCTCAACTGTCTTAGGTCTTCTTTGTCGCATCTTCCTCTTTATGATGCGCCAAATGTTTTCTATGGGTGAAAGATCTGGACTGCAGGCTGGCCATTTCAGTACCCGGATCCTTCTTCTACGCAGCCATGATGTTGTAATTGATGCAGTATGTGGTCTGGCATTGTCATGTTGGAAAATGCAAGGTCTTCCCTGAAAGAGACGACGTCTGGATGGGAGCATATGTTGTTCTAGAACTTGGATATACCTTTCAGCATTGATGGTGCCTTTCCAGATGTGTAAGCTGCCCATGCCACACGCACTCATGCAACCCCATGCCATCAGAGAAGCAGGCTTCTGAACTGAGCATTGATAACAACTTGGGTTGGGGTAGGTCCTTGTCCTCTTTAGTCCGGATGACATGGCGTCCCAGTTTTCCACTTTGCCACAGTCCATTTTAAATGAGCCTTGGCCCAGAGAAAACGCCTGCGCTTCTGGATCATGTTTAGAAATGGCTTCTTTTTTGACCTATAGAGTTTTAGCCGGCAACGGCGAATGGCACGGTGGATTGTGTTCACCGACAATGTTTTCTGGAAGTATTCCTGAGCCCATGTTGTGATTTCCATTACAGTAGCATTCCTGTATGTGATGCAGTGCCGTCTAAGGGCCCGAAGATCATTGGCATCCAGTATGGTTTTCCGGCCTTGACCCTTACGCACAGAGATTGTTCCAGATTCTCTGAATCTTTGGATGATATTATGCACTGTAGATGATGATAACTTCAAACTCTTTGCAATTTTCTCTGAGAAACTCCTTTCTGATATTGCTCCACTATTTTTCGCTGCAGCATTGGGGGAATTGGTGATCCTCTGCCCATCTTGACTTCTGAGAGACACTGCCACTCTGAGAGGCTCTTTTTATACACAATCATGTTGCCAGTTGACCTAATAAGTTGCAAATTGGTCCTCCGGCTGTTCCTTATATGTACATTTAACTTTTCCGGCCTCTTATTGCTACCTGTCCCAACTTTTTTGGAATGTGTAGCTCTCATGAAATCCAAAATGAGCCAATATTTGGCATGACATTTCAAAATGTCTCACTTTCAATATTTGATATGTTATCTATATTCTATTGTGAATAAAATATAAGTTTATGAGATTTGTAAATTATTGCATTCCTTTTTTATTCACAATTTGTACAGTGTCCCAACTTTTTTGGAATCGGGTTTGTATATCGGGGCCTTTACGCTACGTCCTACACCTTCCCTATTCAACTTAGGAAAAAGTGTAACTGATGCGATGCCAGTTTACACTTTCTTCGTAACTTGAATACGGAAGGCAGTCTGGTGGAAGCTAGATATTTTACTTCATAACTTGTTAAATATGGATATTATTTTATTAACCCCCCAGAGCCGTGTGGAGTACACGTTTATGATGGATGGATGTGGATGGAAGCTCTTTCTTCAGCTCATACTCGTGAACCCTGTTCACTGCCATTATAAAGCTCGGATGCATCAGGATATTTATTAATATATCTCCGACTGTGTTCATCAGAAAGAAGAAAGTCGTATACACCTAGGATGGCTTGAGGGTAAGTAAAGCTCGGGGTAATTTTCATTTGAAAGTGAACTAATCCTTTAATAAGTTGCTACTTGTTGACAGGATGTTCTGGTTCGTTGCTAGGAAATTCTTAGTGGTTGTTATTCTGTGGCTAGGTAGTTACTAGGGTGTTTTTGGTGTTACTAAGGTTAGGTACAGAACAAAGTTGAGTCCCAAATGACGCACCATACACTATGCACTTATACACTATGTACTAATGCACTATACACTCAGCCGTGCAGTGTATGAACTTTATAAGGTTATTTTGTCATTCAACATCGGTGTCTAACCCCCACGTAATTAAAGCTTAAACAGTTGAGTGCGTGAAGTGTCCAACATTCCACACTTCGTTTTTTTCGGTTAATTAAGTGCATCGTCCGGGTATTTAAAGTGCATTTTTTCTTTTTGGAATTTTCAGTGTGAACACACTACTCGCACTATTTATACTACAAAATGGCATAGAATAGTGCATAAGTGCGCAAATTCGGATGCACCTCAAAAGATCCTACCCCCCAAATATCCAAAATATACTAGATATGGATCTAGATATGGAAGACTACATTACATTTTTATATAAAAATGGTAAAAGTTTTGAAAAGTAGTACTTCTACTTTACATGCTGAGGCAAATTATGAGCTGAAGTTTAATACTTAATGGGAATCACAATAGTGCCTCTGCACCATGAATATGCCTCAGGATCTAAAACCTGTTATTGCCTCCATCTTGTGCAGTTCTTTCAGTCTAAACAGTGTAATTGCCTCTGCCCCTGGGATTAAAACTTGTAATCCTCCACTGGCTTCTGCTGGGGGGAGACTCACCTTGTGGGCGGGTATGGGGGTTTTCATTAATCTTCTTTACATCAGATCCTTTTAGTATCTGCAGAGAGATCAGCTTTTCCCTTCTCAGTCACAGACATATCCATTCTACTCGCAGACGACAAACGAAAAAACCCCCCCACAAAACAGCCCATTTCATGGGGGATTTGTTTGATATTCCACTAAATATCCAGTTTCTCAGCTAATGTTGTTATCCTGGTTGAATCAACATATGTAAGTTTGTGCTTATAACATACACTGTCAGAAAAAAAAGGTACAGTGCTGTCACTGGGTAAAGGTAAAAAGGTACTAATATGTACCCTTTAAGGTACAAATATGCACTTTAAAAGTACTAATATGTACCTTTAAGGTACTAATATGCACCATTTAGGGGTAAGTAAGGTACAAAGATGTACCTTTTTACCTTTGTACCTTAGGGTACCGCCCCAGTGACAGCACTGTACCTTTTTTTCTGAGAGTGTATGTCAACTTCTGAAAATTATGATCTTCAATGCTTTTTGCTGTTACCCTCTTTCACAAGTGCCTCTCCCTTTTCAGTATGTGTATACGCATGTCTTACAACCACTGTGTCATGGATGCACAATGCAGTTCTTCATCCTCAGCAGTGTTTGAGGGCCACCAGCTGTCCCTCCCCTCCATCAAGCATCTAGATTCAGAAGATCAGATGTCAGAGGAATTCCCCTGAGCTCTGAGGCCTCTGTCTAATAGTGTAGTGCCCTCATCTGCACTGTTTTGCAGGCATGCAGATCCATAATGAATGAATTTGAATGCAATCTAGAATATAAGTCAGATTGTGCTTACATGTTTGTTTGTGTTTATACACATACCATTGCTAGATGGCAGTGGTTCTCATAAATGGATCGCAGGTCTGTTCTGAGTGGATTGCAGACAGCAAGTCTGCAATACTAAATACATTTCAGGGGCATCTATGAAGCCATTTTCTAACCATAAACCCAGCATACTGAACATTAAAATACTTAAAATGTATTATTTTACTTACCAAAAATATACACTACCGTTCCAAAGTTTGGGGTCAGTATGATTTTTTTTAGTGTCTTAGTCTCTTATGCTCACAAAGGCTGCATTTATTTGATCAGAAATACAATAAAAATAGAAAATATTAGTGAAATATTATTACATATTATTAAAATTTAAAATAACTGTTTTCTATTTGAATATATTTTAAACTGTAATTTATTCCTGTGTCAAAGCTGAATTTTCAGGATCATTACTCGTCTTCAGTGTCACATGATCCTTCAGAAATCATTCTAATAGGCTGATTTGATGCTTAAGAAACATTTCTTATGATTATCATTGTTGACAGCAGTTATGCTGCTTAATATTTTTTGTGGAAACCATGGTACTTTTTTCAGGATCCTTTGACTAGTTCACCCAAAAATGAAAATTCTGTCATTTATTACTCACCCTCATGCCGTTCCACACCTGTAAGACCTTCGTTAATCTTCAGAACACAAATTAAGATATTTTAGTTGAAATCCGATGGCTCCGTGAGGCCTCCATAGGGAGCAATGACATTTCCTCTCTCAAGATCCATTAATGTACTAAAAACATATTTAAATTGGTTAATGTGAGTACAGTGGTTCAATATTAATATTATAAAGCGATGAGAATATTTTTGGTGCGCCAAAAAAAACAAAATAATGACTTATTTAGTGATGGCCGATTTCAAAACACTGCTTCATGAAGCATCGGAGCACAAATGAATCAGTGTATCGAATCTGCTGTTCGGAGCACCAAAGTCACGTGATTTCAGCCGTTGGCAGTTTGACACGCGATCTGAATCATGATTCGACACACTGATTCATTTATGCTCCGATGCTTCATAAAGCAGTGTTATGAAATCGGCCATCACTAAATAAGTCGTTATTTTGTTTTTTTGGTCACCAAAAATATTCTCGTCGCTTTATAATATTAATATTGAACCACTGTACTCACATGAACTGATTTAAATGTGTTTTTAGTACATTAATGGATCTTGAGAGAGGAAATGTCATTGCTCCCTATGGAGGCCTCACTGAGCCATCGGATTTCAACTAAAATATCTTAATTTGTGTTCTGAAGATTAACGAAGGTCTTACGGGTGTGGAACGGCATGAGGGTAAGTAATAATAGTAATAAATGACAGAATTTTCATTTTTGGGTGAAATAACCCTTTAACTCAAGCTGATTGAGCCATCTCTACCATCTGGTTGAGGTATGTTATGCCAAAAAAATCCACTAGATGTCAGAGTGTCAATCAACAGCACTTGTCCCAACACTTCCTCTAACATGGATGTCAGAAACAAAGAAATCTCTCCTGCCATGTGAACTAAGCAGGGTAAGCAAATTTTTTTTTTTAAATATTACACTGTAAGAGCCATAACTTTACAAAATTATGTTACTTGGTGCCATGAAAAAACTTTAGTATGTTTAGTATATATTTAATAATTTTTCAAAAACATGCTCAACCAAACGGTTGATTTGTCACTTTATGGTAAATGCAGAAAAGCTAAGGTAATCTTTTCAGATCATCCATTTCTGCAGTCAAAAATGGACTATTTGCTGAGAAATATAAACTTCTGATCATTCTTAGCTATGAATATGACAGCTATTGTTATTTCTTCATGAATATGCTGAGATAATTTCTTAAATATGTATTTTTTTGCCACTTTTGCATATTTTTTTAAGTAAATATAATAAATTCATAGAATTAATGTGTGGAAATCATAATTATCAGAGGCAATTACTTCTTAAATGTCAAATGCTGGTGCACTAACATTACTAAAATTGTAAGAGATTGTTATTTATTTGTTTGTTGCTTTTTTTTTTTTACAATTACTAGATGGATGTCAACAGTTTCTGTGGTAAAAGAACGTGCACTCTTCAGCCCCTTGTCCCAGAAAACCCCAAGATTCTGATGCTAATCTCAGTGATATTGATGACCCAATAGAGGATCCGGATTATCACCCCGTCCGAGAAGAGAAATGCTCATATGTCTAAAAAAAGAAAAAGAAAAATCCTGTTGCACTACCACACTTGATGGCGTGTTTCCTGAATCAGAAAAGCCTAAAATGCCATTATAATACTATATTTTGCTATTTTGTTTTTAGTTTTTGAATGCAGAAAGAATGTAATGTCTTTAGTTTTGTTACTTTTAGATATTTGTGTTATTTTTGTTTATTGTTAAAAAAAACAAGAAAACATGTAATTTCCTGTGTTAAAATGAAAATCTGAAATATTTTATGGAATACTTCAATAAATAAACAAGATTCAATATATAAAACTATTTTATTTTGATTATGCTTTAAATAATTTAGTATTATAGTTCATATTTTCTGATTTTCATAATATATGTATGAATTTCATTATTTACTTTTAAGTGACATATCAACCATTTGGTAGAGGGTGATGTTTTAAAAAATATGGGATGTGTTGAAAAAAAATACAGTGAGTGTGGTAACTAGTGACATAATGAGATAAAAAATGAAAACAAAAAACATTTCAAATGCCTTTTTCTTGGTGGGGCAGTTAAGTTCAGAAGAAAGCATTTATTTGTAATAGATTTCTTTTGCAAGTATTTACTGTCAGCAATGAATGCATCCTTGCTGAATAAAATGATTCATTTATTTTAAAAAATGTAAAACAAATTTTTAATACTGCTTCCCTTGCAACAAGTATAAACATAGCTAACCACAACACATATTATTCTGTGAATTATTGGATGCCAAGAGCATGAAACCATTACAATTCAAGAAATGCTCAAATCAACAAGCCTGATAGTTTTAGTCATAATAATATGATGGGATCTGAGCACAGCATAGCAAACCATTAAAAAAAGTAAAACACACTTCTGTTGTTGCAGAAAAAATCCAGTCAATGTCACAATATTTTTGCTAGGTGTTTGTGGTAATATTAAGGAATTTTAAAGTTTAATTTTAAGGACACCACAGCTTTAGGGCAACCAAATGTTAAGTGACAACACTGTGTTCATAAATGGTTAAATTTCCTCTTTAAATGTACATCAAAGAGAACATATCAGTATTAGCAGGAGCATTTGCTGTCTGGTTTCAATTGTTTTGCCATTGCACAATCCCAGACTTTTCCAGAGTCCTGCTGTCTACGTACACTCCGGATACGGCCTGTCTCATGGCAGTCAGAGCTCAAAAAAAAGTGGATTGTTATGCAATCTGGTGTCAGCCTACACCATGATCCACGAATGAAGTATGCATGTAGCCCAGTTACTTGGTCCAATGCTGACTTTTTCCATCCGCTACATATTGGAATAATTAGGAGTGTTTGGAGGGCCGACACTGATCTGTCAAATCAAAACTTGTGGGTTTTGGAGCAGTCTCAGGGATACTGCATATTTGGTAATTGCTGAAAAAGTAGGCTTTTTGGGAAGAAAAATGTGCACTACTTAATATCATGTACTCTTCCTTCTCGTTATGCAACCATTTCTGGCTCAATAATGTGTTTGAAACAACCATGCTCTTAAATCTTAGTGTTACTTAGTGTAAATATTTAGATTTTATTACATTAAAGGTGTCATGACGTTTTCTTAATTGTTATTTTAACATGTTCCATGAGGTTCATTTATAATGTTGATAAGGTTTTTGCACAAAAAACAAAAACATATATGCGGAAAAATTTATATTTTCAACCCTCATTCTGACCCTCTTTATGAAATTATCTGTTTAAAGGGGACTTATAATGTCCCTTTTACAAGATGTGTCTGTGAAGTCTCAGCTCAAAATACCCCACAGATAATTTATTATAGCTTGTCAAATTTGCCCCTATTTGGGTGTGAGCAAAAACACGCCGTTTTTGTGTGTGTCCCTATAAATGCAAATGAGCTGCTGCTCCCTGCCGCTTTCCAGAAGAGGGCGGAGCTTTAACAGCATTCGCTTCAGCTGCTCAACAACAAAGCTGGAGAATCTCACTCAGCCAAAATGACGATTGTCAGTAACGGTGCTCAGCCTTACATTGTTCAAACTGGAGTCGGACACTGATGGAGAGAACTTATACAACTTATAGAATGCACCTGGACGTTTCTGAATGGTTTAGTGGATAAATTTATGTAGTTGCTGTGGAGTTGATTCAGCTCATCAACTAGCATGTGCCGTCACGTTAATCTTTTGTGCAAATCCAGCGTTGAATTGACACTCGTTTGTGAAGCAGTCCAACGTAAAATCACAGCATGGTAACAACGCTCTACTACAACTCTTCCTTTTCTCTAAAGCAGCCCAACATGGACTCGCCTTCTCAGACAGGGTTTATGTAAATTTTAGGGTTACTGATGTCACTAACCTGAGAAGAAGCTCGTTGTAGTCCTTAAACAGAGAATACTTTAAAAGAAAATATCTCCCTTTGCTTTGAACTTTGAGTGTTGTAACTTTGCAGATGTTGTTTATGCTCAAACAGCAACATTACACACTGACTAAAGTTAAAAAAGCGAAATCATCAACCACCCCTTTAAGGGACGGCTCCTTTAAGGATTGTCAGTAAACGGCCACTGTTATGATTGGCTAATGTCATTGCATAGGAAACAGTATCAACGCCCACTCGCTATTGCACACAATCGATCCGGGACACAATTAAAACAAACCATCCATTTCCGATGCTGGGATCCTTCTGAAGTCTGTACAGAGACACAACGAGCTGTTTAAACTGGACGATTCAAAGTGAACACTTTCACTCTTCCATTTGTTCTGTTGTCAACAGACTCAAGTGCGTGGAGTACGTCTAAAACTGAACATGCATCTGTATACTGTAGTGTAGACAGCGTCAGTGATTATAATGGCTTCATTTGATTATGGCGTGACACTCACATTCAGTGTAGGCAAGTGTTAGCTGTTAAAGGTCCCGTTTTTCGTGTTTTTTTGAAGCTTTGATTGTGTTTATAGTGTGCAATATAACATGTGTTCATGTTTCGCGTGTAAAAAAACACAGTATTTTTCACATAATTTACTTATCTGTATACCGCTGTTTTCACTGTCATAAAAACGGGCTGATGACTTCCTTGTTCTATGAAGTCCCTCCTTCAGAAATACGTAACGAGTTCTGATTGTGCCAGCGGTTCCTGTGTTGTGATTCGACAGCAGCTTAGAGCACCTTGCCCGGAAAGTGCTGCACATAGTTTTACATGTGGATTATAATTTTCGGGAACCGAGTTAAACATTAATTGTAACCATTGATCTCTAAGTACAGCGTCCCTGGGAAGGGCAAACAAAGGTGATTGGACTGCGGGATGAAAATAACAGCGTTTCGACGACATGGCGACAAACACACTCTACAAACGCAACTCTTGCTCTTCTCCGTGGGAGCGCAACAAGACCACGCCCCCTTTTTTTGTGTATTCCTGTGGGCGGAGGTTAGTCAAAAAACTGTTTTAGTGACGTCATTAAAGAAGGAAGTAGAGGGATGTAGTCCAAACTGGCCGTTCGATGTAGGCGACTTCTGTTAAATAAAATATCTCGCTTGGCATTGAACTTTGAGCTTTAAAATTTTACAGATTTTATTTATACTCTAACAACAACATTACACACTAACTAAAGTTTGAAACATGGGATCACGAAGAACGGGACCTTTAAGCAATTGAACGCCAGTGGGCGGGGCCTATGGTGTGATGATGTATAACTATTCATTGATGTCTTGTTCTGGAGGCAGTCATATGCACGTGTATTTGCCCATATGACGTCACAGTTTCCTCAGTAACAAAACAAGCCATTTTTGGAGTATGATTAAATAAATGATTTGTTTATAATTGACGTTTTAAGCTATGAAACTTGCGGAATGTTTTAATGGAACAAATACCTCTTATAAGCAAAGTCCCTTTAAGAAAAGTCATTTCACTCGGCGGCCATCTTTGAAACGCCTCTCGGGCATCAAAGTGCAGCTCCTATCTCTTTTGAATGGGGAAACATCAAATTCTCCAAAGCTGTTTGCCAAGCTTTGGATTAAATTTCATATTTGAAATCACCAATGAAATCTGACAACAACTGCCTCATAATTTTTTTCCCCAAACGCTCGAATCATGACAAAAAAAAAACTATATTTTTCAGGCTGGCTCAAGCTAATGCGCATGCGCAGCCGCAGACCTAAAGGCGCGTCTCTTCGGAGGCGCGCGTCTGACTGCTGCTGCAGTGACGCGATGATTTTACCAGTCAGCGATTGGCTCTTATTTGGAAGGCGGGACTTATTCCGCCATATTGCGCGTTTCACTTTCTCCCATTCAAACAATACGAGTGACGCGTCTTGTGTTATTCTATAGTCTTTGTTATAAGTCATAAGATCAAGGCAAATTTGATTTCTCATGTCATGACCCCTTTAACTAATCATACGGTTTGTTAATTGTAAAACTTTTGTTGTTGAGAATGTTTCACTGGACACATTATTTACATTAATCAAAATGATCCATATGTTTTTTTCCTGACTTAACAGCCATTCTCCACCTACCACAGCCAAATTAATGGCAGTAAACACATGGCCCAGAACACACTGCTCTATATCACAGGATACAGGCCTGGCTTGTGTTCGTTTTGAACAATTACGGACATTCAAAATTAAGTGAATCAGTCAACAGTTTCTCCAAACTGCCCCAGTGCTGACCAAGCTATGTTCTCTTCCCCTTCATTTGGATCCCGGCCACGTCACTGGCACTCAAAAACAACAGGTTTTTAAAGCTTTGGCAATAACAAACATGTTTCCCTGTATGCTATTTATAAGAGTGTTAAGATGATTCAGTAGTGGAACAGAAAAAAAAAACAGAACTTTTATGTTTTTTCGTGTTAAAGAACAAGGCAAAACCCAGTCATATTAAAAGACAGTGGGGAACAGAGAAAATAGAGAGTCGTTATTGGTTATTAGAAGTGTAAGGCAGCAGTTGGATGTGAGTCAGAAATTAACCAGTGACTATGAGAAAATATGCCCCAGATAGTTAAAATGTGGGAGAAAAAAGCTCCTTTCATAAATTCATCCTTTTTTAATGCGTTATCTAACATTTGCTTTTCTTGGCATATCTGCATATGGCTGGGTTCATTATGGGTTTATTGCCTGCTAGTGCTACAGCTACTCAATCTTGTCTATGTTGCATTACACAAAACTGTTGTAGTTTGGTACTTTCATATATCAAGCTACTGAGTAATATGATATTCATATACTGTGGAATTATTCTAAACTCGTAGAACACTTTTTATCCTATGTATTTATTTCAATTAACTGATTCAATAGAAGTATAAATAGAAATACACAATGTATGTATGCTTTTGTATGGTTAAAAGGAAAATAAAAATGTATTGGTAAAAGTCAATTCCAGGAGCAAAGACAAATACAAATAAAAATGTTATTTTACAACACTGGTCTGAACATAAAACAGGCCTGAGGAAAAAATAAAATAGCACAATCCTGTGAGGGAGAGTTTCTAATATATCTATAACCTGATCTGTGTTTGAAAGGTAGGGGATAATCATTGATTTCAGATTAAGAAAACAGTCTTTTAAAAATGAATGCTTTCGTTATTAACTCCATAAAGACACAACATGTTACTAAGGGAAGATATGTAACTCATCATGATAAAACAGTGTTAAAGGGTTAGTTCACCCAAAAATGAAAATAATGTAATTTATTACTCATCTCATGACGTTCTACACCCGTAAGACCTTCGTTCATCTTCGGAACACAAATTAAGATATTGCTGATGAAATCCGATGGCTTAGTGAGGCCTCTATTGAGAGCAAAGCCATTCAAACTCTCAAGGTCCATAATGGTAGCCTAATAAAACATATTTGAAACAGTTCATGTGAGTTCAGTGGTTCTATCTTAACCCTATATTGCACACATGTTGATGTCACATGAAAAAAAAAATATTCAACATAATTTTTTGGTTCATTTGGGAACATTTTACTGATATTTTTTTGACCCTGCACCCCAAAATATTTTTTCATTGCCTCAGGGCAACGTTTTGCAACAATGGTACAGAATCATAGAGAAAATTATCATCAAAATCACAATTTTTTTTAAGAAAATGTCAAGAAATCATTAAATACAAAGGAAAAAACACTTGAAAGACATTGATTGAATTTGATACATGCATAGGTCTGTATCATGTAGTGTGTCATGTCATATAATGTACTTCATGTAAAAAGATTTCACTCAATACGAAACTTCAAAAAGCACTTCTCTGCTGTGAAATAGAGGTGTATGTTATAATTTTTGCACATCACTACATCTTCCCTTCTTATAACACATTATGGCCAATGTGAGGTATTGTCCAAAACATCCCCGAAAAGTACCCCTTTTCGCACAACGTTGCCCTGAGGCAACAAAAAGAGAAAGTGAATTTCTGAACATGCAAAATAATAAAAAAAATCATAAAACCTGACAAATGTCTTCTCTACACCTTCACACACACACACACACACACACACACACACACACATTTTTTTTATGTACAGTTCATGTCATTTTAAATAATATTACTAAAGCAAATAATCTTGCCTTCTTCCCACACCATGTGTTCCTGTGTCAGAGCAGGATGTCCCACCTATAAATGGTGCTTGATAGTAACTCCAACACCTTACTGGACTGTTCTTTGGTACTTTCTCGAGCTTTCTAATTGATTGTAATCATTTAAAGAAAAAATTACTAAACATAGGGCTTAAGAAATCTTTCCGTTGCCTAAGGGCAACGCTGTGCTATAGAGGGTTAATAGCCTATTATAAAGATACGAGAATACTTTTTGTACGCCAAAAAAACAAAATAACTAGCCTACTTTTAAACAATATGGGCCGATTTCAAAACACTGCTTCATGAAGCTTCTGAGCTTTATGAATCTTTTGTTTCGAATCAGTGGTTCGGATCTCCTATCAAACGGCTAAACTGCTGAAATCACGTGACTTTGGCGCTCCGATTCACTGATTCGATTCTTAAAGCTCTGAAGCAGTGTTTTAAAATTGGCCAATATTGTTGAAAAGCCTATATTTTGTTTTTTTGGCGCACAAAAAGTATTCTTGTCGCTTTATAATATTAATATTGAACCACTGAACTCACATGAACTGTTTCAAATATGTTTTAGTACCTTTATGGACCTTGAGAGTTTGAATGGCATCTATATGGAGGCCTCACTGAGCCATCAGATTTCATCAACAATATCTTAATTTGTGTTCTGAAGATGAACGAAGATCTTACGGCCCTGAGGGTGAGTAATAAATGACATTATTTTCATTTTTGGGTGAACTAACCCTTTAAGGGATATTTTGATACTGTTGTGTGATTGCTCCCTCTAGTGGTCATTGTCAAAATAATTCGACGACTTTGACTTCTGCATGTGCTATGACCAAACTAATATCAAACACACCAATAAACGCAAATATTGAATTGATGTCTATTTTCTAATGATCTTATAAATGTAAATATGCTAATAAGATTCATATTCTTGTAGGCTATTTATAAAGGTATGATTATAAATGCTAATGTTTATAAATGTATGCTCTAATTATAAAACAACAATATAAATATGTAAAACATACTAAAAACCGAATGACAAAATATGTGACTCTCGAAAATCGGCTTTAACATGATTATGATGTTTCACTATCCTAACCGATCAAATAAGTATGACAAAAACGTGCCAAAACAGATTTTGTAGTTTTAATATTTCACTGCGTTTCATTACATAATGAATAATTTGTATTAGGAGTCTGGTCAATTATTGAGACCTTTCTCTCGTAATTGTGTCACCAGTAGGCTACTATATGAAAATACATAAAGGGAGGGGTAACACGTCACACGCCCGTGACGTTGTTTAGTGGACAGACTTGCAGGTACAGTGATTTAAAGTTAACCATGATTTAAGGTCGCACAATGGACGTACTTTGGGCAATATTAAATTAGACATCACATTTGAACTGAAGTGCTATGAAACATGTGGATTCACATTGCCTTAGAGCAGAAGTTTTTGTGGAGCGTTTTTGTACTGCTCTCTTTGACTGGCGGACAAGCTTTCGGAGGTGAGTGTCAGCAAACCCATGAAATTTATAATATAAAATAATATAATATAATATAATATAATATAATATAATATAATATAATAATATGGGTCATTAATCTCTAAAACAACACTTTTGTCGTATATCATTTTGTTGTGGTTTTCAGTAATTTGTAGTTTTATTTTAGTAAAATTTCAATTTGACTTAATTCCGTTCAGATTGAACGATTTTTATTTATGAAAACTACAGAAAAATGTAAATATTCCGTTGGCACGTTAGATGTAGTGATATGTAAGCAGTAATTAATACCTCACTGTACAAAGACACTTCTGCACATGTCTGAAATGGGATTAGATTTAATCCGATCTGTCCAAATTCATTTTGTTTTCCTGCAACATGAATGGAAGCGACCTCTCCTAGTCCAAAGCCAAATAGAGATAGTAGCCTAATCTGCAATGAAATGCATTTTAAAAACGTCTTAACGTTAATAGAAAGATAAGAATGTTTAAACGTTTAACAATATGATATATATTCATGGCTTCTTAAATTCTTTTATGGGTGTATTTCTTCTCTATTCAAGTTACAAATATTTCATTTGTGTAAAAATATTTCATAGTTATGTAACAAGCACAACTTTTCTGTGATGTTTTCTTCATCCCAGTTTCTTTAAGAAAATGCTAAAGCAAAAAAAGTGCATTAGTGTGGATGCCACAGACTCTTTTTTCTAAAATAGGTGTTTATTGTTTGCTGCTACTGTGTGTTTCAGGACTAGTTTATACAGTAACTTGGACATACTTTTGCAATCTGTTCCACACAGGTGGAAAAATCAAATAATTACGTATAATTTCCCGCCCCTACTAACTTAGTATGGTTAGCATTTTGAAAAGCATATCCTCAGCCACTGTTCCAATCCCTATTGACTCCTCTGACACAGTGCTCTAGAAATTAAGCTTTACTATTGTGCTCTTAAAAGGCATTCAGCACATTAAAAGGCATTAATTGAATTCTGATAACGCATTAGAGAGCTGCAGACACAACAGCACTTAGTCAAAACTGCTTTAGGCATAGAGCAGCAGCAGCTGTCACAGAGCTGTTGAGGCCGATACAACTCTTAATTTTTTGGGGACAAAAGCAGCATCTAACTCAGATACATACAGTATATAGGAATAATTCCCGCACATATGAGGACAGACAAAAGTGGATGGAATTAGGGGGAAGAAATTGTGTGATAATTTATGTTTTATCTCTCAAAAAGCAAGACATGTTTCACACTGAAAGTTATAAGCTATTTGGACCTTGTTTTCAGAACATCTTACCCTCTGACATTTTGTTTTAAGGAATGTGTCCTTTGCCCTTACTGTTGTAAAATGCAAAATGTGAAAATCATGTAATGTTTATGTATATGCCTATTGATGCAAGTTCAAATTACTTTGCAGCTTCTTTCTATGGAGATGGTTTTGTGCATTTGAAAACAGTTGAGTTGTCTAGTCAGACATCTTTCCATGTACGGTTTCGAACCTCTGGAGCCAGTGGCCTGCTTTTCTTGGCAGCTGGAGAGACGGACTTCCTCTGGGTCGGGCTGCATTCTGGCAGAGTACAGGTAAGTAATTAAAATGCATCAAATTCATGTCACTGAAAAGAGGTCTTCATATACAACACTGTATATCCAATTTATTGTAACCATGTAATTTGATGTTTTTTGTAACACTTAATTGCTTATTAATATCCTTACGCTACTCATATGCATTCGCTAGAATAGAGTTTAACTAATGTAGATTCATGTGCAAAACAGAAAGAATGTTTTATCGTAAGAATGCTAAGAGATCATTGCGGTTTTTAATTGCTGTAAGAGACTGAGATTACATGGTGAAACATTGCGATTATTTTAAATGAATCAGCTAAACTATGTTGGAATCTTGCAAATTAGTACTGCTTAACAGATATGTTTTTACCCACGGGCAAAAACAAAAGGCAAGTGATTTCTTGTTGCTTCCAGACAGAAAAAGTCTGTTTGCTTCCACTTGCATGCTGTGCTGACAAGTCTTTTCATGCTGAGGAAAACTAACATGGTGACTCTGTTACCTGCAGTTAATGTAATAATTAGCTTTTTAAAGATTTCCTACATCACTGTTAAGATCTTCTGTCCATCCCTGTCAGGTGCGGATTGAGCTTGGATCTGGGGAACGGACTGTTCGTTCTGAGAAGGGTATCCCCTTAAATGATCTGATCTGGCATACAGTAGAGCTTCAACATGACCATGACAACATCACTCTGACTGTGGACAAAAACTCTATAGCAACTGTTAAGATGCCAGGACCTGACCTTGAACTGGAAATCCACAATGGACTTTTTGTTGGTGGTGTTGGGGATCTGGAAAAACCCTACCTCTCAGCAAATAAAACATCTTCTGGCTTTCGGGGATGCGTGGATGAGGTTCTGTTCAATGAGCATAACCTTTTATCCTCCCTTAGGCCTTACTCTGGATACAAAATGATTCATGAAGTGTCACTTGGTTGCAGCCCACAGTTTTCAGCCACTGTCAACAATTCCATAAGTTTTTTCAGCTCCAAAGCATACATGTCGCTGCCAGCATGGGATGTACCCCAAGAGGGCGTATTTGAATGTGAACTGAATACAGTAAATTCAGAGGGGATCCTTTTATACAGCTCTGCAGGCCAAAGTAACTATATTGCCCTGGAGATCCAAAAGGGTCACCTGGTTTCTATCCTTAAAATAGGTGCAACTAAGACAGTATTGCGTTCCTTGATGGTCATCAATGATGGGGCATGGCACATTTTGCGGCTGTATTTGTCGTCTTTGAATCTTCAGTTTACTTTGGGTTTGGAGATGCACAATTCTAGCTTTGGGATAAATGCCAGTGCGCTACAGTTTACTGGGCCTCTGTACCTAGGTGGGGTGGATATCGGCACTTACACAGAAGTCCGCAAGAATGGTTTGCTATCTATGGTAGGCAAGCGGATAGGAGGAGGGTCGTTTAAAGGTTGTCTTCGAAATATCAGAGTTAATTACCAAAGGATGGGCCTTCCAAAAGCATTGGTCACCAAGGATATTTCTGTTGGTTGTGAAACAGACAAACAGCTTGGACCCAGTACCACAAGTCCATCAATTATTACTATAGATTATGAAAATTTGACTGATGTCCTACCTGAGCTGGACAAGAAAAATGTCCTTTTACTTAAGGATTTGGAGGTTCTTGAAGGAGGACGAGCACCACTTGAGTCTAAACACATAAAGATTAACCTAGAGTTCCGTAAGCTTGGGATCCGACATTCGCAGATTATGTTTCGCATTGAAGAGCAGCCGGTCCATGGGCAACTCCGACTGGATGTTGACCCTGATCTGGGTGAGAACACCTTCAGTATGCTGGACCTCTGGCTTCAAAGGGTCATGTATGTCCATGGAGGATCTGAGGACCTACATGATTTTTTCATGTTTTCCATCTTCACCAGCAGCAAAAAGGAAGTGCCTAGCTATCTCAGAGGGAACCGTCTACACAGATTCAACATCAGTATCACACCTGTCAATGATGCTCCTGAACTTAGCCTCCCTGAGGGCAGTAACTTCATTCTGCTGGAGCACTCAAGACGTCGTCTGAGCACAGATGTCCTCAGAGCCATTGACCCTGACACTAACTCCACAGACCTGATATTCACAGTGCTTGGGAACCTAAATGCTGACTCAGGTTTTCTAGAAATAGAAGAACACCCAGGCCGAGCAGTGACCTCATTTTCCCTAAGCGATCTAGAGCAGGGTAAAGTGAATTATGTCCACAAAGGTATCAAGAACTCCAGAATGGCTATTAGGGTGAGTGATGGGGACAAGGTAAGCAACACTGTGGTATTCAGGATCATCGCTGTTCCCCTAGAATACAAGATTGCCAACAACACCGGAGTAGAGGTAACCCAAGGTGAAGCAACCTTTATTAGTAACAAACATCTTGCTGTACAAGTGAATGTCCCTAAACAAGCAGTGGACATTCGCTATGACGTCACAGTGCCACCAATCTATGGTGAGCTGCAAAGGCTGCATTCAAGTGGGCAGTGGAAGCAAACAGGCACATTTACACAGAAACTTCTGGAAAAGGAGCGTCTTCGATATCTCAGCACTTTCCATGGTACGCAGCAAAGTAATGTCACTGACAGTTTAAAATGCAAAGTCACAGTGGGCTCAGTCATTACAGATGAGTTGTTGTTTTTGATTAGAGTACGCTGGATACGTTACAGAATCACTAGAAATAAGGTAGAGATAGATGGCGAACAGAAAGTCACATTGACACCTCAAGAATTCCATGTTGTCACCAAGGGTGCAAGACTTTTGGAAAATGACCTTTACATTCGTTTGTTGACATTACCAAGGAGAGGACATCTTCTTCTCGATAATAAGATTTTAAAAAAGAACTCTACCTTTAGCCAAGATTACATTACTAAGCACAAATTGCAATATGAGCTCTTAGAAAGGCCAAAGGATGATACAAGGGACATGTTTCACTTTCAAGTATTCTCAAAATTTGCCATGTCAGGGATTCATGAGTTCAGAATCAGTATTAAAGCAGATATTCATCATATAATTTTAAGAAATCATGGACTTTCTCTCTTGGAAGGGGAGAGCAAGGTCATTACTAAGACAATGCTTTTCTCAGAGACACCCAGCTCCAGAGTAGTACACTACACTGTAATCAGCGGCCCTAAATTTGGGATACTGAAGAAAATAAACCTCTCTAATTCCTCTTCCAGCAATGACAGCATAATAGAGTTCACCAATCAGGAGATTTTGGAGGAACGCATCTTGTATGTCCATGATGATAGTGAAACCACACATGATGCATTTACATTCCTAGCCTCTTTTGGCTCTCTGAAAAATAAAACCTCAGGCATGAAGGCCATATTTAATATTTCCATCCGTCTTGTTAATGACGAGAAACCCGTCCGCGTTGTGGATAAAGTTTTCCATGTGGTGCGTGATAGCCAGCGGTTACTTACACTGGAAGACTTGTGCTACCATGATGCTGACACAGACTTTGATGACAAAGATCTGCTTTATACCAGACGAAAGATCCCCATGGGTGAGCTAGTCCTGGTAAATGACACCACACACAAGCTTTATCAATTCCATCAGAAGGACTTGGAAGAGAAGAGAGTGCTGTTCATTCACAAAGGGGTGAGTTTTGGCCGCTTTGTCCTCTTCATATCAGATGGCAAGCACTATACATCAACACTACTTGAAGTGTCGGCCCAGGATCCATATGTTAAGGTGGCCAACAACACAGGTATTTTGGTCCAGAAAGGCCAGGCAGCCATTTTAAGAGTTGCTAATTTCAGTATCTCCACTAATATGGATGTCAGGCATGATGAAGAAGTGGTCTTTGAGGTTTTTCTACCACCAAGCCATGGGACTCTTCAATGCAATGGTATTAAGGCAAATACTTTCACACAACATGACTTGAAGATGGGTCATATAATGTATCATCATGATGACAGTGAAACACTAGAGGACTTTTTTAACTTCACCAGTAAGGTGAAAGGCCTGCATCTGGATGTGAGTGTGGCAGTTAGGGTGTACCTTGAGAGTCATCAGCAGCCCCCAAGTGTCATTCACAATAACCCAATCTTGGTGGAGGAAGTAAAACCTGTCAAAATCAACAAGGAAGTTCTCCAGGTTAGTTTTTCTTTATTAAACTCATGTTCAGATAACGTGGTTATGAAATGTAGACTATTTCATATGCTCATGTGGTCTGTTTCAGGTTATTCACGAGGATAACAAACCTTATGAGATTGTGTATACTGTGAAGGTGGCACCCGCTCATGGTTTTCTGCGGATATCTATGGTAGAAGAAGATTATTACCGTGGCAGTCAGGAGAATCCCATCCAAAGCTTTTCACAGGAAAATATCAATAAAGGGCATATTCAGTATGTTCAAACAGAGCATGGATATGTTAATGACTCTTTCTCACTTGACGTAACTAATGGCGTTCTAACAATCCGTGATCTTGTAGTCGTTGTGGATATTATCCCCTTGCACATCCCACTAGAGGTGTCCAATATGACCCTGATAGAGGGTTCTTCTAAAGCTCTCACTCAGGATATCATCAAAGTTGTCAACCAACACTTTCATGGACTCCAAATCTTCTATCTTGTAACCGATGGGCCTCATCATGGCCGGATTGAACACTCAAGGATCCCTGGTGTTCCTATTCCTTCTTTCACAAGGGCTCAAGTGAGTTCTTTTCACTCTCTTCACTTGTTTAATTTGTTCCTCTCTGCACTTCAGCACTGTTTTAGGAAATATATTTTTCAGATTTAAAAATGTTGTATATGTACTAATCTTTATTATAAATGTTGTTAAAGAACAGAATTGTATAATTTTTTGCCACAGGCTGAACAGGGGTTCATATTCTATGTTCATGACGGAAGTGAGACCATGGCTGATAATTTTACAGTGGTGGCCAATGATACAGATATCCGGAAGCAAAGCTTGCCTTTTGTGATTTATGTCAATATAACTCCCATAAATGATGAAGCTCCAGTTGTGACTGTCAACAGGATCCTCAAGGTGAGTTTTTCCCCCCTGAAACTAATTTGTATTAAATACTATAAAGATAACTGTGTTGCACTCATTAGCCCTTTCTCATATATGTGACAGTATTTGTGAACTTAAATAGTTTACTTAAATGGTTTAATTAAATTATATAAAACAAAAATAAAATGCACACATACACAAAGTAAAGCATGACTGCAACCTGGGTGATTTCATCTCCTTCCCAACCAATTTGTGCACTAGCACTAAAATTTGACTAATATTAGTCTAGGAAATCTGGCACATCTTTTCCCATTTCCATCATGGAATGATTATTTTAAAGAACATTGGTTAAACCAGCATAAACTGTGAGGAGGACTAGTCTTCAGATGCCCACTTTCACCAGCAGGAGGCTCAGTAATCACATTCGGAAATGGTTTCTGATATGAAATATATAAATATTGTTTCTACTGAAAAATGTTAAACCTTACTTGACAAAACATGACCAAAACTGACAACATCATATTTCTTTTATTAGGTGTGGGAAGGTTCTGTGACAGAGATAACCACTGAAGACCTCAGTGCTGAGGATCCAGATTCTCCTCCTGAGAGCCTAGAGTTTATCATCACTCCACCAAGTAATGGGCATCTAGCCCTGAAGAGTGCTCCCTCCAGGCCTGTTCTGAACTTCACCCAAGAGCACATCAATCATGGCCAGCTGGTGTTTGTACATAGTGGTATGTTTACATTTTAAAGAATTTCAGAACTGCCCATAAGATTTGATACGCCATTTTGCTTGATCTCTCAGTAGGTTTGTGGTATGTATGTTTCGACAGGTGCCTTGTCAGGAGGATTTCACTTTCAAGTCAATGATGGAGTGAACTTTGCTCCAAGGAAAATCTTCAGTGTCACGGCCCAATCTCTGGTCATCAGCTTAGAGAAAAATCAAGAACTCAAAGTTTTCCCAGGTTCGATTTTATTGTGCTTTAAAGAAACCATTTTCAGCATTTCTTTCATGTCACTCGAACTCATACTAGTGCAAACTGTGCTTACACTTTTTAGTATGAAGAGGTTAGTAAGGGTGCCTTTCACATGAAGAGATAGGGTAGCCAAAGGACAATATGCTGTAGCAGACTGCAGCAGCTGGACTGGGTTGTAGGAAGTGAAGCTCAGACTAGCCTATTTATTGAAAAAGTAATGATGCAGAAAGAATTTATTCTTTGTATCCTTTCCACAGGTTCTTCAAAGATAATTTCTGAAGATGAGCTGCTGATAATCACAAATGACTATGATGATATTTATGGGAATCGCACCATCACCTACACCGTGACCTCGCCTCCAAAATTTGGAAGCATAATGTGGAAACAAGCAGAAAATTCCACACAAGAAATCTCCTCCTTCACCCAAAACATGGTATTTATTAAATCTGCTTCTGAGTTTATTTAAAATGCTTTCTTTAAGAAATATGTGTGGAAGTGTTTTTTAGTTCCAGAGAGGAATTGGTGCAGGTTAGGTGCATAGCCAAGACAAAAGCAAACTATTTTTCAGCAAGTGTATTCTGCCAAGGTTTGTATGGAAGTAAATTAATGCCAAATGTTTTTGAAATAAAAAGCTTGTTGAATTGCACTAATTGAAAAAAAAAGCATTACATTAACTGTGCTTGCATTTTGATGTATTGTATTTTTAAGGCTTGCATTTTTATAGGCTGAAATTCAACATGGTTGTATATTTAAGCTGTGAATATTTCAATTCAAAACATTTCACACATCATTATTAAAAACTCAATAATTTATTTTCACCTTTCAGGTTTCACTTCCAAAATATTCATTCTGTTTAAATATACAACCTATAATATCCGACTGGCGATTTTCGGTCCATTTTATTTCGCCTTATGAATTCGCTTCCACAAATTCAGTGGTTCAAATTCGGCAGAAAATTCAACATTTCACATCCGGGAACTGCAGGAAAAGCAGTAGAGTGCCGATGCATGATCTCCATCTGCTGTTAGTCGACTTCACCAGCAGGTGCCGCTAGCGGCTGTTTACAAACACCAGAGCATCTGCTAGTAAGTCATCATTCATTCATAAAAATGGATTTGCAGAAATAGAGCAAGCGGTAAGTGAATGTGTGATGATTATCAGGGAAAGTATAAATGCAGAAAAGCCGATAAAGACACAAAAGCTGCATTTATGTTTAATTCAGTGTCTTTACGGTTACTTTCCCTGTGTAGGCTACATAAGTAGCTTTCTCTTCAGTGAACGAGATTATAACGTTATTTTCCGATGCTGATGTACAGATCAAACGTTAAATCTGAGGAGACATATATTTCTCTCTGTTGTTAAGTTTTCTGAACTTTATATGGCGGTGCTGTGTTGTAATACTAGGGTTTTCCTCCTCTGTCATAGGATTCCCCTGCCATCAGGACATATAAAACGCTTAACATAGCTTAATGGACTCGTACAGTGATATAAAAGACCAAACTCGCACCTTTTGTGAAGTAAGTTATACTATATAGGCTCCAAGCAAGCATATACTGGCATAAGGTTGGTTTGATTGAACGTTTGATATTCGCAAATTTAGGGACCATCTCTAAAGTTACGACATTGGTATTCACATTTCTACCTTCAATAGCATTTAAAGAGAATGATTTACAGTCACAAAACCAACTGTAAAGTGTTCATCTAGGTGTCAGGTCGAACAGTGATGCGCCCTACTCTCTCTCTCTCTCTCTCTCTCTCTCTCTCACACACACGAACACGTGAACTCACACAAACTCTTCTACACGCACATGCACACACATATTCAAACACACCCCACTCAAAGTACATACACATACTTTTTTTTTTTTTTTTTACACATTCATCACACAATTCGTTCTACTTTGTTCATTTTTATTTTTCCTGCTCATATATTATCCTGCTGCTCATACAAATTTTACTTTGTGTTGCCAAAGCATTTATATGAGCAGGAAAAATAAAATTAACAAAGTAGAACGAACTGTGTGATGAACGTGTAAAAAAAGAAAAAGGATATGTGTATGTACTTTGAGTTGGGTGTGTTTGAATATGTGTGTGCATGTGCATGCAAGAATTTGTGTGAGTTCATGTGTGTGTTTGTGTGTGTGTGAGAGAGAGAGAATAGGGCACATCACTTTTCGACCTGACACCTAGATGAACACTTTAGAGTTGGTTTTGTGACTGTAAATCATTCTCTTCAAATACTATTGAAGGTAGAAACGTGAATACCAATGTTGTAACTTTAGAGACGGTCCCTAAATTTGCGAATATCAAACGTTCAACGTCAAACCAACTTTATGCCAGTATCTGCTTTCTTGGAGTCTGTATAGTATAACCTACATTACCAATAAGGTGCGAGTTTGTCTTTTATATCACTGTACTAGTCCATTAAGCTGTGTTAAGTGTTTCATATGTCCTGATGGCAGGGGAAAACCCTAGTATTACAACACAGCGGCGCGATATAAAGTTCAGGAAACTAAACGACAGAGAGAAATATATGTCTCCTCAGATTAAGCGTTTAATCTGTACATCAGCATCGGGGAATAACGTTATAATCTCGTTCACTGAAGAGAAAGCTACTTATGTAGCCTACACAGGGAAAGTAACTGTAAAGACACTGAATTAAACATAAATGCAGCTTTTGTGTCTTTATCAGCTTTTCTGCATTTATACTGTCCCTGATAATCATCACACATTCACTTAGAGCTTGCTCTATTTCTGTAAATCCATTTTTATGAATGAATGACCTGTTTCTAACGGTTGCTTTGGACTTCGTAAACAGACGCTAGCAGCACCGGCTGCTGAAGCTGACTAACAGCAGATGGAGATCATGCATCGGCACTCTACTGCTTTTCCAGCAGTTCCCGGATGTGAAATGTTGAATTTTCTACCGAATTTGAACCACTGAATTTGTGGAAGTGAATTTGTAGAAGCGAATTTGTAAAGCAAAATAAAATGGACCGAAAATTGCCAGTCGAATATTATAGGTTGTATATTTAAACAGAATTAATATTTTGGAAGTGAAATCTGAAAGGTGAATATAAATTATTGAATTTTTAATAATGAAAATGTGTGTGAAATGTTTTGAATTTAAATATTCACAGCTTAAATATACAACCATGTTGAATTTCAGCCCATAAAAATGCAAGCCTTAAAGCTGCAGTAGGTAACTTTTGTAAAAATGTATTTTTTTACTGCCTGATGCTTCCTCTTCTCTCTGCCCGTTGGCTCCTCGAAGGCGCTGTGGGTGTGAATTCCTCGTCGGAGCCCATTGACTCGGTGTCAAAACTCTAGCCGCATAACATACAGATAAAATGTCACGCACTGTGCAAAGCAACTATTGAAACATACTAATTCACTGGCTTGTCATGTTGCTGAAATAATGTACTAGCAAACCTTATTTAGCATTACATATCGATAGAATAATTACTTGCATACTGTAACGATACGTTAGTTACCGTTATATTATCATACTAGCTCTTTATTACTTATAGAAATAGTGCAACGTCATATAGTTACATTACATGTATTGCAAAATACGTAATGTTTTGAGGACCAAGATTTTAGTCAAAGTATGGGTAGGCCATAGTGAAAATCATATTGTTGATGTTTCGTCTGTACCAGTGAATGTGCCATAACTGTTTATCTGCCTGCTACTAGCCTGCGCGTTCACGGCAGGCTCCATTGTGATGGGGGAGGAGCTGTGGAGGGAGGGCTGTAGCGCAACATAGAGCAAGGGGGAGTGACCTGTTAGTTGTGCTTGTTCAAATTTTCAGGCTAAGTCAACGTTTTCTAAAAACTCCCTACAGCAGCTTTAAAAATACAATGCATCAAAATGCAAGCACAGTTAATGTAATGCATATTATTTTTTCACACATATATATGTAACAGCATATAAAGTTGTAATTTGGTAATATATTGTGGTATTGCAAGTTTGAAACATGGGCAAACAACTTAAGCAAGTCTACACCTGACTGCCTCATGTCACTGACTACGTTTACATGGACAGCAGTAATCTAATTACTGACCTTATTCTGATTAAGACAATATTATGATTAAGGTGTTTACATGAGTTGCCTTTAAAATATTCCTTTCATGTTCCTGTTTTACATGTTATATAACATAGATCGATTAAGGACAAACGTCATTACGTCCCCACGGCACGCCGTCCGACGTTCTCTACAGAATTTCACGTATCACCACACAGTTTGTGCCATATACAGTTTTGGGTGTTTCATTTTGAATCTTACAAAAGCTTCAAGTGCAGTTAATTATTTGACATGCAATATATGTGCAAATAGATACGGAGCCCTGCACATGACATGCAAGAAAAAATAAATAAATTGTGCGCACGATTTACTAATTAAATTCCCTCGATTTATAAATGATACGCGCATGATTTATAAATTGAGGGAACAAATTAGTAAACCGTTTGCACGATTTAGCCTAGGCTACTATTTATTTTCCCTCTCATGTGAGGGGCTCTGTAAATACAACGGTGGATACAAATTCTCCAGCAACAGGCCTCCTGTACTTTAATTTGGCAACTTTCATTCATGCCACCACGACAAACTCAGAGGTTCTGGATGAGAGATGAGGTGAGAGGAATTTGATTTGTGGCTTCTTGCTTGAAGCTTGCTCTCGTTTGCCGTCAAAACGGTATGTGTCCTGTAGCAAAGTGCGGCGAAAACTGCCACATGACGTTAATAGTGTGATTAAGGTGTGTACATGTCTACAATGCACTCCAATAATGCGACTAAAATAGGAATACTCCACCTGTCTTAATTCGATTTGTGTTTACTTCGAGTATGACTTTAGTCGGATTAAGGTAATAAAACATTGCTGTTTACATGGTCCTTTCTTAATCAGAGTATTGTCTTAATCGTGTTAATATCGGATTACTGCTGTCCATGTAAACGTAGTCACTGTCATGACATCACCACCAGCCTATATCTGCTTCCACACATTTATTTTTTTGGCATCACAATGTTTGTGTGGGCTGTAACAAATTTAGAATTTAATTTCACTCTCTTGCATGTTACCTAAGCCAACCATATTAGGGAAATTCAAAAAAAAAAAAAAAAAAAAAAAAAGAAATTCTAAAACACTTATTAAAAATATGGCTCTTCAACATAATTAGCTTTATCTAAATATTCAAAATGTAAATATTAATATACTTAAGAAGAAAATAATGCAAATATGTGATAACAAATATGTGAATTGTGATATTAAATGGCATTTCTGTGATCATTCTAACTTAAAAATAAGCTTAATAACCTCTAATATTTTAGGTGAAAGAACGTGCTGTGCTGTATGCACAGACTAAACCTGTTGCCTGGAGTGCTACAGATTCCTTCACCTTCAATGCGTCATGCCCCCCAGCATCCCTCCAAGCTTACATCTTTAATATCCACATCTCTTATGAAAATATTGGCCCGGAGCATAGGAGTGCACTCTGTACAAATACTGGTAATGCTTTCTGACTTCTCATGATGTTTATTTGAAAAACAAATTGAACACAATTAATATATTATCTTTACACTAACTACTTCATATTCATTATTCAGGGGCTGTTGTCGCTGAGGGTAGTAGTGTTCTCATAGATAAATCAAAATTGGATGCCTCCAACCTTTTGGGAAAATTAGATGAAGCGGAACGTCATTTCTATGAAGTCTGGTACGAAATCACAACTCCACCCCTCTACGGTACAATTGTTGTAGGTGAAAAGAACCAGACACATGAAAGACTAAAGTTCTCCCAATTCAACTTCCATAAGCATGGAATTATTTATGTACATGATGACTCTGAGACCACTCATGATAACTTCACATTTGACGTGTGGCTAAACCCCAAAGGAAAGCTTGCTCAACGACCCCAGAATGCAGACTATATAGTATCAGAAATATTTAATATTACTGTGACCCCTGTTAATGACCGGCCTCCTGTGCTCAAGACGGGATCCCCTAGACTCAAAGTGGTCAAAGGGGACACTGTGACTTTGGACCCTGAGAACCTTTATGTGGAGGACCAAGACACTCCACCTGAGGAGCTTTATTATACAGTAATCAGCAAGCCCAAAAATGGCTTCCTTGCTTTGGAGGGTCAACTCAATAAGTCTGTTATCACTTTCACCCAGGCTGATGTAAATCATGGAAGGGTGCACTTTGTACAAAACGGGGAACCTTCATCAGGGGTCATCTACTTCAGTATAACTGATGGATTCCACAGACCACTCTACAAGCTCTTCAGCATAGAGGTAGAGAATATCACCATCAGTGTGGTCAACAACACTGGACTGACTCTGTTGCAAGGTCAGACCACAGTGACTCTGACATTCGAACATCTGGCTGCAGTGACCAATGAGAAAGATGCATTCATTAAGTATTTAGTTACAGGCCCACCAAGGCATGGGAGTGTCATGGTTATGGAAAAGCCGGTCACACACTTTGACCAAGAGGACCTGCACACTGGCAGATTATTTTATAACATGACTGACCTGTCATCCTCTCAAGACAGCTTTGAGTTCACAGTCTTCACATCTGAGAGTAACCTGACCAACCAGGTAGTAAACATCACAGTCAGGCCACTGATCCACCTTGGAGAGCATGTCAGGATCCCAGATGGCATCCCAGTGAAGCTAAGAAAGGATGTCCTTGATGCAACAGAATTGGCCTCCCTTAGTGCTAGCGATCCCATCTTTGAAATTCTTGAGCCGCCGAAACATGGCAAGCTAGTCAAAGTCACATTTGACCTTGGAGGAGCCTCTCACTCGGTGGAGTCCTTCACGTTCAGGGATGTGGAACAGGGTAGAGTTGCCATAGAGGAAAACATCTATTTCCAAACCATTTATGGAAACGCAACAGCGGCCAGGTACAATGTCACAGCAGTCCATCCACTTAATGACTCATTTGTTTTCCTTTTGAAGGCAGCCAATGTTCAGCCTGCCATGGGTGAATTTGTGTATTTAGTATTACCTTTTGACCCCATTACAGGAAAGCATATGCTTTTAGATCCGACCAAGTTGCCGACTTACAACAGAACAACAAATGCTATGTCACCCATGTACCCTCCATCTCACTTAGATCCAACAACAAGACCACACAGGACTGCTTCAAAGCTGAAACCCCGAAACCGCTGGGGGAACCACACACGAAGCAGATCAACGGTTCCTCATGTGCCCCGTACCACGATGGGCAAGATGGACCCCTCCCCAAAAAATACTTTAGTGAGGATGGAGTCTTTACCAAGACCTGCATCTGATCCCCTGCTCATCATCCTGCCACTTCTTGCCTGTCTCCTGCTGATTATCATTCTTGTGGTTCTCATTCTTGTCTTCAGGCACCGCAGGGAAAAGCGGGCCCACCCGGCAATGATACAGGATCTGACTGGGAACCCTAGTGAAGATATTTTAGCCAGAGGCCCATATATGGGTCAGCCTGAGAGAAGTCTTGCTGTTCCTTCGGTCATAGTAACCCCACTCACTCCAAGCTGCCCTGGCAGCCCTGTTTTAGGGGAAGTGCATGATGGAGCATTGGTGCCAGCTGTGTCTCCATTTCTCCTTTGCACATGGAGTCCACTTGACCCCGATTCTGCCCAGCAGTGTTCACCAGCAACACCACCCCTTAAACAAAACCAGTACTGGGTTTGACTCAACTCTTTTTATCACTTCCAGATGTTGCTTGAACAAATTTTGTGAACTATCATTGTGCATGACCATCATCAGAGCCAACTCTTAGCATTACTGGCAGAAGAAAGTATGTTTGCAAGTTTCATACCATAAACTGAGAAACTTAAATATCTACTCATACTATTGTCACCATTTGGATTTTAACCTTGTAGACTGAAGGTCTCTTGGCTTAGTGTCAAGGGAAAATTTGCCAAATAACTCATTTTAACATGTTCATTTAAAGGTAAAGGTAAGGTAAAGGATTTTTATTGTCATTCCAAAGCATGGTACATGAGCTGGAAGGAAATATGTACTGAGGTCCGGTTAGCAACAGATAATACAAGCCCATATTAATATATGGGTACAGTCTTTCCACACACTAAAAACCCTTAAAAATTAGCAGCATAGTAATAAAGTTAGTGCAATCTAATTTAGGACAGCAAGTTCAGTTTGTCCATTCTGCAGTTGGCAGTGTTAAGAAGTCTCACAGCTTCTGGATAGAAGCTGTTTTTTAACCTTGATGTTCTAGTTCTGATACTGCACAGCCTCCTGCCTGAGGGAAGAGGGTCAAATAGTCTATTGGCAGGGTGAGAGAAGTCTTTCATGATACTTGCAGCCCTAGTCTTACATCTGTTGATGTATATATCTCCAATTGCAGGGAGACTACAACCGATGACTTTCTCTGCCGTCTTAACCACACTCTCTAGGGCCTTCCTATCTGTTACAGAGCAGTTTCCAAACCACACTGTTATACAGGATGTTAAAATGCTGTCCACCACACACCTATAAAAAGATGTGAGAACTGTAGTTCCCAAACCAGCCTTTTTAAGCCTCCTCAGAAAATACAGCCTTTGATGAGCCTTTTTTACCAGACCATTACAGTTGGATTTCCACTTTAAGTCATCATTGATATGTACTCCTAGATATTTGTAGCTGGAGACAACTTCCACCTCAACCCCCCCAATAAAATGGGAAGGGGGTGCCTCCCTTTGGTTTTTCTGAAGTCCACAATAATTTCATTAGTCTTTTCCACGTTGATGCAAAGGTTGTTATCCTTGCACCAGGCCACCATTTGTTCCACCTCCGTTCTATAGGCTGACTCGTCATTCTGAGAAATGAGTCCCATCACAACAGTATCGTCTGCAAACTTGACAACATGATTACTCGGGTGTCTGGCTGAACAATCATATGTCAGCAGTGTGTACAACATTGGGCTCAGGACACAGCCCTGCGGTGAGCCGGTGTTAAGAACAATGGTGGAAGAAAATGTATTATGGATTTTTACAGACTGTTTTCTGTTTGTTAAAAAGTCCAGTACCCAGTTACACAATGAGTGACTCAGTCCTAGGATTTCCAGTTTGTGTATCAATGTCTGTGGAATGATTGTATTAAAAGCCGAACTAAAATCCATAAAAAGCAATCTCACATAGGTGTCTTTGGTGTCCAGATGGGTGAGAGCCAGATGTAAGACTGATGAGACGGCATCTGCAGTAGACCTGTTCTTTCTATAAGCGTACTGATTCTGGTCAATGCTGGCATCAATTTTCTCACTGATTTGAGTCATGACCAGCCGCTCAAAGCACTTCATCACTATTGGGGTGAGTGCTACCGGGCGATAGTCATTCAAACATGACACTGTATTAGTCTTAGGCACAGGAATGATAGTAGCAGATTTAAAGCATGATGGTACAACTGCTTTTGACAGTGAGATATTAAAAATGTCCTGTATCTTGAGAGCATAATCAGCCTTAGCTCCTTTAATGCCAGTACTCAAATTCCTCCTTGCCACTCGAAGCGCCTCTGTGTCGCCCTTCCTGAATGCTGAATCTCGTGCTCTCAGAAGTGATCTGACCTCAGCAGTTAGCCAGGGCTTCTGGTTAGGGTGGATAGTTATTGTCCTAGTAGTAGTAACATCATCCACACACTTACTTATGTAACAGGTGACAGAGAATGCATACTCCTCCAGATCCACCTCTCCAGCATCTGTTGCTGCCTCCCTGAAGACCTGCCAGTCAGTACTTTCAAAGCAGTGTTGCAACACAGAGGCAGCATTAATGGGCCACACTGTAATTGACTTTTGTGTTGGTTTCATTGTCTTCACAACAGGGCTATAGGAGGGAGCAAGCATAACAGAGATATGATCAGACAGTCCAAGGTTAGGAAGAGGAAATGCTTTGTAGGCTCCGCGTCTGTTTGTGTACACACGATCGAGGGTGTTATTCCCCTGGGTCGCGATAGTAACATGTTGGTAAAACCTTGGTGTAATGTCCGTCAAATTTACATGGTTAAAATCTCCAGCAATCACATAAAATGCGCCAGGGTACTTGTTTTGGAGAGAGACTATGTTTTCATGTAGTTCTGCTAGCGCCTCATTAGCTTTTGCGCTCGGAGGAATATAAACAACAACAATGAACACCGCTGTGAGCTCTTGCGGTAGATAATACGGCCGGCATTTGATGGTCATGTATTCAACATTTCCAGAGCAGTGAGTGCTAATAATGGAACAGTTAGTGCACCAACCTTCGTTGATATACACGCAAAGTTCACCTCCTCGAGTCTTCCCCGACAACTGACTCCGGTCGGTGGAGTAGCATGCCACTGATCTGGAGTACCGAATCTGGTATGTTGTCATTAAAGGTGCTAAAGAGGATGTTTTGTTTTATACATTTTTGCAATATTACTTCAAACTGTCTTTACTAACTGATAAAAGACTATTTATTAGGTGCACTAAAAGGAATAATATTAATATACATCATCTGTGCACGAGGTAGGGCCTTAAAAACATCAGCCAATCGTTTACGCGATCACCCTCTGGCTTGTCAATCACTGCCGTGACATTCCTTGTGAGAGACGTGCGCGAATTGGCCCTCTGGCTTGTCACTCACTGCCATGACGTTCCTTGTGAGAGACGATCGCGGCTGCGCGCTCCAGTAACTTTCCACACTCCACAGGCGCCGCATGCGATGTTTTTGTCCGGAGACAGGAGTAACAACTGCAGATTATGAGTTACCTGCGGTGAGTCCGACATAATGAATCCACTAACACGATACAGCGAATGCCGGTGGTAAACACTCGTGTTCCAATACGAGTGTTTACGAGTTTTGGGAGGCGTTCCCTCGAAAGGAGGGGGGGTTGTTCTTACGCATGCGCTTATTTCAAAAACTCAGTAACAGTCTTTGGTTTCTCAGTCGACGAAAAGATCCTCTTTATCACCTTTAAGCCATGTTTCCGTCAGTAAAAGCACGCAGCAGTTCCTCATCTCCTTGTACATATTAATTCGCAGCCTTAATAAGTCCATTTTTGACGTTAGTCCAATTTTTGTCCTGCCACAGCTTAGATCTTTTTGTAGTTTTGATGTTTTCTAACTTAAAAAACACAGATGGCACCAAACCTTTGTTATTACAAGGTCAGAATATTTTGCAGTTATATTTACCATTATACGCTGCCAGAAAAAAAGAGGAAAAATTGTACCTTTAGCTTGTCACTGGGGTGGTACCCTCTTTGTACTTCTGTACAATACCCTCACAATTTTGAACCTTCTCTAACACTATTAGCACCTTGAGGTACTAATATGCATCCTTTAGGGGTACATAAGATACAAAGTGCACCTTTGAGGGTACTACCCCAGTGACAAGCTATGGGTATTTGCACATTTTTCAAGCTACAGATAGAACAGATGAACATGGTTAATTCAGTTCAGTGACTGCAGTATAAATCGAATGTTATAAATTTAGATCCTTTGCCACATTTTAGAGGAGAAACAACACAAGCTTTTTACATTCAGTGTTCTTGGTTTCATTAAATACTGACAGGTAACTAGTCTACTTAAAGGGATAGTTCACCCAAAAATGAAAATTTGATGTTTATCTGCTTACCCCCAGGGCATCCAAGATGTAGGTGACTTTGTTTCTTCAGTAGAACACAAATGATGATTTTTAACTTGAACCGTTGGCGTCTGTCAGTCTTATAATGCGTGTCAATGATAATACAATTTATAAGAGTCAAAAAACATGCATAGACAAATCCAAATTAAACCGTGTTGTCCTAAGACATGAAACGATTGGTTTGTGTGAGAAACTGAACAGTATTTATATCATTTTTTACCTCTAAAACACTACTATGTCCAACTGCGTTCAGCACTCGGTTAGTGAGGTCTGATCGCGCTCTGACAGCGGAAGTGATGTCTCGTGCTTATACTTCAAATGATTTGTAAGTACTTTATTACTGTATACTTAGCAATTTTTAAATTATTATAAAGTGCAAGATATAGGATGACTACTACTTCTACAATAACCAATTATTTTTTCCTTACATTTCCTCTAAATGGTTTTCAAAAAAATAAACACTACAGAACTATAGTATTATGCTGTACCTTAATGCCTTATGTATAATTGCTGTAGACAGTCTGTCAGAATTGCATGAAACTGAGGAGAGAAATGAAACTATTCAAAGTTACATTTTAAAGAAGTGTCTAAATTTAGAATACTTAGCTGACCACAAAAACAGATCCACCCTCAGTAATATTGCACCACAAATTTTACATTACTGATAAGCAAGATAATATTAGCAGGCTATACAACAGGAAAGTGATGCTATTGTAAGAAGTGGAATAGTTACTTTTTTGAATGAAAGATCAAAAGGATAAACAATGCAGATTTATTTTCACAGCCACCTTTGCTCATAATTACTAAGGGTGCCAATAATTGTGGAGGGCACTGTACATATATATATGTATATATATAAAGATGACCATCTGTGTTTGATGTTTTGTAATGCCTAGAACTTTCTATGGGCTTCAGGTTTATGAATGTTTATGTGTGTATTTATGTCTGTGTGACTGAGAGAAAGAGAAAGTATCTCTGAGTTAGTTACACTAATGTAAAAATGATTGTTCTTATTGTATATATTCTAATAAAATCATTGCTTTTTCTATAATCAGTTGGAGAGTTTTGAACTGTAACAATGGAATATTTATGATTCATATATAACATATTAGTGTAGCAATGCATCACATTACTCAATTTCTTTATAGAAACATTCATAAAAACAGAATTGAGCAGTGTAGTCCTTCCTTTTCTCCTTTGTGTTGTTTTATGCACAGTATATGCGGGGTGATCGGGGTGTGGAAATGAATTCTTCATGATTAAGGACCCAAGTATGTGAACAGAGAAGCAGGCAGTGTGTGGAAAGAGAAGCCTAACTTTAGCTCTTATAAATAATTCAAATGCAGTGAGAGATTGACTGCTCCGGACAGCTCTGGTTTTTCCTCCTAGTAAGCACAGAAACTAATGGTGGTTCGATCTCCTTCAAGAGGTCATTTGATTGGAGCTCTGAGGCCTGAACATGCTAATCTTTCTAGATGGTTGTTTATTTTCCCACATTTCTTTCATTTCAAGTGGTTCTTAACCCATTTAGGGGATGGACCACCTAATAAGTAAAACAAAAATTGTGGAATACATAATTATTCAAATCTTATGTTGGGGTCTTCTTGGTCATCTTTTTAACCAACCCTGTCTTTAGACAGTTTGCTTTTGTTCTTCTCTGAAATGAACTAAGACTGCTACTGATACTAAATCTACATAAGCCAACCATTCGCAAGCTAAGAATTTGGAATGAACATCTACTTATATTGACGCTTATCACTTATGTTATATTATTGAAGTGAGAAAACAGAAACAATTTGTAATAAAATTTGTTTACACAAGTTAATTGTTTTATTACACAATTAACTGTTATTAACTGATGATTAATTCAGTGTTGGTGCTTTTTGGCCAATATATTTTTTATTAAGGACTGTTTTTTTGTTGTTGTATTTTAAACCATGCAATAACCACTGGGAACCTTTCACGGACCACCAGTGGTCCAGAGTTTGAGATCAGCTCTATTTTTAAAGTTTCACTTCAATTTTTCTTGCTCATACACCTGGTAAACGGTCTTGATCAGAGATCTTATATGTCCACTAAGCTCTCAGTTACTGTATTTAAACTAACTAAAATCCTGTTGTAACATGGGAGAAAAGGTCTTGAATAATGGAAGTGCTGGTAAACTAGTACAGTGAGTGATCCTCTCTGTCTTGTCTGGAATGTCCTTTAGATAAAGAGGGTTTCAGCCCATGTTTTCTAGGTCATTGTTCCTTTGCACTTCTCCTCCAGGGCTGAGAAACTGTGTCTCGTCTTTCTCTTGCAAGCTCTTAATGTAAAACAGACACAGGCCTCTCCCTCAGATCAGATTAGATAAAGGTTAATAACGAAGTGAGAGAAAAACTTGCACAGACTGTGAAGGATCATAAACAACCATAATTGACAGACCAACACACTAAGACATTCAAATGTATAATGTATCTTTATATCTGTAATGGAATTCAGCAGATTCAGAATACTGTTCAAAAGACACAAATGCCTTCAAATCTACTCTTATTTAGCATCACCACAGGTCATAGTCCATGGAATGAGTCCATACCAGAACAGAGAGCATATCAGTACAGGCACACAATTACAAGTTAGTAATCTATGTGGTTTTATTTCGACTAAGCCAATTAAAATGTAAACTTAAAATTGTGGTTATGTTGCGAGGGTTTCAGGACAACTGAAACCAATTTCGACCGTTATGTATAATCAGATTATATGATTTTACTCAATAATGAAGTCTACATTTTAAGGACCATTGTCAATTTCTGGCACACGTTTTCATCATTATTTTTGTTTGTAACTCAAAGCCACCCCAAACACTCTTACAAGACATTAACTATATTTTTCATGAATCTATAATAAAAAGGATGCTTATTTGTTTCATTTCAGTTCTGGCCAGTTGATTTCCTAAGCCTGATCATACATGTCCAGGGCTTCCTCCAACTTGCCTGTGATTTTCTGAAAGAAAATGATCTGCTGCTGTAAGAAATGTTGCATCTGTGCCTTGAAATCACGTACACGTATGCGATGAAAGTGCTGGATCTCGGCTAGCGTAGCGCAGGAGATGATGTTGCAGCGGTCATTGATGCCTCCACCTGCAGTGCCATCTTTTTCCTCTCCGTGTTTCTGGCTCTCCTTGGCCTTGGTGAGGGCACCTGAAGAAAGACAGAGGACGGAAAAGAACAAGGAAAACAATGGTTCAGTTAAAAGTCAATAACACGCAATCACATCTGCAAAAACACACATGCACTCTGAGAGTTTTCAATTTTGAACACATTAAAATGCAAGATCAGACCAGTCATGGCTTTTGGGATTTAAGGCTTACGGCTCTCTTTGGAATTTCTTAAGAAGAAATCAATATTCCCTGTGCACTATATGTCATCTTGAAATTAATATTAGTAGTATTATTACATATTAGTACCTCTTACTTTTCTTAAATTCATGTTCCTGGTCTTATTGCACACGATTCATCAGTGCATTAGTATTACAAATGTTTGTCATTGGAATCTTGTATCAAAATGTATTAACTTTTTCTTCAAAACAATTTTCCTTTTTCCGCTGACTTCATGAATACCTTTTACTTTTTATCCCCCCTCCCCTCTAACCTGGCTCCATTTTGGTATGTAACCCATATTTTTCATAATCCAATCAATTCCAGATGGATAATATCCTGACATACGTTTTTTTTTTTCTTGTTTCATATGGAAGCTTGTTTCTGCCACAGAATTAAAAAAAAAGATAATTGTGGCTTTTTATCTCACAATTTAGACTTTTATTCTCACAATTGTGTAAAATAAAGTCAGAATTGCGTGATATGACGTCGCAATTGTGAGTTATAAAATCAGAATTGCGTGATAAAGTTGCAATTGCGTGTTATAAATTCAGAATTGCGTGATATGAAGTCGCAATTGCGAGTTATAAATCAGAATTGTGTTATAAAGTTAGAATTGCGAGATACAACTCTGACTTTTTCTCATAATTGCAAGTTTATATCTCACAATTGTTACTATAAATCACAATTGAGAGTTTATATCTCGCAATTCTGATTGCATGATATAGTCAAAATTGTGAGTTATATAGTCAGAATTGCTAAAAATTAGCTCACAATTCTGAGGAAAAAGTCAGAATTGCGCAATTGCAACCTTATATCATGCAATTGTGACTTTATATCATGCAATTGTGAGGAAAAAAAGTCAGAATTGTGAGATAAAAAGGTGCAATTACCCTTTTTATTTTTTATTCAGTGGCGGAAACAAGCTTCCATAGTTTTACTCTGAAGTGTCTGATCACGGAAGTAGAATAAGTTGTGAACGTCGTTTCACATTGACTTTACTTACACAATCACATATATTAGATCAAAAGTTTAGTTAGGGGATGTGTTATTACATCCAAGGAATCAGAATAACTACATCTGTGAGTTAAACTGTGAGTCACTGTGGTGTAAGCATTCAGTGCTACCCTGTGCTGGGGCCCTAAGCTTAGGATTAGAGCCTTCAACACAAAAGCTTTCCCAGTATCAGTTGTTTTATGAAGACAAGCAATTTCTCATACAAAACCGCATCAACAATTTACGTCATAAAAACCCAGACATATGATACTACAGAAAAGAATGACACAAGTCTATTTCATTTCACAACAAAGACAAAATAGATCAGTAAGAGGTATACACTTCCCCCACTAAAGGGATATGAGAATTACAACACCATACCAACACACATCTCAAGCTGCAAGAACTAGCAGGCCCCATATGCTCTCTCTCTTGCACCAGAGAGAGAGAGAAATCAGGACATGTCATTTGAAATACTGCCGAGAGCCTGTTACTATGTGCCATTTGCTATTAGGTATAAAAAGTTAATAAACTAAAAAAGCACACCATTTTACATGAGCAGCTTGCCTTCGCTCAAACACCATCCATCCATTTAAGTATAAATAAGATGCTTTTTTTAGTTTCATCAAATAGCGATTTACCATACTGATTAAAAAGGATAGTTCACCCAAAAATGAAAATTCTGTCATCATTTACTCACCCTCAAGTAGTTCCAAACCTGTATGAGTTTCTTTCTTCTGCTGAACATAAAGGAAGATATTTTAAAGAAAGTATGTAACCAGGCTGCTTTGGGGCACCATTGTAGGAAAAAAAATACTATGGAAGTCAATGGTGCCTCAGAACTGTTCAGTTTCCCATATTCTTCAAAATATCTTCCTTTATGTTCAGCAGAAGAAAGAAATGGATACAGGTTTGGAACAACTTGAGAGTGAGTAAATGATGACAGAATTTTCATTTTTGGGTGAACTATCCCTTTAAGTTTTCATTCAAATAATAACCTGACACTGGATAGATAGTGTCTTAAAGCTGATGGCATGCACATAAACTAATGACCTACTGACCTATATCCACATTTTATGGCATGCCATTCTGACAAGTGGTATTTGAGCAAACACATGAGAAAAATTCCAAACCTTTCTGAACATGGATAATGTCTGGAAAGTTTGCAAGGTGTCCCTGGTAGATCGCTAAAAGATCGGAAATTGGCTCCAAATCCTGACGAGGCTGCTCTGCAAAGTAATCCCCAATGGTCTCATAGACTTCTCCAGTGTGTGCCATGGCCTTGTTTAATGGATTTGAGTATAGTTGCTGGTCAAATTCAAAGGCCTGACTTAGAAGTCTGAAAGCCTGTCCAACTCTCTGATATTCCTTTTTAAAACCAGTGATCTGCTTTCTGGCAAATTCATTAATAGTGACGTTGACCTGTATGAGGTTTTCGTCCATTTTTTTGGTGAACGTTTTGAAACCATCTATGTTGCTTTCCACCTCTTGTAAGTCAAGCGGTAAAGCTGGAGGACAGATAGTGAGGAAGAAGTTAGCGCCGACCAAGTCGTCCTTCTCTGCTTTTCGCTTGCCTTGCTTCCAGGCTTTTTCATCGTTGCTGCTGCAGGTGAGGAAATGCTGGAAAACATCACACTTGGATAAAATAGGATGACTCGTCATGTGATTCATCCACCATATTAAACCTTTCCTCCTCTTAGAAATAAAATCCTCTTCAAATCGACCTGTGGCTTGTTTTTCTGGCAAGTGAGGGACCGAAATGACAGGGAACTTTTCCACAAGTCGAGCATAAAGCCAGTCAAAGTGCTTGTATCTTCTATTCACCTGGCTTTGAGTATGACTAGGTGTGAGTCCATAGGACATATAGCTCTTCATGCCTTTGAATTTGGTCTGTTTTGTAGGGTCATCGATAATGCAAGTGAATGGATATGGGTTATCTTGCCATTCTGGACCATACTGACCCATAACCACAAATATTTTGTCTCCATCTCTGACCAAACCTGAAGCTTCACCCAAAACGAAAGCCTCACCGCCTGACTTTACAAAGGTTGAAAACCTATTGAGATTTTTTCCAACTGTTCCTGTGCTTTTGGACTGTTGCCCACTACCACGTCGAGAAGCAGAAGTGCTTGTGCTGGTATATCCCGTTTGAGTATTCCCGCGTTTTTCAGGTGTTCCTCCGTGTTCCTCCGAGGTGACACTGTCATCCCAGTCATCGTCCCAATCCTCGTCGCTTCCTTGGCTCGTCTGAAAACTGTGTCGCTGTTGCTGAAGATGTCCCTGGTAAACAGCGGAATGAGTGGGTGTCGACTCGTTTGAGGTGTCCCTCCTCTGAGGACTTTGGTAGTAATAGTCCTGACTAGCGGATGTCCCGTTATCATGTAGTGATGTGTCAGTCCTCATGATCTCCACGTATGATGCGGGGAAGAGTCCTGTCTCACCTCTGCTGTTCGTGCCCTCCAACCAACCATCGACAACCTCTTCACTACACAATGTTAGAAGTTCATTCTCTGTCACAGATATCTCGCCGGGATTTTCAGAGATAAAGTCGTATAAAGCTCTCGCTCTGAGCGCCATAGTTGTGTGGAAACGCTTTTGGTAAACTCAGTTTCCAAAGTTACAATACACTCTCCGCGCCGTTCCGTTAAACCAACCTCTTCGGGAATTTACGCTCTCTGCTTTCTACCAAAACACGTCGAAAACTTTTAAAAACATTATCCAATGAAAACAGTATAAAACTCCTCTCAGAGGGTATTGAAAAAGTGGTTTTTGTGAACGCCTGCCTCTCTTCGCTGAATGCGCTCTGCGGTCCAGGGCAGAATAATCGAGGGTGGAGCCAATCAGAATAATCAGCCTGGGGCAAAGAATAAACCCCAGTACCCCCGTACACAAGTCACCGTGTCCAGCTATCAGACAAATTTAATACAGCCAACAAGGTCTAATCTTAAATAGACACACTACCTATGAAAAGTACATGAAAAATACTTCTAAAGGCTTCTACTTGTCTAACATGTACAACGTTTTCTACAAATATAGGGTATATTATACTACAATAGGTAGACTACAGTTTACTGTAGTAAAAACTAAAGTATATTTATTACAGTTTATCAGTTCACTATAGTTAATACTACAGTACGCTGTAGCATTCATTAACAAAGTGTTGTAAATACAGTATACTACAATTTACTATAGTATGGTTCACAAACACTATAGTATTTACTATAGTATTTTTTCACCTGGGGCACTTTTACAGAACATACTAAAGGCTGTTTATACCACGAAGAAAGCTTCATAATGCATTGTGCCACTGTCATATTACTGCACTGTGCTATGGCCTGTTCACCCAAATGAGTATTATTGGTTTCAAAACTTTGTATACCCAAATGAGTATTATTTGTTTCAAAACTTTGTATACATGAAACATGATGCAATAGGCCAATGTTACTATAACATTATAAGTAGAAAAACACAAAAGGTTATGCATTTGAAAAGAAGCTAGCATTCTCTATGGACACACGATCTCAGATTACACACAACACGGGTATGCTGTCACTCTCCTTGAAGAATAGTGTGTTACTTTAACCAGCAGAGGTCACTATCAAACAAATATCTGGCACCGTAAGTTCCTTGTCACGTGATGTAAAAGAACCAGTAGCCTTACAGATACGATCTCCTTATCACGTGATCGTTTAGACGTTCGCGAAACTAGCATTCTTCGCCATTAATATTAAACAAACTCCTTCATAACGTGAAAGAGCGTCGTAAGGGCAGTCGATTATATAGATATCGGTTTAAACACTCAGAAGACGTAAGAAACCGAAATAATTTCAATCCCCGTTGGATGAATGAACGTAACACGCAGCGTGACAATGACGTCACGTCGAAGTCGTGATGCTTGTGGCTCGCGAGCGCACAACAAACAGCGCCTCTCTCCGCCCACACCATTAAACTGTATTGCACTCGCTGTATCACGTCTGAGTCTGAATTTTTACGACTTAAAAATATATATAGGAATGTTTTTGAATATATTAAAAGCCTGAATCTTTTTTTTTTCTCGTCAGGACTTCTTTTATTCTCATAACCGTGCGTGGGACTTATAGAGGAAGAGGAGTGCACAGCTAACGCTGCTAGCCGCTTTATTAATATATTATTTTTCATATCTGAGAGGCGGGGATTCCAAAGCCGTCAAAAAATCGACTTTTGGATGCATTCAATTAACACCAGCGTTTCATTTCATAGTCGCCCTAACTCAGGACTTCTATTTTCCGTAGACAACAGCAAGAAGCTATCGGGGAATTACATGGATTACCTGGTAGAGTATTCTTTTAATTCTTTTTGAAGATGGCCAGAGCCTGTAGGATCAGGTGTTTTGTTTTCATCGCTGCTCCCACAAATTATCAGTCTTCATCGGTTTTGTTTCTGAACAGTTGTTCTGTTCTGTTTTGAACTATTACAAATATATACTCAGTGTGTGGGTGAAGTCACTTACAGTTTCTTGTTTATTTTGCTTACAAACAAACCTAAGCCAATAGAGGAGGGCATCCAGAAAGGATAGCAGTTCTGAGCACTGAGCTTTCCTGTTATATCAACAAATTTTGGTCATGTCTGCTAGCTTTATAGCTCTTTTTGTTCTGTTTCTTTAGGGAAAAAATGTAAACATTTATGTAGTTAGATAAGTATACAGTTTTCACTTTAGATGTGAAGTTTGCTGCAAGATATGATAATTTATTTAGTCTGCAAATCTAATTTTATTGGCTGCACTGATCACAAATCAGGTAACAAGACTTGTGCATGTATTAAAGAAAACTCACATGAGGGTGAGTAAATGATGACATAAATATGGATGAACTATGCCACCGTAAAATCAAATTGGACAATTGTTGTTTTTTTTAATGGAATATTGCAGTATTTATTATAACTGATTTATCCGCGCATATCATTTTTTAAAAATCAATGTGCCCTTGTAATCAAATTAACTTCCCCTCCTCCCTCTTGGACATCTCTTCTCTGATGACGTGTTTACTGGCGCGAGGGCGGGACTTCCTGTCACTCACATGAGATCCACCAATAGCAAACCACGACCATCAAATCATCCAATCAACTCCCCATGGACAAAATCATTACATTTATTCATGCTCAAGAAGTCGTTTCACTCTGACGTACATCACAATAGAGAAGAAAAGACTATTGCAACTTCCGTTTCATGCCTATTTAATTAAGTGTTCTGGTAATTTTTCATTCATTTTTAGCAAACTTAAGTTTAACAAAACATGTTTACACCCTTTAAAGTGATTCTTGCAATCTTTTATATTTTTATAATCTTTTACTGTCTATTCAGTTCAGTACATTTGAGATTTATTTTCATTTCATAATGACACCAACAATCAAATGTAGAGTTGTCAAAAGTCAGTACTGAAGTTTTAAAAATATGGCGCTTTGAGCGCGGTTGAGCAGATTCGTAAACACCTCTGATTGGCCGTTGTGTTCACGCATTCATCTGATATGTCTATGATTGGCTACAATGATCAACGCACACATAGGAGTGTTTGAAAGCACACGGAAGTGTTTGAATTTGAAAGCGGGAGCAGGAACTCTGGTCCGCGATAGACATCTGCTTTCAAACGCTCCCGTGTGTATCTGTGCAAGCGCTCAGTGAAGAACGTCATTGATGACTATCATTGATGACTATTGATGTTTTTGAAGCATTGATCATTGAAGCCAATCACAGACGTATCCGATGAGCACGTGAAACACAATAGCCAATCAGAGGTGTTTACGAATCTGCTCAACAGCGCTCAAAGCGTCACATTTTTTAAATTTCAGTACTGACTTGGTACCGAAGTCGGTCCTTTTGACAGCTCTAGTCACATGTCTTGTGATTATCACAACTGAACTCCATTAATGAATGTACCTTGGATGATGTTTGGTCACAGATCACATCTAATCTTTTTTTTATATAACATTGTTTATTATCAGCTTATTTGGCCTCGGAGTGAACTCTTTCAAAGTCCTTTTTTGCACCTTTCGTGTTACATAATTAGCTTACAATATCAAATGTCTGATAATAACAGTTTAATGAATATACTGTATTGTCATGTTGGTGCCGCTCCACAGCGTGACAGAATTTAATTCCGGTGCCAGCAAATTTCTCGCACATTCGGTGCTTTGATACTTGGACATATGCATTGAGGTCACAGGGGTGTTTCCTTTGGGATGTTCCGGTCAGGATTCTCAGAATAGAACCATTTCCTCAAGAAACAGTGCTGAAAAGAGACTGAAAGGGCTGGCGGGGTGTAGATTAGGAACGTAGTTGATTATGTATTTTTGTCCTGACAAATCCCACTTTTGACTTTGGGTCAGTAAGGACGAGAGGATGTAGTCAGACCCCTTTTCTCATTAGGTTCATGTTTGATAGATCATAAAATAGAAGGGCCCCTGAACTTGTACTTCTTGGGTATGACCTATTTTTATTTCACTAGAATGTGGAAAGTGGGTTTGACTACAACAAACCACATGTGCACACCAATACAAGCATATCTTCAGGTTGTACACAACTGTAAACAGATTTTATGCCATTTTCAACAACAGGGGGCATAGAAAAAGGTTTTAGCGAGCTCAGTGAAAGCTTTATCAATGTCAGCTCCTGGGATTTCATGGCTTGCATAGTTGGCTTCCCTCTCCCCAAAATGGGTGGAGCTTAAACCTTTGCCTTTGTAGTTGGCATGGAAACCACATCATTGTATCTACGTTTCTGGTATGTTTTTTCCAGAGCAGCGCGTTTCCTTCACGCTTTTTATGTGCTCACTGTCCGGGGCCAATGGTCTTAGTGTTTGTTCTAACTGTTCAGGTTTCAGTTCATTCTTTTTGGTATCCCCATGGTTTTTCATTATTAAAGGACACTGTGCATTCAGTGCAGAATCTTAGCTCAGTTTAATTATGGATCTGGCCTCATTTGGTCTGTGGTCTGCTTATTTTGAAACGAATGGGTGCAACAATGATCCTATTGTGTTCTGTTTTGTTCCCTCTCTCTGTATGGTAAATTTGTGCGTGGAATCTCAATGCATTTTAGCATTTGTCCAACAGCCGTTTTGGTGGTTCTCTTATTAAATAAAGCCGGATCGCAATCGCGTATAGCAGCTGCTGCATTCATTTAATCCCTTCGAATGTTATTCATTTTACGGGCAACCAAGCTAATTTACAGCCAAACCGGAAGCTTTATGTAATGGTTTACTGAAGAACTGAGGTCAGGCATGAGCAGGGAGCAGGTTACTAATTTCTGGGCAGTTAAGCACAATTTTATTTTACATGTTTTTCATTGCTCTCATATCATATGTAAAATAATGTAACACAGTAGGCCTTTTTTTCATTTATTGCATGCTCATTTGCCCTATTTTTACATTTAGATTACCTTTACCATCATCTGATGCTTTATATTTTTGATATATACTACCATTCAAAAGTTTGTTGTCAGTAAGATTTTTAAAAAAAAAAAGAAATTATATAATTCAGCCAGGATGGATTAAATTGATCAGTAGTGACAGTAAAGACTTTCACATTGTTATAAAAGATTTACTTCTAATAAATGATGAAGTATTAAATAAAAACTTTCTATTCATCAAAGAATCCTGAAAAAAATGTATCATGGTTTTCACAAAAAAAAAAAAAAAAATGTTTTCAACATTGATAATAATAAGAAATGTTCTTATTTTAAGCACCAAATCAGCATATAAGATAATGAATAAATTACATTTTAAAAAATATTAAAATATATTACAATTTTAACAGTTTTACTGTTTTTACTAATAAATTCAGCCATGGCGAGCATAAGAGACTTATACTTGAAATATTACTAATTAAAATATTACTAACCACAAACTTTTGAACAGTCATGTATATTTTATTTAAAATGGTTTGTAATTTCTAATCTCAGCTCTAATCTCTACCAGGCCCATTTCTACCACCCATCGTACCACCTCCCCTCAAAGAGTATTTGAAATAAAGTGTCTTTAGTATCCTAAAGAGTAATGCAGTTTCTGGTTATACTAATGGACTTTTATTGTCGTATCTCATGGACATAGATATTGTAAGTGAAACTGGATCAATGGCAAATGGATTTTATGTTAATGGTTAGTGCTGTGCTATTGCATTTTATGACTGAATCAACGACTATTCCCTCTTCTTATGGAAATTGTTAAAGCTATTAAGCTAAAAAGTTATAGTTATTATGTTTTTATGTTTCATTGTTGACTGCTGTATTTTTCATGTGAAAAATCATATTGGCTCATGGAAAAATATGTGTCCTGGAACATTGTGTTTAAATTGTTTGTTTAACTTTCACCCTGGTGAGCATTAAAGCCTTGGTTTGCATTTAACTGCCAAAAGCAACAGCAGTAGTTGTGAGCTCGGCTGTCTGTTCAAGCGAGAGAGCAAGTCAGGCAATGCAATGAGGAAGTCAGTTACTCGAGGTAAAGATCCAATGATTTACTTCTATAAAGACGCTTTATTGGCCGTTGCAATTACGTTTGATTTCCTGCGAACATGGTCACTGTTGGGTTTTGGATGAGTTCCTGTGTGCCAATGTCCTTAAAATGGTTGTTAACTGGTCTTTTTTAGCAGAGATGAAATGTTTTTAAAGTCAAATTTCTCTTGGGGAAAAAAAGAAGAAGATTGGAAGTATGTTTCCTTTTTTTGTAACTTTAACCTTACACTTGAACTTGTTGCCCTGTGCTTTTGGACTGGATTATGCACTGATGCTTTTAAACAATCATCTCTGTATCCATCTCTTAATTGCTTAAAACCATAGGAGACCATCCGAGCACATGCATCTCACTCATTTGCAGCACCAGTGCTTCCATGGTACAATTTAACTCTAAAAGTTTATCACCAGAGAGTCCAATTTCTGCTCTTCCTAATTGCTTTATAATTAGCTTCAGTGTGTTAGGTTTCCAAAACTCTCAGGCACTCCAAAATTAGAGCAGCCTTCTCCCTGTTGTGTTTTCAAACTATCACAGCTTGGATAAAATTGAGAGGTTTGACACAGAAGCTCTTGAGGTGGCTTATGCTCTCAGGTGGACTCGCCCTGATCGATTATCTGTCTGTTCTGACTTGTGGCTTTTGCTCACAGTATGTCATTTGGGCACTGGGGCACAAGTTTCCTCTTCTCTATGTGTCTTTGGATTTCCTAGCAGCGTTTGGAAACTTCATGGCATGCTCTCTCTATCATGTTACATATGATAGAGAGTCCTTCCCTTAGCGTTCAGTTCCTCTGGGCTCTTCCCACAGAAGGAGGTTCTCCCTCATTGGTGTCTCTGTAGCTGATAGGAGCTCAATCTCTGCTCTACATCCTTAGGTAGTTTACAGAAATCTATAGTCTGGAGAAAGCTGTAGTGCGTTGTGTTTCCAGTAGATTTTTTAAAATAAATTTACTAAATAGTGACAGTTTTTGTCTTTCATGTTTTGTCAGGAGGTGACCTGCAAAGATCTGACCCCAAATCACCCACTGATAAAATCAACATGAAGAACATCTCTCTCCTTAGTCAGGACTTGTTTATGTTCTCTGTTTTAATTTTCTTATTTTAATTATTTTATGTTCTCAATTTTAAATGATTATGTGGCTGCATGGTTAGCTCTATGGTAATGATCTTATTAATGTAATCAAATAGATGAAAATTTTAGATTCTGGTTGGGTGATCTTCACCCAGATCTATTAAACACTGCATGAAATGGTTTGGTGATCGCAGTATTCTTTTGTGTGTAAATATACAGTATTTCCTATTGAAACGCTCAAAACGCTCAACTTTTTTTTGTTAAATAACCAGGCTTTTGTTTGGACAAAAATATATGGATATGCCCATTAGTCCAAGATGTGTCATCAGTATTTTCGGTCTGTTTTCCCAAAATATAAAGACTTTTGAATGTATCTGCTAATTGCATTGAATTTTGTACACAAGCTTTGGTCTCAAAGCACAGAGACATGGACTAAAAGCCACAAAACTCCTAAAAGAGGTCTTTAAGCTTATGTAATGTGGGTTATTTGTGCCCTGTGTGATCTAGTTTCAGTGCTAATGGTGTGTTAAATTGTCGGTTTATCAGACTGATCTTTTAATGGATGCTCTTAGGTCACTAGTCACAGTGACTCTCATGTTTATTCAACAGGCTCAAGTCCATTTTGATTTAAAGGCCATGACAAACCTCACTGCTTGAAAAGTAGAGCATTCAGTCAAACCTGAGAAGCCCAAAGGCTATGCACCTGTTCTTCTGTTTTACCCACAGAAGGCCCGGCAACCGACCACCCACAGTCCTTTCATCTGATGCTTATTGCACATAAAAATGGTCAGTTGTTTCAGTTTGATTGGTTGGCTTTATGCAACATCCAGTAGGTAAGGGTATGTTTTTTGAATCACAGTGTTTCTTACAAGATCCCGGATTAATACAATAATCTCCTTTGAGGGGGATAACCAGGGGTGCATTTCCCAAAAGCATGGTTAGCCAACTATGGTCGCAAGTTCCATTGAACTGTGTTGGTAACGACGGAACTTGCAACCATAGTAGGCTTTGAGAACTCAGCCCAGGGTAGCGTTTCCCAAAAGCATCGTAAGCCTAAGTTGATCGTAGCTCCATTGGTTTCAATGGAGCTACGATCAACTTAAGCTTACGATGCTTTTGGGAAACGCAGCCCAGGTTAGTTGCATCAAAACATTAAAGATACTAATTTTTTTAGCATTTGTAAGCCATTTTGTGTTGTCTAGTTTTTTATGATCTAGGATGGAAAAGATAAGATCCTGTAGGTTCAAACGACACATTATTGTCATTGTGCCCTTTAGCAAGACACTTGCCCCAGGTTTCTCCAGGGAGAAAAATTACATATTGCTGGTAATTAGCAAGTTGGAGTTGATGTTGCTAAGATAGTGAATGTAAGCAGCCTTGTAGAGAACCCAGCCTTAGGCTAGATTTCTCTTTGTTTATCTGTGGTTTACTTTGTGAAACCAGTTAGGTGGTGTTTTCAGTGTCACTTTTGCACACTAAATGACCTTAGTTCATAGGCTAGGTTAAAGTGGTTTATATTTCCGAAAGCATGCATGCAAACCAAAAATAAGCAGACATGGTTAAGCAGGTCAGTTTTTCAAACATCAAGCATTCAAACATCAGAACAGGCCAGAAATGTGATTTTCACTTTTGAAATGTGATCAAAAGTGACACAGATTGCTGTGTTGCAGACAGGGTTATTTTAATGTCTTAGAAAATACTGGTGTGACATACAATAGACTAATATATACATAGACTAAAGCCGAGTTCAGACTGCACGATTTTAGCCCCGATTTTGGCTCGCCGACAGGTTTTGAGAAATCGCAGACAAATGCCCGAAATCACAGGCGAATCGGTGCTCGTTCACGCGAGTGACAATCACACAGTGTGAATGAGCAAAGACACGATCTGAGAGAATCGCAGACGAGTCGCCGACACCCGTGAAATATTTGACATGCTAAATATCTGGACCTGTCGGCGATTCAAAATCCTGCTGTGTGAAAAGTGTTCTGACTGAAAACTACATCGGCGATGACCAACAGCCAATGAGAGAGCAAGATACAGAGCAGCGGGGAGTTCGGGGAGGAGTTATAGACCACAATATCAGCAAGCATGGCTTCGTTTCAGATAAACATTACAATACTATCAAACAGAAACAAAGCACAAACATTTGCTTGACCATCCGCAACAGCAGCACATTGAAAAGTTATTTATTTACCTCCAACTCTCGTTGCAGAACACACAATCCACAGTCTCCCCAACCATATCCTCCTCCATATTCTTCTTTTCTTTTTCTTGTTTTCGCTGCAAATCAGTGCACAGGCAGTTCGTATTGCAAGCTTCTTGCGGGCTACCGTTTTTAATAATAATAATAATAACTCCGGTATTGCACGGGTGATATCGCGTTGTTTCCTTGTCACATCTCGTGTGTGTTTGGTTGTGAAACGTAGTTTGCGTGCCAGACAGAGTTGTCGGTGATTCTTCCTATTGTAAAGTCATGCAGTGTGAAACCTTCTATCGCCGATCCGTCGTGCAGTTTGAACACAGCAGCGACTGAATGCTGGCCAAGATAGTCATGCAGTGTGAAAAGAACAGTGACCCGACTACTTTGAAAATCGTGCAGTCTGAACTCGGCTTTATACACACAAGGGCTTTTCACACTTGAAATAGTTAACCCTGGGTCATTCTAAACCCCTGGTAAACTAAATCCTGGTTTATCTTTATTCACGTTTCACACTGCTCATACAATACCTGGGGTTAACAGTTAATCCTGGGTATTCATAAGCTACTGTTTCACACTGCACATTCCTAAACCCTGGGATAAAGTCCTTATCTGCATATTTGCAGTGTCAGTGTCACTGACTGGACAAATGCAGCACATGACCTGTTTACATAAAGGCTCTAGCACTGCGCATCCTCATATTAGGGATTGCTGACTGTAATGTCAAGTTTTTTTCTGAGTGAAATTTTCAAACTATAAAGGTAAGAATAACGTTCTCTTCTTCACTCCAGTTGTCACATTTTTTCTATAATACGCAGAGACAACTGTTTGTACATCGCGCTGTGTTTCCGTGACTGCCCGAAGTGCATGAAAATAGGGCACACGACTGGTTGTCGGTTGCTAAGCATCTAGTTGTAACATTCTAACACCGCATTGTTTCACACTCTAAAAGTTTGGCACCGCAATACGGAGTTAACCCCACAAAAGTGGTGCTAACCCTGCTCCAGAGCAGGGTTTCTTAACTCCGAGTTAAAAGTGGTGCTAACCCCGGCATCTAAATTACAAGTGTGAAACGCTCATTTACCCGGGGTTCAAAGCGGTTTAGAACGACGATAACCTGGGGTTATGCGCAGTGTGAAAAGCCCACAGTGATATAGTCAAGACCAGCTCATTCAAGTCAGAGTCAAGACCGAGACCAGAAGAGGGTCGAGTCAGAGTCATGACCGAGTCCATATGCTATCAAGTCCAAGACCATGAAAATATGGTTATGATCTTGGTCCTTGATGTCGACAAGACCAAGGCCATGAAAATATGGTTATGGCCTTGGTCTTTAATTCTGGCAAGACTGAGAATATAAATATGGTCTTTGACCACAAGATTTTGAGTCCAATAAGACAACGACCACAAATTCTCTAGTCTGATTCATGATCTATTTTAATTACAGTCTTTCTTCCTGCATAAACCTACATATGTTTGTAACACATGTGAATAATGCACCCGAATTGTCTTCATTGGCTGTCTACGAACAACTACTTTGACACTCAACATGTCATGTTGTTGATATGTTGAAAACACACCGTTTTCTGCTCTGCAAAAACAAATCCACTTTGCATTACTGTTTGTATCACTGTATAGAAGTGCTGAGGAAGTCTCTGGACTTCAGGAGATTCAAATATGGTAATGGACGTTTAGTTTACGACACTGTAAGAGGTAGAACAATCACAACAGTCTGGGCCATCTGATCAGTAAGAGCAGATCAGGCTCTCGGAAAGGAGAGATTTAGTGAGACAGAATCCTTTATTGAACCGTTTCAGCCACTATGTGAAAAGTGTTTAAAATAGCATAATTGGGCTGTTTAAAATAAGACATCTTCTTGCGTTCATCTTAACATCATTCTAATGAAACTAAAACATCTACTAGTCAGTCAACTAGTCAGATGTTGAATGACTATTCAACCATCATGACTTATCCTTGCAGAGAATAGTGTAAGAAATCATCCAGCAATATGTTCTGTATTTTTCAGTACTAGAGTAGTTACATTGTTATCGAGTGCGCTTAGGTGCAAGAGTGTTACAGTAGGAGGGTGGACGACATCTCTGGCAGACGGCGGCCCACGTTGGAGACTGGCTGGTGTTGGAATGGAGACGCTAACGATCTATTCTGCATGCTTCACTTCCGTGCTTTGATAAGTCAGGATGTGGCAGCTAGGTCGCAGAGTTCCTTTAGAGCGGGGAAATATCCCACAGTCCAGTATGACAAGTGGGACCTAGGAGCTGCTGGGAATTGGAATCCTTGTCAGACCAAACAGGATACCACTCAAAATACAACCCATCAAAGGTGGGAACTGGGTGTAAATCAGTACAGAATAGGAAAACAAAAAGACATACTTCCTGTATGAGATCCCAGTGCACTGGGTTTGTAGGCTTTCCCCGGCCGTTCCAGAATCTGGCACCATAACTCAAGACAGCTAGTCACTTGCTGTTGAGAAAGACTGAATAAAATCCCCATATACTGGTTATTTAGGGCACAGCTTGACCTTGTAGATGATGTGATTGTTTGATTGTTCCTAAGGGCTTAGAATAGCATTGTTATCTGAAGTGCTCTATCTGATATTAGGATATTTGGATTTGATTAGAGCTTGTTATTCAACATGTTTAAATGCTGAAGGAGGGGTCATGATGGAGATTTAAAGCCCAACAACATTATTGCAAGAGCAGCGGGAGGAGCTATAGCTTAGCTGGGCATTGTTGAGCCCCCTTTTTTTTTTTTATCCTGCAGGATCAATTCATGTCAACTCCAAACCAGAGGTCCCCTGCTAAAAATGTTGATAATTTTTTTTCTGGTGAAAGAAGAAGAAAGCCAAAATAATAAAATGTCATGGATGTATAGCCTATTTACTGAGTAATTGACTATTTTGTAGAGGGGGTGAAAATTACAATTTTCATTTGAGATTTGTAGCCAAATTACAGGGGGTAAAAATTACTTCAGAAGGATGGCAGCATCATTTTATTACACAGAGATTAGTAGGTGTATTAGTTAAATCCATTGACTTTAGCAAACTTTGCATTATATACCAACAGTGAAAGTTCAAAAATGGAAAAAAAGCACTGTTTTTTTTTTTGCCCCAAGTTTACTCAAAAAAGTATTAAAGATATCTTAATATCCTTTTTAGATTCTGGTTCTTAACAAACTTTTCTTTTGTTATCTTAATTTTAAAGGCCCTAAATGGTGTCCAGAAATATTGAGATCTTAATGAAGCTCCATGAATAAATTGTATACATTTTCAGTAGTCAAAAACCAAATGTGGTACATGTGCAATAAAGCATATTTGATATTTTTTCTCTTTTAAAAAGGAATATCGAAACAACAAATAATGTTGAAACAAGAAATGTTTCTAGTTTTTTTTTTCTATCAACACAGATTGCATAAAACATACCTGTCTGAATGCCATAAATATTATTTTCCCAAAGTTTGCATGCCTAACTAAAAAAGTATTTAAGATATCTTATATCCTTCAAGATTCTCGTTCTTAAACTTTTCTATTGTAATCTTCATTTTTAGGCCATCTGTGTTTCAATTGCATATGGGCATCCCAATGTGACTCCATGTTCAAATTTTCAATAGTCAAAATTCTGAAGAACAAATAATACTGAAACTAGAAATGTATCTTGTTTCCCTCTATGCAAACAATTGCATACAACAATCCCCTCTCTACATGCCAAAAATATTTTTCTTAAGCTTACATGTCTGTAACTCAGTGTTAAAGATATCTTAATATAATTTTAGATTCTTGTTCCTGTGAAACTTTTCTTTTGGAATCTTCAATTTTAAGGCCTTATATGGTTCAATCACAGAGATATTGGATGTCAATGTGGTAACATATAGTTATAATACTGTGTATTTAAACTCTTGCTAGCTTCAGAAGCTGTTAAAATAAACAAAATCCTTTCTTCCAAATATCCTTAATACTGATTCAAATATAGATTCTTATAAATAAACATTTGAGAGCAAGTTTCAACATAGTTACAACATTATTTATTCTTCAGACATTCTCCTTTAAATGCTATAAGCATCAGCTGTGTGCAAAGTGAACCACATTAGGTTTTCGACCATTGAAAATGGGTAAAATTGAGATCGTATCCCTATCTATGGGATTGAACCATATAGAGCCTTGAAAATTAAGATTTCAAAAGAAAAGTTTGTTAATCACCAGCATATAAAATCATATTGAGATATCTTGGTTACACTTTATTTTAAGGTGATGTAGTTACATTGTACTTACTCAAATAAGTACTGAGTAATATTAATTACCTACATGTACTTATTAGAGATATGGTTAGGGTTTGGTTTAATTGTACTTTTACTTGCAATTATGCATAATTTACTGTTATTACTATAGTAAGTACATGTAGTTGCGTGTAACTGTCACCTTAAAATAAAGTATTACCAATATCTTTAATACTTTTTGAGTGACAGGTCCACAGACTTTGGAAAAAAACATATTTATGGCACTCAAGTATATTCTATGCAAATTGTGTTAGAAAAAAATGAGATAATTTGTTCAGATATTCCTCTTTAAAAGAAAAAAATTATCAGTTGTATGCAAACTGACCCACATTTGGTTTTTGGCCACTGAAAATGTGTACAATTTACCAGTTTACTCATGGAGCAGCATTAAGATCTCCTTATCTCTGGGTTTGAACCATATAGGGCCTTTAAAATGAAGATACCAAAAGAAATGTTTGTTAAAAAACAAAATATAAAGGGATATTAAGATATATGTAATACATATTGAGTTACAATCATGCAAACTTGTGGCAAAACGTGTTTTTTCCCATTTTTGAACTTTCACTGTTGGCAACAAAGATTGCTAAAGTCAACAGATTTAACTAATAGACATCCCAATCTCTGTGTAAAAATAAAATAATGATGCTGCCATCTTTCTGAAATCATTTTAACCCTCTGTAAATTAGCTCCAAATCTCAAGTGAAAATTGTCATTTTAATCCCCCTCTACAAAATAGTGGGTTGCTCAGTAAATATACATCCATGACATGTAGTAATTTGGCTTTCATCACCATTTATGTTTGTCTTTCTTCAGAAAAAAATATAAAAATCAAAAATTTGAGCTGGGGAAGTTTCCAAAATTTGGTTGATTTGACATTCAATGACCCTGCTACAGAATACTGTGCAAATCCCCATGTGCTCTGTTGACTCAGCACTCCACTACAGTGATGTTAGAGATACAGTACAGTCCAAAAGTTTGGAACCACTAAGATTTTTAATGTTTTTAAAAGAAGTTTCGTCTGCTCACCAAGGCTACATTTATTTAATTAAAATACAGTAAAAAACAGTAATATTGTGAAATATTATTACAATTTAAAATAACTGTGTACTATTTAAATATATTTGACAAAGTAATTTATTCCTGTGATGCAAAGCTGAATTTTCAGCATCATTACTCCAGTCTTCAGTGTCACATGATCCTTCAGAAATCATTCTAATATGCTGATTTGCTGCTCAATAAACATTTATGATTATTTTCAATGTTGAAAACAGTTGTGTACTTTGTTTTTCAGGATTCCTTGATGAATAGAAAGTTCAAAAGAACAGCATTTATCTGAAATACAAAGCTTCTGTAGCATTATACACTACCGTTCAAAAGTTTGGGGTCAGTAAGAATTTTTATTTTTATTTTTTTGAAAAGAAATTAAAGAAATGAATACTTTTATTCAGCAAGGATGCATTAAATCAATCAAAAGTGGCAGTAAAGACATTTATAATGTTACAAAAGATTAGATTTCAGATAAACACTGTTCTTTTGAACTTTCTATTCATCAAATAATCCTGAAAAAAATATTGTACACAAATATTTTGTACAATTGTACACATTAAATGTTTCTTGAGCAGCAGATCAGCATATTAGAATGATTTCTGAAGGATCATGTGACACTGAAGACTGGAGTAATGATGCTGAAATTCCGGCTTTGCCATCACAGGAATAAATTACTTTGTGAAATATATTCAAATAGAAAACAGTTATTTTTGTAAAATTGTAATAATATTTCACAATATTACTGTTTTTACTGTATTTTTAATTAAAGAAATGTAGCCTTGGTGATCAGACGAAACTTCTTTTTAAAAACATTAAAAATCTTAGTGGTTCCAAACTTTTGGACTGTACTGTAGTTCTGAAAGTTCTCAGTTTACTGTTGAGCAACAGCTTTTATTACTTACTTAAATTAATAATAATAATAATAATAATAAACAAACTTGGGACAACCTGTCACTCACATGAGATCACAGCAAACATAAACCATCCAATCATCCAGTCAATTCCTCATGATCAAAGTCAAGTTCTGGCACACATTTTTTTTTTAATCTTCCAGAAGCCGTTTCACTCAGTTATATGTGACAATAGGGAAGAAAAGACTATTGCAACTGTTTTATGTAGATTTTAAATCTATAATGGCTGAAAATTTTTTGATAAAACACTTTGGATAAAAGTGTCTGCTAAATTATTAAATGTAACTGTAAAAATTGCCAAGCAAGTCAACTTGTTGAAGTTGCTTTGTGTCTTTAAGACCTTACATCTGTGATATGATTTTTCCAATTTCCTTTACCTTTATCCTAGAACAAACAGGTGCCATTTGTTTTTATTGTGCGCCAGCATGTCTCTGGTGCATTTCAGGCATGGGACTACCTCTTCCCCCAGTCGTCCGATTGTGGCATCAATCACAGTTTGGTCCCTTCCTGTTTCCTGTTGTTGGCCCTTTCCAGCTGGCAGTGTGCCCAGCCTGTATTTACCTGGAAGCACCATCATAACAGCAGTGTGGAGTATGATGGGCATATGTGGCATTGGTGGCCATTTCCCTATAGATGAAAATGCCTCTGGGGCCTTGTGGAGCTTGTGAAACCACCCCCAGCCCATTGTGGCAGGGCCTCCAGAATTAGTCTGCATTTTGGCTTACGGATTTAGGCCTATGTACTAGAGATGCTAACGATTAATCGACGATCGATTAATTGAAGATAATAGTTTATCGATATAAAACTTGTCGATGTTCATTTAAGCAAGGTCGCCATTCGAGCGCATAGTTTGGAGGTATTTGCAGCTCATGGGCAAAACACGTGCAGCAGACACGCAAAGAAAAATTAAGCAAACATAATTATCCAACATAACTTAAAAAAATTAAGCAAACATAATTATCCAAAAAACCCTCCAAACAAGTGATTTTACTGAACATAAGAACTACTTGTGTAAACGACACAATAAAAATACATAAACAAATAATAAGATCCTGGAGGATGAGTGATGATCTTTCAGCTCTGTTTCAGCTGTGCGCTCCTATTCTGTGGCACGTGGTAAGCGCGTTCCAGCTGTAAAACAGTGTCCGGTTGTTTTCTAGTACACATCGTCCCTACCCACCATACCCGAGATCCAGTTTCCATTGGCTGAACTTTCAAACGACATTGGAAAACACTGCGTCATGATTGCGATGTGATCAGATCCCGGAAGAGCGATAGCTTTAGCCAAGCAGCATATCATGTAACTCTGTGATCTACGTATAGAGTACCTCAGGGATGACGTGTTTTTGTAGGCCAACTTGGACGTTAGCGGCGCACGGGTTCCCTCGATCGAAAGCCTATGCATTTTTCCCATAGACTTTTGGAAAATCGCAAAAAAATAAGCTCTGTGTTTAACAAAGGGTTATGGCACTTAGACTTTTTGTCTATCAAGATAATCTTTACAAGTTAACACAACATTTATACATTTTGAAGCCTAAATAAAGTCGTCAGATATAAAAAGCTCACAGTAGGCTATAAACGGACTACAGCACACCATGGTCACGGATCAACATCACCACCACCAAGCTTCCTCAAACTTTATTTAGAAAACAACTTTATTTAAAAACATGCTTGCTGATTATGATCTGCACTGTGTATGAATACTTATCCACTTTTTCATGAGAAATGCTGTCCAAATGTCCTGTTTGTCATGATGATGTCTAAGTCCCAAAAGTCCCCAAAGGAAGTAGTCCCTTTTAGCAATTTGTTAGCAACCGCCGTTTTTAAGACACAATAAATCACAAGCGGGTTATAACTGATGTGTTTTATGTCATAGATCAAAACGTGAAAATATTTAGAGGCTTTGTTAACCACAGACCTTATTTCAGGCGATTTAGCAAAAACCCATTCAAAAAACCCATTGACTTCGGAGCAATGGAACCGGAAGTCCTAAAATGCTAACTCGCTTCCGGGTTTTGCCTGCAAAAACACGTCATCCCTGATGTACTCTATTGTTTTATGTTGTGTTTTGGGCTTGTTTGAGAAAAACAGCTCTAAATAAAGATATGCGATCTACTATGGTTTACTAAAGTTTTGCGATGTTACAAACCAAACGTAGCATTATAGCATAATGTGTTTACTGTTTACATGTGCGTCATTTTCGCTTTTTCATACAAATACTTGATATAGTTTGTTCTCTAACTGAAACAAATATGCTTGTATTCTGCTAGCTGAGACCTTTCAACGATGTATGACACAAGTCTATCTATTATGTACGATGAGTTTACAGATCACATTTTCATGTAAAGCAGTTATTTTTTCATGCTATGAAAATAGAGCACTTCAAATATGTTAGCAACTTTAAAAGCACTTGTTAAGTGATAGTCATATTCCCTATATGTTCACTGTAAAGCCAAGCTTGAAACGACACCTATTGTGCGGGTTAAGCAAGTGGTTTAGTAACATGATATAACTTACATAGATGCAAACTCCTCTCCTTTCAGTGACAACTCACCTTTTTGAGATCAAAATAGGTCACCTATGGGATTTGCATAGATCCAATGAGAAAGTGTTTTTATAAGCACTGTAAGAACTGGTCAATTCAATAAGCACTGTATAGTGTTTCCTTTACTCTTTACTTTAAAAACTATGTCTATAAAGGGTAATAATTTATGTATTTGAGGTCCGAGATGTGGGAACAATTTTGCAGTTTAGCTCAGTATTGCCATCTAATCAGCCAATATTGTCTTAAATATCCTGCATAGAAATTCATCTTTTATAACATGAGAATTTGACCAAATGTTGATTTTGGTAAAATGTTGCAACAATGTGCTAATTTTTTTCATGAAAAATTACAGTTTTGGACATATAAGGTAATACAAATTAAATTAAAATATCCCTTAAAGTAACTACAAATGAGCATGTAAAGCAAATATCTTTTAAAAAATTTCAGTGCGGAGGATGCCCCCGCCCCACGCAATGTTCTCACCTTTTTTTCCCCTTACCTGTTTGCATCCCTGAACTTAGTAGCGCCCCGTTTTGGATTTGAGAGGTTAAGTTTAACGATTAATCGATCGTTAATTTAAAGGTGCCCTAGAACTAGTTTTAACAAGATGTAATATAAGTCTAAGGTGTCCCCTGAATGTGTCTGTGAAGTTTCAGCTCAAAATACCCCATAGTTTTTTTTTATAAATTTTTTTAACTGCCTATTTTCAGCCATAATTATTACATATTACATATGCACAGATTTAGCGCGCGGCCCCTTTAATTCTGGCGCTCCCCCCGCCCACGAGCTCTCGACTGCCTTAAACAGCATTTAAACAAAGTTCACACAGCTAATATAACCCTCAAAATGGATCTTTACAAAGTGTTCGTCATTCATGCTGCATGCATACATCGATTCCAGTGAGTACAGTATTTATTTGGATGTTTGCATTTGATTCTGAATAAGTTTGAGGCTGTGCTCAGTGGCTTTAGCTTAAGCTAACATTACACACTGTTGGAGAGATTTATAAAGAATGAAGTTGTGTTTATGAATTATACAGACTGCAAGTGTTTAAAAAATGAAAATAACGATGGCTTTTGTCTCCGTGAATACAGTAATAAACGATGGTAACTTTAACCACATTTAACAGTACATTAGCAACATGCTAACGAAACCTTTAGAAAGACAATTTACAAATATCACTAAAATTATCATGATATCATGGATCATGTCAGTTATTATTGCTCCATCTGCCATTTTTCGCTATTGTTCTTGCTTGCTTACCTAGTCTGATGATTCAGCTGTGCACAGATCCAGACGTTAATACTGGCTGACCTTGTGTAATGCCTTGAACATGGGCTAGCATATGCAAATATTGGGGGTGTACATATTAACGATCCCGACTGTTACGTAACAGTCTGTGTTATGTTGAGATTCGCCTGTTTTTCGAAGGTCTTTTAAACAATTGAGATTTACACAAGAAGGAAGAAACAGTGGTGTCTGAGACTCACTGTATGTCATTTCCATGTACTGAACTCTTGTTATTGAACTATGCCGAGGTAAATTCAATTTTTCATTCGATGGCACCTTTAAACAACGATAGATTATGGAATTTTATGAAAAATTGACATCCCTACTTCGTACTGTTGTTGAAGCCTACATGATGGTGATTATCAGTGATGTATCAGGACAGTCACCTGTGTGTAAAGATTAGGCCATTGCTGTTGTTGTGTAATTTGCTCTATGCATGATTAACTGGGTAAAGTGGGTGTGTTTATATGCTTGTGATAGTCCACTTGATACTCACATGTCATTGGACATTGAAGTTCAACTTCCACTTATTTTATGGGTCAATGGCACGATGCCCATTTTTCAGATCTATTAATTGGTTCATAAATAATAATTAAAGCACCTGTGCTGTCATCCTCATGCATGCTGACAAGCTTGTACATGAATCAGAGAAGCTTTCCATTGTTATGGAACATGGAAGACTTCAAAACAACACTGTATGACCTACTGGCTTTGTTTGGAAACTTAAATCATCAATTACAGGTCCAACCTGTTTTACATAAAAGTGTATTACTCTCCTATTATTCTCCTTCCTAAGATGAAAGTCTGGTGATAGAGCACTTCTACATGTGTATAATCATAAAAAGGTTCTTTTTGCTGTAGCCTTGACTAAATCATTTTAATATTTGTTATATTTTGGTACATCATCAAAAGATTTGAACTAGCCAGGAACATTGTTTGTGCTGCCATCTTGTGGATGTTGAAGTGCTTCTAGCATTTACTCACTGAGGAGCTTCCTGTTTCAAAAAGCATATCAGTTTTGAGGATATGTTTTCATGGAACCCTGCAGGATATATTTTGGTTTTGCCTCTCTCTGAGAGAAAGTGGATCAGTAGTTGTTGTACTCAGGTGACAAATAATGGGTAGTATTAAATAAATAGTTTACCTAAAGCAGTGGCTTCAGAAGACTCATAAAAGGTCATGGACTACATTTATATTTATCGTGCTTTTTTGTGTCTTTTTTGGAACTTGACAATGCCTGGTTAATTTTTCTTGAAGAGAGCAGCAAATTTAAATCAAATATTACTTGAAGTAAAAAGTAAGAATATCTATATTTTTTTTTCTTTAAACACATTAAATTACCATATTAAATTTACATTGTCATTTATTAGCCATTGAAAAAAAGCAATGCGCAAAATATCATGGATCATGGTGATGAGTTCTGAATAGGCCAATAAGACTCGAACTGTTTGTTCTAGGATCTGAAGATTTCTTCAGAACATGCAAAAAATCTAGTAATATTATTTTTCCTGCTTGCTTGGCCTTGGTTTTGTCAACAGAGAAGTATTTCCGAAGGTAGCAGGATATTCATTGGGAAAAACAATGTAGGGCGAGACTTGATTTTACCATCTGGGAATTGATTGAATTGTGAATAGTGGTCTCTACACATCAGGTGGTTAGAGGAGAAGTTGTGAAAACAAGTCGGGTGACATCAGCTATCGTCAGTACAGTACATTCATAGTACTTAAAAAACATTTTCTTTAGAATAATGTGCACTGTTGAAGCCCAATAAAACCAGGAATACTACCCTGGTACATTTATAATATTTGGATTTGCTTGCAAAAACGGTTATTCATAATTCTTTTCAGTTACCATCAGTGGAGACAGATGCTTTTTCACCACATAATGTTAGAAGAAAGCAAAGCCTCGACTACGTTTGGAAAGTCATTGGCTTTAGAACGCTCCAAATTAGTCACTTTTGAGGGTCCGTCTGGGTCAGGATGCTGTGTAGGCAGTAGAAGGGTTTTGCAACAGAGGTTTTGAGTCTCTTTTTAGAGATAAAGCTACATGCTGCCAACCAGATAAATGTATTAATTTACCTTTAGATCTTTACCTTCAGATGTGAAATGTACTTCTTTACCTTCAGACATGAAGAGAAAAATGCAATACAATATACTGTAGAAAGCTTTGTTTTTCTCTAAAGCGGCCATATTATCCATACCATCACAGCATACACCACAATGCCTCCTCCTTGATTGATGTAAAGCCCAGTCTGTTCACTAGAGGGCAGTATTTACTAACCATACACCCAAATTCAGTCTGTATTCAATTTAGAGTGAAAACCTACCACACCCCCTCACAGTCACATGTTCAGGCTATATGTATGAATGAACTAATGCATAAGCTGTTGTGATTTCTCACTGTATTTGTCACAGTCTACCCTCTTTTAAGTGATCTGTGCTCAGCATGACTGAGTGTCACATGACAACTTAATGCATTTAGCACAGATATTCCCAGCCTATGTGATGGAGGAATCCCTGTTCCAATGGCAGTTCTCACTCTCTCATTAAGAGATTTCTCAGGCTCATTTACCTCTAAGCCAGAACTTTTGATGTCAGTAGCATCTAAGACATGTCTTGCAGGCTTAATTTCACACATTGTGTCCTATAATCTGTCAGAGTGCAATTCATAATGCTATATATATATGTATATATGTATATGTATATATATATATATATATATATATATATATATATATATATATATATATATATATATATATATATATATAATATATGAAATCAAAAATCATTTTTATGCTTTATATTTCTCCATTTTTAGTTCAATTTTCTTTCACAGTGCTTCATGAGATTGTACAGAGTTGTGTAAAAAAAAAAATTCTTGCTATTTCTCAAATTTTTGAAAAAGTGTTCAAAAACATTTTACTTCAAATCAAAGTTTGTAATGTTGATTCACCAAATCCCTATGGAAAAAATAATTCTGGAACAAAGTCGACTTAAAAAGTGGGTGGGCACTCTTTAGCAGTTTTCTGACAAAAGCATTTGAAAATAAGTATTGCCCCCTAGAGTATTGGATGCTTGAAAAATATTTTCTAAAAACCAATAGTCAAAGGGACCCTTTGTGTACCTACTTTCTTTTGACCTAGTTGTGTACCTACCTAGACAGCCATTAAAAGTGCAGTATGTAAGAATTCTGTCCGCTAGAGGCTTATTCAAAACAAAGACGTAGCTTGATGACGCCAAGTTTGAGCGCGGAATCTTGGGACACGTGGTCTCCACCTCAACAGTTGGTGCAAAAGAATAGGGATAGGGCTCGGGAAGAAATCATGTTCATGGATGCATTATTAACGTTACTGTAGTATGAAGCAGAGCAGGACCGAGTGTTGTGGGAGCTGAACGAGGCCGCTGGAGCAATTGCACAACACACGCCTCACGAGCAGCGGAACTTTTATTATGTCACAGTCGCCGGCGCCGCTTCCGCTTTTCCGATCATGAGTATGAGGTAACGCAGCTCTGTTTATCATATTAGATACATTTGAGTGTGTTGAAAATGATGATATAACGTTACTCTGTGCGTTTGCTCGGCAGCTGCTGTGAGACACTTGTTTGAGACACACTGTAGTAAGCTAGATCGATTTTAGAATATCATATTAAATGTTGGATGGTTTGTGTTGATAAATGGCATGCAATTAATTTTAAAACATATTGTATGATGGAGAAAATTCTGTAGTACTGTTACTAAAAATAAAGCTGCATCTGACTATGCTATATTAGCTACTTCACAAAATAGTGTTTTTCTCTGAGGCATGGTAAAGCATGCTACCCACAAAAAAATCAATAAAATTAGATTTAAACAATAAGACTAAACGTGTTGAGCTATATAACAATAATTAGTTTTCTGTCTATAAAAATATCAAAACAGTTGTTCCCCTTGTAGAATATTAAAACGTGTATTATATTCAAGCATCTTTGGTGTTTCCATGGTTTCTACAAAATAAAACCAGAAACCGAGGCAGACCGAGGGTAACGCAGGTACGACGCCATTGACAGGCGACTCCTCACACGTCCCGGAGCCTTGGTTAAAATTGCAATTTTCTCGCGATTTACAAATAGATGGAAACATTTGAGATATTGTAAGTACTCAAGTGAACAAATTATATAACACTGGCCTAGTGGTTTTTGGATATTTTACTGCAAAAATATTGCACCTTTAATGCTGCCTTCAAGTGCTCTGTGAATAATACAGTTTCCTAAAATTGCGCATGAACACCCTCTCATGTCGAAACTTGAATGCGATAAGCTCATAATCACGACTTCAGAAGTGGGAATTATCTAATTTCCTGTAGCATGTGAAGGCAGCATTAAGACACCATAGACACACGTGATGAAAAAGCTGTTCCATTCAGGCAATCCCTGAATGCACTGCAACAAGCTAAGTGAAAAAAAACAAGAAATGTTGATTGGAAATATTTAATATGAAAAAGCATTGCCAAAAATGCTATTCCGATGCTTATTAGACTATCACTTTGTTAGCTTAGCAACATGCTAACGTTAAACTCCCTCGAAATCAAGTCTCGTCGCACAGAGTTGCGGCCTTTGTGGAGCGCTCCAAATCAGTCAATTTTTGAGGGTCCGTCTGGGCCAGGATGCTGTGTAGGCAGTAGAAGGGTTTTGCAACAGAGGTTTTGAGTCTCTTTTTAGAGATACAGCTACATGCTGCCAACCAGATAAAGACCTTCAGATGTGAAATGTACTTTGTAACTCAAAAAAGAGACAGACAGGAAGAGAAAAATGCAAAACACTATATTGTATACTGTAGATAGCTTTGTTTTTCTCTAAAGGGGCCATATTACCCATACCATCGCAACACAACACAACACAATGCCTCCTCCTTGTGCAATGTGCATGTCAAACATGCTTTGATCTTCCTTGCGTAGACTATATAGTAGGAAGCGTTTGATCTGTGAAGTTATGTGATCGGTTTTAAGCAGTATTATGGGCTTTTCTATGTGTGTGTGTTTGTGTGTTTTGGCGGTTATTTCTACTCTGCTCTGTTGAAATTTATTGGCCAATTTTTTATTTTCTTTATCACTCACTGTCATGACGTCAACCAAAGGGCTCTGACAGCAGCTTACAGAAAACAGGACTTTTTTTGACGGAAATATATTGGGGTGCTTACTTATCCCAGAATGCTGTGGTGACTTTCGGCCCATATGATTTCAATGGAGGCACTGTGCGGTAGACTTGTTTTTTTCTTTTGCAGTAACTTTTTCTCAACCAGATGGTGTCAACAGATGTCAGATGGCTTTGAGATGTGTTTCTGTTTCTAGAGTGACACACGCATACACCCACAGCATTTCTCTTGGAGTATCGCAAGTTGCCAATATTGCATAAACACAAACATGAGTGGGAAGTTTTTATCTAAATTGTTGTAACCTTTCTAACTTTCCTTCCTCCCCCTTTCCCCTTTCTTGCTGTCTTTGTCCTGGATTCAGTGTTTCAGGACGTTCTGCTGTAAAGGACCTCCCCCTCCCAGGCCAGAATATGACGTGGTTTGCATCGGTCTGACGGGTTCTGGGAAGACCAGCCTGCTTTCCAGACTTTGCAGTGAGGCAACAGACAACATCGTCCCCACCACAGGTCAGCCCACCATCATAGAGTAATACCAGACACGTCCTGCAAACACAAACACAGATCTTTTCACTTCCACTTTGCCAAACACTTTAAAAACACTCCCCCTTGTATTCAGATTTTACCTTGTGATTGTCTTTTAAAGAGTACTTGATTAAATCTCGGTCAGTGTAGCATAATTAGTAATGCGTAATCAGTGTAGCGTAATCAGTAATGGAGGTGTTTTTGTGAAATCCTCATTGCTTCGGTTGTTAATCTTGTTCAACTTTTATTTACAGGTTTTAGCATTAAAGCTGTCCCGTTCCAGAATGCCATTTTAAATGTCAAGGAACTCGGAGGTAAATGCTCTCTGTTGTTCATGAGAATACTACTTTTATTTTTTTAAATCACAATTAATATATGGGCCAATGACAAATAAGAGTGTCCACGATATAGAGAAGGAAAAAAACTTGTTTAAATCACAGATGCCAAGTTTTTAGAAAATGTATCTTTTTATTTATGCTGTTCCACATGGTTTTGAATATCGAACTTTCAGTAAAATTCTGCTGTGGCTGGTAAACACCTTTGAACAGCCATTGGTCTGTGGTGGTTATGTAATAGGTAGGTGTGGCTCCGAGGCTCCGCCTTCTTTGACATGGAAATCTTCTCTGGTTCATTTCTTCTGTTCAGTCCCTCGAGGCTGGACATCTGCGAGTAAAAACATGAACACACTGCAGGGCTCCAGACAAAAAAAAATCATTAAGCAGCCATTGGCTCCTATAGGGGGGAAAAAACAGGAGCCACACAACAATGAACTTAAATTTTTAAATCACTTACTTTTAGTCATCCTGTTGTGTTTATGTATATCCCCTTTACAGTTTCAGCATTTTCATCTTATGATTTTTCTGGGAAATGAATGTCACTATTTTCACTTAATACTATTATAGTTTCTGTTAATATTTTGAATCAGATTAGAATTTTATATTTTCTGCTTTCAAGTTTTTTTGTTTTTAGTTTTATTTTTTGTTGTTTTTAAACATGTCTGTTTAGTTTGTATAAATTATTTCAGTATTAACATTTATTTCAAGCAATGAAAAAATGTTTTTTAATGGTTTTAGTTAACTATAATAACCCTGATGCTAGTAAAATCTTTATATTAAATAATATGTCAAATAATGTTCTTAGACATTCATTCCTGAAACTACAACAGTTTACCTTGAATAAAATTAAATAAATATAAATATATGGAAATAAATTTAAAAATATATTAAATTTGGTTTGTGTAACCAAGTAACAAACAGGGGAAATTGATATACATACTACTTGACTTTGTTGATTAATGAACAGGCCGAAATACTGCGGAAACCTTATATTGAAATGTCTGTGCTTTACTTTTGCTGCTCATTCATGTTCAGATGAGGAAGATAAAAAATTACATTGTTACAACCATTTACAATAAATTATAATATAAATAATATAAAATTTGTCATGATTGACGGGCATTAGTTTAGAAGCAATCGGTTGACAAATGTGCGCTAATCATTGATTGCGAGCTGCTCTGAAGCTCTGTTGCGAGAGTAACTGTGTATCTGCAGTCTGTAGAGCCGGTTTCTCCTTTTAAATTACGAATATAGACGCATTTATATGAAGAAATAAGCAATTGTCGTAGGAGCAGAACGGTGTGTTCAAATGCAGCTGTTTTGCACCGACGCAGACGACAACACAGTCGGCTATTATCAGCGCTAGTTCTTTGGCGTCTGTTTGGTGTGTGATATTTTTCCCTACCCGTTCGTTCATATTTTGGCGCTCTAACACAGTGAAACTTTCACACGCAGCATCTCATTTAATTATGTCAACACAACAAATTATGGCTACTGGTCACAGAACACGCAGATAACATGCAGATTTTACAGTCATAACGTATGAATTTGTATGGTCGTCAATGGAGACCTCAGCAAAAATATCACTCGCATTTTTAGTCGCAAATGCGACCATTTTAGGCGCAGTCTGGAGCCCTGCACTGAAGAGCTGCTTTATAGTAGAAAAAGTTGTTATTAGGAGCCAAGCACCGAAGGTGTGTAGGCACTAGGCACCTGTTGTATCCACTGGCGTTCTTATTCTTCCGTTTCCGCTCCGGAAGTGTATGGCAGCCTATAGAACAGCTTGCGGGAAAGTTATGAAATTTGGCACACAGAGGACAGTCTGATCTGTCACCATAGCAAATTTGGAGTAGTGCTGGGCGGTATGACCAAAAATTTATATCACGGTATTTTTCAAAATTATATTGGTTTCACGGTATATGACGGTATTTTTTTCCCCTATGCATGACCGGGCGTTAACCACATTTTCTACTGATTGAGAGAGGAAATACTGCAGTAGATTGACTAGAATGCCCTGTTTTACTGTCATGATGAGTGAATATTGTAGAAAAATTCCACACTAGAGTTAATACAGTTTTACAAAGCCCCACAAAATTATGCTGTGGGGAGACAACAACCATTAAAACACAGACCTGCAACACTCATTACAGACACATGAAAATTAAAATGTGACCTTGGAGATAGAAAAAAAAAAGAGTTGAGGGCACCTTAAGCATTTTAAAAATCTAACCCTATATAACAACAAACTGCCAAAACGAGGGAGAAACGCGGAAGAACATTTAAACTGTCTAAGGATATTTTCAGTACATTTAAGAGCACTACAGTCTCTGAACAAATGACACACGCAAGTTTAACACAGAAACAATAAAGCAGTTAATTTTTTGGCCATTCTTTGAATTGTCAGTCTATCGTGTCATCGCGGTCGTGATCAGATGTACAGTTCAGTGTCCTTTGCATAACGTTACATTTCATTACATATCATTTCGTGATGAAATATGTGCGCATACACGCTGCTGGTTCATGTTTAGAGCACTAGAGTATATGAAATAGGTCCATAAAAAACTTAAAAACGCTCGCTCCGGTCTATATAATATGATCCATGTGGAGAACGTTGTGCGCTCCGCGCAGAAACCGCTCTATCTCGCGTGCCGCGTGTAGTTTGAATTTTCCGCTGTAATCAAGGGCTGAATCCGAAATCGCCCCCTATATCCTCAAATAGGGCATTATTTGAGGGGACAGCCATTTGTAGTGGTGTCCGAAACCATAGTGGACGTTACTTATGTACACACAACGGCTGTCCGAATTCACTCACTTGTTTTCATTAACTCTTTCAAGTGAACAATATAAGTGGATAACGTAGGGAACAGTGAATGAGGCTTTAGGGGGTGATTTCGGACTTACCATAGGCTGTGATGCGATCTCAGCTGTGCTCTCACTACAGTGCAACAGTGAAACGGGACACTCTCAAACAGTGACGCTGCGCCGCGTTCCGAACGTTGGTTAAGCAACACATACCGGTATTGCGGTATTATCAAAATTCATATCATAACAAAAATAAATACCGGTGTTCGGTATGAACCGGTATACCGCCCAGCACTAATTTGGAGTCTCTAACTCAATCCCTCTAGCGCCACCACCGGTTCAAAATTTCACTCATGTTTATTATGCCAATAACTTTTGAAGCCCTGTAAGAGCTAGAAACAAAAGTCTTTTTTCCTGTGATTCCTTGGCTCGAGACAATTCGATTGCACCCTATGATGATATTTTCTGTCATGAAAATATTTCTGCCATTTTGAATTTTCTGAAAAAACAACTTTTTCGAACTCCTCCTAGGCCGTTGCTCCGAAAAATTTAACCAGATCATCTTCAGACCATGTCGACAAAAAGTTTCGATTTCTCAAACCGTTTTCGAAAAATGTGAGAAACAAATTTTACGCAACACTTGCGAAAATAGACATAAGGCTGTATCTCCACAATGCTTCATTGTATTCAGACCAAACTTGCATGCAGCGTTTCGGCACAGAATTTATATGGTATATAAATAAACATGACATGAGTGGAGTGTCGAATTGCAGAGCTCATGCAAACGTATTATTCACCACTGTCATTTTGTGTCATTATGAATTTGTTGTTTATTTTGTTATTAAAAGGAAAGCAGGCAGCATATATATTTACATATTCTTCTTAATGTCGCTCTTAGCAGTGTGGACAGCATCGGATGTTTGCTAACAGTATACCGCTGCTCACGTATATAAAACTTCTTTTTATCCTATAGCGAAGAATATAAAAGAACTTTGCCAGGAGTATCGGGGCCTTAAGAGACTTGTTGATTTGACACACAGACATGAGGGTCTTCAGGGCTCCTCTCTATGATATCATTTCCTGTTTTATGTTTTTATCATACATGTTTGAAATAAGTTGGTGGACAAAAGTTTAATAAGCAGTGAAGCAGTCATCAATAACTGTTGAAAAGTTTGGTGTCAGTAGGATTTTTAAGAAATCTCTCATACCATGTATACACCAGACGCATTGCACTGCGCCGCAACAGCTTGTGGCTGTGGATGCGACAAAGCGACCATTGCAATTCTGTTTGTCCTTCATGCCATAAATAGTGCAGGTGTGTGGATCATGTCCGATATAGAACGGGACATGATGGGGATTTGTTGTGTTGCATCGCGTTATCAGTGTTTGTAATAGGTACTATGGTCTTTTGTTGCGCCACGTCACTCTGCTCCAATGTAGACACTGTGTTATGCTCGCCAAGGCTGCATTTATTTGATGAAAAATACAGTAAAAATACTGCAATTTAACTGATCTGTTTGTGATTGAAAATGCTATTTATTCATGTTATGACAAAGCTGAATTTTCAGCATCATTACTCCAGTCTTCAGTGTTACATGATCCTGAAATCATTCTAATATGCTGATTTGATGCATTTAAGAAACATTTCTTATTATTATCAATCTTGAAAACAATTGCTGCTTAATATTTTTGTGGAAACCCTGATACATTTTTTTTTTCAGGATTCTTTGATGAATAAAAAATTCAAAAGTACAGAAATTTTATTTAAAACATTTTTTAACATTATAAATATCTTTGTCACCTTAATGTGTCCTTGCTGAAAAGTCTTACTGGACCTAAATCTCTGAATGATAGTGTAAGAAGTACATTCAAGTCATTGTAAGTATGAATAAATTAATAGATCCAGATAAACAAATTGAGCATTATGTCATTGACCTACAGTGAATAATATCTACAGAAACATCTGTAACAACATTTGAAATCATTATTTCACATATGATCTTTTGAAAAGTAATCTTTGGCTAAACATCATCTGACCCAGTATGAGGAATATGAATGTTATTTGACACAGATGTTACATGAGGAACCAACCAGAAAGGATACAAACTAATTTCTTTGATGACTAATAGTTTTCTCTTCAAGGTAAATTGAACCCCAGGAAGCACCAGTGCTTGGATGCAGCACGCAAAGGAAATGTTTCAGATGTCACTCGCTCACTGAACCCAGAGCCATCTTGGCCTGCGTTTCCTTTTTCGTATGAGTGATGGGCTGCAGCTTTGAATCTGTCTTGAAAATGAGTGATGATAAGAATAAGAGGGTGTTGAGAATGCTCGGATCCCTGGGGAGAGGGAGGGACGGATAGGTGAGGAGAAAAAAGCAGGATACATAAATGCTGGAACTGAGATTCTTAAAGGGAGGCGTTTTCACCTGAGCCATGTGTATTGAAGCCTGTAGAGTTAGAAAAAAAAAGTCACCTTTTCAAAGGAACAGTTCACCCAAAAACTTGTTCATAGTTCCGTCAAAAACACAAAAAGGATTTTTGAGGAATGTAATAGTTGTATTTTTTTTTAATGCAATTGAAAAAAAGCCAGGGTGGATATCAAGATTAAAGTCTACATGACAAGTAAGTTCACTGTATCTACTTTGTGAATGTATGTTGTAGATCTTATTGTGAATGATTAATCTGTGCATGTTTCACTTTTCTTTTCTTTTTTGACCTCGTAATGGTTAATCAAAATGTCAGGACACGATCTTCGGTGAAAAACGAAAGACTTCTCTGTTATGACATATGCAGGACTTTCCAATCATTTAGTCCGCTTAAACCCGCCCCTCCACAGTTGACTGCAAGTGCGCATTCATTTTTGAGTTCAATGGATGAACCCAATCCAACCTTTTTTTCTGAGATGTACGCCACAATATGGCAGGAAAGATCCGTCGCTATTTTCATTTCTTCGCAGCTTTAAATGTCTGTTCCTTACAAAAAACTTGAGTGCACGTGTTTTTTTTTTCTGGTGCTATTGCATCTGTATTGGAGCATGAAGGCTTCAGTCCCCAATTTGTTTTAACTGCATGGAGGAGAGCGACTGGCACATTCTTCCTTTTGTGTTCCTCAGAAGAAAGTAAATGATTTTTGAGTGAACTAATCCTTTAAAAGTGAATTATTATAGGAGATTTTTTTGGTGAGAAACAGACCACATTTGGAAAGTCATCTTTAAATTGATGAACCTCTGAAATCTCTTTGAAAACCGGTATAACTATGTCCTATTTTCATTTTGGAAAGCTTTCTTCCAGACCTCCAACGGGTTCAGCTCAGTGTCAGGGGCCTGCAGAGCGCGACCTCTTTTTCCCCAAAAACATCAGTGTAGGGTTACGGCTGGGACATTAACCTTGAACCTGACGCGGAAGGCTCATGTCACACTTTATTGATGGAGGTTGTGTGCCTGCTTGACACGCTGGCTCTCCCGTCGTTTCCGCCGTGGCCATCGAGACGGTTTACCGTTTTCTCATGTTATTGGTTGGTCTGCCCGTCTGGCCCGTGTTTTGGGTCTGCATGAGTGATGTCAGGAAGCCAGGAGACGTTCAAAGTACCGCTCTGTCTGTGCACATTTCCCATCAGTGTCACGATGACACCCTGTGCGATCTGCCAGGCTGACAGGCGCACCAAAGAAGGGAGCCCCACATGCTCACATTTACCATCTTGCAGCGGCCATCTGAAAGCACTTAGCAGGCTCTCTCTCTTTGTTTCTCTGGACCCCAGCCATGATGTAATGATTTCTGCGAAAATGTGCTTTAGTTGCATTATCACATGAGATTGTAATGCACCGGGCCGTAACTGATAAATGCTGCTTTGTTCCGTCACATTGTTTTCGTCTTAATGCACATGTTTATGCATTTGAAATGAAAGTAAACCGCTGCTTTTCAAAGCCCAAGATTCCACAAGACCTCCCAGTGTTTTGATTTTATTTTCACAGCCAGTAGATGGAGACTTTGAGTAAAATTATACCACAAAGACAATGTTGATGCACATTTGTGACTGATGGGACGTTGTGTTTTGGAAAAACCAGGCCATATAGGAAAGAAATATCAGGCTGTATATGTTAAGTAATTGTGCATTAATATTTAATAGTGCTTGCTAAAATGGCAACAGCAGATCAAACACTTCTTAATTAGATGAGTCAGCCTCGGACATGGCCTGTCTGTGAGGATCCCAAATATTTATTGTGAGTCACAAATTATCTAAACATCTGCAGAAAACATTATTATTTCTTTGGCCAGCTATCGCAGAGTGTGTTTGCTATTGCTGTCAGGCTTGCATGTCAGCGGTTGGAAAGCTGTTGCTGAATACCACAGTGGATAATACCTAATGAGAACTGGAAGTATTACATTGTACATCATACACAGCGATGATATCGGGGAGTCGAGCTCTGAAACTCAATCTGATAGGTGGAGTCTGTTTCCAAACGTGAACCGAGACCTCTAGAACAGTTTTAGTGCTGATAATTTGGCGAGGCATGACTAAGAGCTCAATTTGTGGTGTGACAAAGGCTCAGAAGTTTGGAAGTGGAACCGTTAAACTCGCGTCCAGTGTGTTTAGCGAGGGGGGGCGGAAAAAGGATTGCGCAGCTGCTTAGTGTCAAGCAAACAGCTTATACGTCTTGGCCGAACTTCAAGAGCTTTGAATAAAGCTGTCGATTACTGTCTGGCATTGATTTAAGACGCCACCTTTTCAAATAGCATTCTGTTTATTATTTCATATTTCAAGATGAAAACAGAGAAATAAAGCTACTTTTCAGGGCTGGAGATGATGCACACGAGGCATGCTAGTAATTAATACTGGCGCATTCCAATCAGAAAACTCACAAGGACAAGAGGTATAGACTAACTGGTCTCTGTTTTTTCATGGTTAGGGTACAGGCCCCGCAGTGACTCACTTTAACCAAAGCCATGCTGCGCTTGTGTGTCTTGGTGGCCACATTTTTGTACCCCCAAATTGCTGTGCACAAGAGAAACCATATGTTCACTGTAAAAGTGGGCCCATTTGAACTGTGCTGTAGACTGGCCATCAGAAGAAACCATTTTAATATGCTCTCAGGGTCGACTTTAAAGAAACACTGTTGCGTTGAGCGCTCTTCATTTGGACACGGCTTTTCCCACAGGCCTCCCCGAGTGAGAGTGCGAGTTGGCATGCGTTTTTGAAGTCATAAAAATACATAATGCAATATCCGCAATGATTTTTGAAAGGAGGTTAGGGTCCTCACCAAATGCATTCCAGCAATGTTCAAACTGATACGGTGTCGAAACACGCTGTAGTCCATTTCCCGCTCGGCTGCCAAAAAGTTTTCCTGAACTTCTCTCTTCTGTTTTTTAAAGCATTGCGTTGTTTTCACCGTGGACACCATCTGATTTATGTCTGACAGGAAAACCACCTTTTTTCTGTGAAGGGGTAAATGTGTGTATTAAATGTTATGACTTCCTTTCTGCGATCCTGACGGTGTGAATTTATGTTTTGTGTTGCAGGAGCGGATTCAATTAAAAAGTACTGGAGCCGGTACTACCAGGGCTCTCAGGGGGTGGTGTTTGTTTTGGACAGTGCTTCATCAGAGGAGGATCTGGAGGTGGCGCGTACGGAGCTCCACTCGGCCCTGCAGCATCCGCAGCTCTGCACGCTTCCCTTCCTCATTCTGGCCAACCACCAGGACAAACCTGCTGCCCGCTCTGTACAAGAGGTAACCCGATAGCAGCTTAACACTTCCCTTCCTCACCCTGGCTAACCGCCAGAACAAACCTGCCGTCCGCTCTGTACAAGCCGTAACTTTACACTCGCTTAATACTCGCCTAATACTTCCCATCGTCATACTGGCCATTACCACTACGACAAGCCTGCCGTTTGCTGTGTATAAGAGCTTTATAACTTCTATCATAATAAACTGGTCATACACTCCGTACAAGAGGGATAGTTTAAAAGGATAGTTCTTCTAAAAATGAACAATATTATTGCTATACTCCAAGACATTAGGTAAAAGGAGATTTATTTTAGAAGAATATGTTTGCACTCTGTCACTGACTAGATATATTTAAAATAAAGTAGGCCACATTTAGATGGTAATATAAGATATTTGGCATTATCAGGACCCACAAATATTCCCCCATTGCATTATTATGCATTATATTCAACATTATATGTAGTACTGACACTAAAACTCTGTAAACTTGAATTTTTGTCTCACAGTAATTTTCATTTTTGGTGAACTATGCACAACACATATTGTCACTATACATGATACGATAATGTTGCATTTTTGTATTGCGATATATTGTTACTCCCTAAATAATAGTATAATAAACTGTGTTTTTTGTTGTTGTTTGTTTTGTTTTTCAGCTCAAAATCACACAAAAACTGATTTTCTCTATAAAAACTGTTAAGGTAGAACCATAGACGGCACATTGAGTATTACAATTTTTCCCATTCTTTTTAATAATCTGTAAGGTGTGGGCACATTAGAGAAATTTTCGCAGACAAAAAAAGATCCGCTGTTTATTGTCAGTTATGTAGCGATATATGAAGCACAGCTCAAATGAAAGTCACTTTCAAACCAAGCAAATTCACATGGCCAATTTGCAAAATCTGCGCAAGGAACTTTTCACCCTCGCGCAAAACTCCCAATCACACAGCTTTATACAACTGAGATACAAAAACTTTATATGACTTAGGAGATATTTATTGTACATTTTAAATGATAATCGCATTAGGCATTGCTCCATTTAGGGAGGTGTCATTGCTCTGCTGCAGTTAATTCTCGCAGGATTCACTTGTTGTTTGCAAACACTGACAGGCCACAAGACATTCTCCCACAGATCTGCAGCACCCAGCTTACCCACTTTCTCAGGCTTTCCTGACAATAAGTCTTTGTATTGTTGGGAGCCCAAAATACTGGTGGTGTGGGGAAACACTACAGCTGTTGTCCCATCTCATAAGAGTGTATTCATTTTACCGATTGCTCTATTTGAGATTCTGTCAAACATTGTTTCAAAAGCAAGTGGCATCAAAATTAAGATGAATTGCTGACCGCTGTTAGTAATAGCAAACAGTTGGAATGTGTGGCATGTCTCTGCTGTCACATTTCTATTTTAATGGTCCCCTTGTCACTTTTATGTTTGGAGGATTGAGTTACTCAGCCTGTGCGTCTTTCCCTGAATGATTTGGTGTCTGTGTGTTATTTGGCTGATACCATGCGTGTTGGTTTGTGTGTTCGTGTGTGAGTGTGCATGTGCACACATCTGCTCCGAGTGGAGCAATCGGTCCGCGGGCTGCAGGGTATCGCCCAATGCACAGAGCGCTAATTAACTGGCTGAGAAGTGGTCCTGAGTGAGCAGTAAATATCTGCCTTTGGAGAATAACACATCCCTGTTCACTGATGTGTGTCAAAACGGGGCTTTTCAGTTGGCAGCGACACTCGCTCTCCTTGCTGGAGATGCAACTTGGGTTACACAAGATCGGACCTGACCAGCTTGTTTTCCATTTAATTGCTCTCAATCGATTTCAAACTGGATCAGATCTCTTGGACCTCCTATGGGCATTTTTTGAAAGAAGAAAAGATCCAGAGTGCAGAAAACAGAAAAGAAGCTGGTCAAATATTTTTTGGTCATTATAAGGGATAAAGTTCCTGCCAGCTTTTTAAAAACCAAATCAGCTGTTAAATTAAATTACATGATATGTGGCAAATTATATCAAGCTGATTTTCCAATCCCTTTTTTAATGTTAATTGACCCTTTGCCGGGAGTTTGATTGACAAACGATCTAACCAATCATAACGCCAATCCGCCATTTTGTGCGACAAAGCAGTCAGGAGTTAGAAGATTAACCTCGGTGGACTTGAACTTGAAGTCCACCGAGGTTAATCTTCATGAGCCGCTTGAGCTGAGGCGCTACAGCGATCCGTCACGACACATTAAAGGTGCCCTCGAATTAAATATTGAGTTTACCTTGGCATAGTTGAATAACAAGAGTTCAGTACATGGAAAAGACATACACGAAAAGTTTCCTGCTAAGTTTCAAACTCCATAGTTTCCTCCTTCTTATATAAATCTCATTTGTTTAAAAGACCTCCGAAGAACAGGCGAATCTCAACATAACACCGACTGTTATGTAACAGTCGGGATCATTAATATGTACGCCCCCAATATTTGCATATGCCAGCTCATGTTCAAGCCATTAGACAAGGGCAGAACATCTGGATGTGCACAGCTGAATATCAGACTAGGTAAGCAAGCAAGAACAATAGCGAAAAATGGCACATGTTAACATCCAAATAAATACCATACTTACGCGATTAGACATGCTGCATGACGATCACTTTGTAAAGATCCATTTTGAGGGTTATATTAAATGTGTGAACTTTGTTTATGCTGTTCAAGGCAAGCGTGAGCTCCGGGGGCGGGGGAGCACGAGAATTAAAGGGGCCGCAACCTTTATATCTTTGCATAGTTAATGATGTCCCAAAATAGGCAGTTAAAAAAAAAAGAATAAAAAAAAAATCTATGGGGTATTTTGAGCTGAAACTTCACAGACACTTTCAGGGGACACCTTAGACTTATATTACATCTTTTAAAAAGACGTTCTAGGGCACCTTTAAAGAGCCACAAAACGGTTTTTATTGTGCGAATATTGTCTGGCCATTCTCCTCTGACCTCTGGCAACAACTAGGCATTTTCACCCACAGAACTTTTGTTTGCTGGATATTTTTGGATATACTCGCGCTGCGTAATCGCTATGGGAACGCCATACCAACGTCGCCATATGAGCAAGTGACCGATTGTGTGAAGCCGAAGCGCACAACTCACAGTAGCACCTGCGCCCCTAGAGTGGAGCTGAGGTCAAGTTCATGGAACTTTACAAATGTGTGTGGTGAGGACCAGCCTGCCGCATCACAAATGTCAGATAGGGAAACCCCTGATATTAAAGCCTAAGAGGCAGCCATACTCCGAGTAGAGTGAGCCCTAACAGCCAATGGTGAAGGCTGTCCAACCGACTCATAAGCAAGTGAGATGGCCTCGACCACCCACTTGCTCATTTTTGGACTATTCTCTGTAAACTCTAGAGATGGTTGTTTGTGAAAATTCCAGTAGATCAACAGTTTCTGAAATACTCAGACCAGCCCGTCTGACACCAGCAAACATGCCACATTCAAAGTCACTTAAATCTTCCCCATTTTGATGCTCAGTAGATTGCCTACATGAATGTGCCTACATGCCTAAATGCATTGAGTTGCTACCATGTTATTGGCTGATTAGATATTTGCGTAAACGAGCAGTGTATGTGTACTTGGGACAATGTTTGCCAGATATGTAGTCCATAAGGCTAAAAGAAATTTACTCTGCACTGCAAAGCAGTCTTGCTGTTAAATGTCTTGAAATACAATCCTCCCTCTATCCCTCATCATCTGCACATGCAAGTCTGTGGAGGTATTTCAGATAGTTTTTCATTTTTGCCAGATATAAATTGCTAAACGTTTCAAATGGTGGTCTGCCTTGCATTCTGGTTTGCATGGAAGTGGCCTCTGAGCCAGCATCAACCTGTTTTGTTTTATATTTCAGGGTGTGAACTGTGATGGATCGTTTGTCTTGCCCTGGATGACCATTTCATAATGCGTTTTATTCCAGTAAACCAAGTAATCCACCTATGTCAAGAGCTTTCACATATTTTATTGCCAGGGACCCCCAAATATTAGGATCCCCTTGTGAGGGACCCCCTTCCTAAAATATGCAGGCAGCTGTATATTTTCATGTATGTAGACTCATTTAAACTGTGTTTAAAATGTCTTGCTATTTATAAAGACAGCGCGTTGTTTGCAAAAATGATGATTTGTTTTATTTTCTCTTTTAATAAAGCCCAAATAAATTATAAATTTTTTATCTGGAAAACTATTTAAATGAAAAGATTTTTTTTTTAAATTAAATTAATAATATTTGTTCAGCTCTTTTAATGATTTATGTAATTTCAAAACTATCAGTTCTAGAAAAATACAACAACATCTCTATTTACAACAAGTAAAATGTTAAAATGTTGCAAGGAATGAAGTATGAAGAACGTCTCGGTTATGTATATAACCTTAGTTCCCTGAATAGGGAACGAGACGCTGCGTAATCGCTATGGGAACGCCTCTGCGTGATGTCGTTGTGAAGCACGTATGAAATCTGTCCAATAGTCATAGGGGGGTGACGTCACTGACCAGGAACCATAAAGCCAGCCCGAAAACACTCTCATTCAGCTTCTCAAAGTCTGAAGCAAGTCGCTCTCGGGCATGCAGGGAGTATGGCAAGGATACGCAGCGTCTCGTTCCCTATTCAGGGAACTAAGGTTATATACATAACCGAGACGTTCCCTTTCAAGGGAACTTGCGCTGCGTAATCGCTATGGGAACGCCATACCAACGTCGCCATATGTGACCGATCGTGTGAAGCCGAAGCGCACAACTCACAGTAGCACCTGCGCCCCTAGAGTGGAGCTGAGGTCAAGTTCATGGAACTTTACAAATGTGTGCGGTGAGGACCAGCCTGCCGCATCACAAATGTCGGATAGGGAAACACCTGATATTAAAGCCTAAGAGGCAGCCATACTCCGAGTAGAGTGAGCCCTAACAGCCAATGGTGAAGGCTGTCCAACCAACTCATAAGCAAGTGAGATGGCCTCGACCACCCACTTGCTCATTCTCTGCTTAGATGCTAGGAGACCTAACCTAGGTGCACCAAAAATATACATCCAGTGCCCGTACTGGACACGGCAGATTAAGCTTTTACTGGTCCGATGACGTAAAGGAGGAGGACAGAAGGCCTGCAGTACAAAAGGTTTCGCAGTATTAGTGAGAACCTTAGGAATGTATACCATTCGAGGCACGATGGAGAAACCGACAGGGCTTAAATGTCTCCAAATCTCTTGAGAGACGAAATGGTTGGAAGAAACACTATATCTAGTGTTAAACTTTTCCGACACTCCTTCGATATGTTCGAAGAGAGCTATAGAAAGGCCTTGAAGGATGACGGCCGAATCCCAGGTCGGAACTCTTGTGCGTACTGCAGGTCTAAGCCTCAAGGTACCACGGAGGAAATGAGTAATAAGCGGGTGTCTCCCCAAGATACCCCACTTAAAGGAGCGTGGTAAGCAGCTAAGGCCGCCACGTACACCTTCAGCGTGGAGGGGGATGACCCTGAAGAAAATCTGACTTGCAGGAACTCCAGTACTGCGCTAACCGGGCAGTTGACTGTATCCTGCTAGTGATTTTCACACCAAGAAGTGAATAATCTCCACTTTTAGTGCATATAGTTTCCTCGTGGAGGGAGCTCTGGAATGGAGTATGGTCTCAACAACCTCAGTTGAGAGACCGGAAACTCTGAGACATGCCCCCTCAGAGGCCATGCCCACAGTCCCTAACTCCGGGCGGGGATGCAGTATTAGACTGCCCGGCTGAGAGAGAAGGTCCTTCCTGACCGGAATCTCCAATGGAGACCCGTCTAGGAGAGAGACCAGGTCCGAGAACCATACTCGGGGCGGCCAGTACGGGGCTACAATATGAGACAGGCCCCGTCCCGGCGAACCCTCTCCACAGCTCCGGGGAGCAGAGCAATCGGGGAAAAAGTGTACAGCGGTAGCCTCAACCACGGCCGTACCATAGCATCCAGCCCAAGAGGTGCTGGGTTTGAAATCGAGAACCACAGTGGAAGTGAATCGTCTCTCGAGATGCAAAGAGATCCACTTGGGCTTAGCCGTAGTTCTCCTTCGTGGTGAAGTCTCATTCCCCAGGCCTCGGCCTCTGCCTCGACAGGATGTCTGCTCCCACATTCAGGTACCCCGGGATATAGACTGCTCTGAAGGAACAGCAGTTTCCCTTGGGACCACAGGAAAATCTGATTCGCCAGTTTGTAAAACGGACCCCCTTGATGAATTATATAAGAGACTACTGATGTGTTGTCTATACTGACAAACACATGTTGGTCTCTGAGGTTTGGAAGGAAGTATTTCAATGCCAGAAATACCGCCATCATTTCCAGGCAATTATGTGCCAAGAGAAATGATGGTCCTGCCATAGACCTCGAATTGAGCGACCACTCATGATCGCCCCCCAACCCGTGAGGGATGCATCTGTCGTTAACGTGACGCGACGACTGAGAGCCCCCAGCACAGGTCCTTGGGATAGGAACCAAGGTTGCTTCCATATGTCTAGAGTACGTAAGCAACGCCGCGTAACTCTGATCATACGAAACGAATTCCCCCTCAGTGAGAATCCCTTGGTTCTAAGCCAACACTGCAGTGGTCTCATGTTCAGCAGGCCAAAAGGTATACCGTTGGACGCTGCTGCCATCAGACCTAACAGTTTCTAAAACTGTTTGACAGTGAGTGACTGGCCTTGCTTTATGTCTGAGACAGTAGTGAGAATTGATGATATACGAGCCGGAGATAGACGGGCTCGCATAGTCAACGAATCCCATACCACACCCAGATAAGTGGTTCTCAAGCTGGAGAAAGCACACTTTCTTTGCATTTAGTCTCAACCCCAACCTACTCATGTGAGCAAGAACAACATCTCGATGTTGAACCATCATTTGCTCTGATTGAGCTAGAATTAACCAACCGTAATGTAGTTGAGAATGCGGATGCCCTGCATACGCAAGGGCGTCAAAGCCGCATCTACACATTTGGTAAAGGTATGGAGTGACAGTGCTAGGCCGAAGGGAAGAACCCGATATTGGAATGCTTCATCCCCCAAAAGCAAACCTCAGGAACTTCCTATGATGCGGAAGGATTGATACATGAAAGTATACGTCTTTTCAGATCTATCGTCACAAACCAGTCCTCGGACCTGATTTGTGACACAATATGTTTTATTGTCAGCATTTTGAACTTGAGCTCTGCTACTGTTCGATATAACTGACGTAGATCTAAAATCGGACGCAATCCTCCTTCTTTCTTTGGCACAATGAAATAACGTCTGTAAAACCAGACCCCCTGAGGGCACCGAAGACAGACGGGCACCGTTAGAGAGGTGAACACCATCTAACTCCGGAGAGGAACACCTTCAGGGGGGGGACTGGCTCCTAATATATTCTTAAGTAGCCAGCACAATGCCCTGAATCGGCGCACCGGCAGGGAACAATTGACTGGGCTACCATGAAAAGTGTGAGTCACACTTGGGTGACTCGCGGAGAGCTACTGCGCCCCGGCGTTGCGGCGGGGTCAGCAGAGCGCCCCTTGGGAACATTACAAATCTAATCAGGGAACCAGCCTCTCGAAGCTGGGCCCTAATATGTATTGTGCAGCCAGCACAATGCCCTGAATCGGCGCACCGGCAGGGAACAATTGGCTTGGCTGCCACAGTGAATGCGAGCCACCCTCGAGTGACTCGCGAGGGATTACTGCACCCCGGCATTGCGGCGGGGTTGGCAGAGCGCCCCTTGAGGGTACCAAAGGCAGATGGGTACCATATAAAGAGGTAAACGCCGTCTGGCTTTGGAGGGAAAACTACACAGGGAACCAGCCTCTCAAGGTTGGGCCCTGGTAAGTTTTGTGCAACCAGCACAATGCTCCGCAGGGGCACCAAAGGACAGACAGGCACCGTATGATGAGGTGAGCACTGTCAGGCTTTGGTTCTGACGAAGTTCTTACAGCAACGACGGTCCTCAGACCCGTCTTGCCTAAAGAATTTCGTCAGCGAGTGTTGCCCCGCCTTCCAACTCCTCGGAGGGGAAATACGGAAAGCAAAGCTCTGTCTGGTGTTGTCTATGCGAGAGGTTCATACATGGCCTCGGCTGCCCCCCAGCAGCCACCATAACCGTGCTTTCTCATACCCACACATTTTTGATGTAAAATATATAGTATGAGAAAAAGTTTATTCCACAACCCCGACACCTCAGTGTGGAGGTAGGAAAAACTGTAAACCTCTCGCGGGAGATTGAAGTGGCGAGTCTTCAGATTCTCCCATAGCCACGCTAACAACATCCAGCTCCTCAGAACTAGACGCCATTAACATGACTGTATCCACCGGAGTGGAAGAAACCGCAAAGCGTGCTTCCTGCCTCCGAAATAGACACTTTTTTTTTATTTATTTTTTTTAGATGCAGCAGATGAAAGCAAAGATAGGGCATGGCCCATCTCAAACCCCTCTGCTACATTGATATGCGAATCCCAAGACCTAAGACGCCGCCCTGCCTCGGCAGAAGAGGGACCAAGCCCTGAGAAACGCGAGCCGAGCCACCCTCCTCAAAGAGAGCTCGGCGGGAGCGCAGCGCTGATCGCAATGCACACAGGCAGCCTCCTCAAGAGCTGCCTGGGCATGCTGCACTCCCAAACAAACAACACACATTCCATGTGTATCAATTCCCGGGATAAACGCGGGATGAATGAACACACTTCCTGAAATGTTGCTCGCTCGCCATAATCACAATATATTAGAACAGACAACAATAAATAGACAGGACAAATCTCACGTAGCACTTGCTGAAGACACAGAAGCTGAATGAGAGTGTTTTCAGGCTGGCTTTATGGTTCCTGGTCAGTGACGTCACCCCCCATGACCGTCTCCCTATTGGACAGATTTCATACGTGCTTCACGACGACATCACGCAGAGGCGTTCCCATAACGATTACGCAGCGCGAGTTCCCTTGAAAGGGAAATATATTTCGCAACTATATGCATGTTTGTTTTTGTATTTCTTGCTGGTAAGAATCATTTTGCATTTGTTTTATCTCAAATTTGTCTTGCAACCCCCTTGGAGTCCCTGAACCCCAGCTTCAAAACCAGTCAAGCAAGGACAGATTGAGGAGATCTAGTGTGACTAATTTCTGTAAGTTGTCCCATGACTGGTTAAATCACCTGATTGTCTTCTTCTGAATCCTATATATCAAGCACAATCATGTTTCTTTGCATGAGGAGATTACAGACTGGTGACAGGACATTAGACAGCTTTGTCTTGTTCTTCATTGGGATTTTTGCTTGCTTGTATTGTATTCTTTCTGTTGACACTTGCACATAAATACTTTGATTTACAGTAGGTTATTGTTATGAGATTAAGTTAAAAAGAAGGACACACGTTCAGCAGATGTGCAGTGATGTGACCATCTGGTCTTCAGCATGAAGTAATATGAACTCATAAGTGAATCATCAGTATAAAAGCAGCACAGACATGTTTTTTATTTTATTTTATTTTATTTTATTCATTGATTTGGATTGAGCAGAATGATTAATCATTTAAAGGCCTTCTGAAGCGAAGCAATGCATTTGTGGAAAAAATATCCATATTTAACAAGTTATGAAGTAAAATATCTAGCTTCCTTCAGTATTCAACGTACGAAAAAAGTGTAAAACTCTTGCAGTTCAAAAACCTTACACTATGTCCTACAACTGACACGATGCCAATTTACATTTTCTTCCTAACTTGAATATGGAATATTGACCAGTTTATCTTGATTTAAATAATGTTTAGCTTTAATCATTTTTAGCCACATTGCACAAGGCCAACTAGTTGACTAATCATTTAGATAACCCAATGACTAGTTAAATTTGAAAATATTTTTACACATCACAAAACAACATATATTGTTGCACCTCTGCAATTCAGAGGCCTGTTTCAAAGAATCAGACAATGAGAAAAAAAGACAGACAAAACATTGTAGGCAATGCGCCTGCAATTACTTTATTACCTCTGTTATTTTTAACAATGCTATCTTATATTTCACGAAAATCACAATCACGAAAACAAAAACAGAATTCAATCTTCGCAACTCTCTCAGCCCCTTAGCTATGAAATGATAATTGCCAGTAGGTGGTAGGGGTGGCACAGACTATTTGACTTGTCCACTTTAATGCTCTGCCATGACGTTTTAAGCTTGACGTCGATTAGTCGCTGACTCACTGATCATGTGATTTTGACACTAAACAACGTGGCCACCTTGCAGAAGACCTTCATACTGTTCTGACTTAATGTTCTATATTTTTTCTAACTGATTGGACTAAACGGTTTTCTTATAAAGTATAAAGTACTAATGCTGTCCTATAGAGGGGGCCACGGGATACAAAATCTTTGAGTCTACTTTTACTCTCCATCGGTTAAAATTTCAATATAAATGCATACTCCGAGTGCGCTCCACAAGTTATGTTTGTTTGTTTGTGATCGACTGGTCGATCTTTATCACTGTTCCAGTAGCTCCCGAAAGTAACAGAAATATGAGTACAAAAGTACATTACATTTCTCCATTGTCTGTACTGCATATTTATTTTTCTGTTATTTTCGGGAGCTATTGGGACAGTGATAAAGGTAAATAGCCCACATCATGCCTGATGGCCATTAACGGCCGTTAACAAGAGGCCAGAGATGCTGAAGATGGACGCAGGCAGAGCAGCCCACTGTTCACGATGCTCAAAATATAGAAAGAAAATATAGATATTGATTTAGGGGTGAGGGGTTATATGAATGTATCTCTGAAAGGAACTTACTGTCTTCAGAAAAGTTTTGATGGCAGTGGCATTTTATTTTCCTCTTACCTCTGAATAAAGTAGCTATTTATAAGCGCAGTGCTGCTTTGTTTACAGCAGTAACCAAGGAAACGCTTTATCACCGCTCTTCCATAAGCGCCACCTGCTGTCAGAGAGTGAATTTGCGTCGCATTCAGCCTGTTTTTGTTTCATGCTTTTTTTGTGTGTAGCATTTCACAAAAATAAAGTCAGACCGTTCTGTTTTTTGCTTTAAACCTTGAAATTAAATCTAATTCAAATCAAATCAGCATCTTTGTTTGGATCGAGATTAAAATGCAGTGGCTAGCCTACCTCTATTTTAAAATAGCTAGATAATTTTTTTTATAATAAAAATAAAAATATCTGCAACCATTGTCGGAATCTGCCAATTTGCTTGTAAAAATAAATAGGCCAAAATAAATCAGAATCTGAATTGGCCATGAAAAAATACTCAATACAATCTGGGCTGTCTTTTTCTATCATTTCTTCAATAGTTAGATCTTGTCTTTCATAAAGGTCGAGGTCAGTGATCTTGGGTTTAAAAAGGTTGGTGACCACTGTTCTAAACTAATGCGCTGCTTCATTGTAATGCGCACACATACAGACAGTGATACAGCTGTTATTTTCAGTGTGCAGACTAGTGTTGTCAAAAGTACCGGTACTTCGGTACCAAGTCGGTACTGAAATTTTGAAAATGTGATGATACCAGCATTTCTGTAGTACCAGTAGTACCGAGAATCCGGGTATATTCGGTACCCACTGATAGGGCTGTGCTAGTATTTACTTGAATATGACACGAGTGAAGCACAAAGCTTTGTTTACAGAAGAAATAACAGGTTAGCAATTAAATGTGACATCGCAGCCATGGAAACATTTTGATTCATGCCGAAAAAGAGAGGTACGTGAGTCCATACATTTAAGCTTCGTATTCTGTTTTCCGAATCGCGATCTAGTCACCTGATTAGCAGAGAATTTAACAATATTCCATTAGTTATTCCACTGAACATGGAATCTGTTTCTTTTCCCAAATCTTCACTCACGCAGGGGATTATAACGTTTCTTTCGTTCGCATTTAGGCCTATTAGGCTATTCGCATTATTTACAGTGGTAAAGTAGAACAAACACCGTAAGACAGAAACCTTTTTGCTTGCACGTCAGTTTCTATTTAACAGAGTTTGTGCTTGTTATTAGACTTTATAAGGCGCGTCAAGTTTATTTGTATATAGTGCGTTTCACACACCAGTGATTTTTACTTTCGTTTTCTCTGGCAGCGCTAAATCAAACATAGCCTGAACGTCTTGCCCCTGCAGAGGATAAAACTCGCTCTTCAGACCTTTTACAACAAGTGTCAGTTGTTTGTAACATCAGGAGATAACGAAGATATTATTAAAGAGAAATGGTCTCTTTCCTGCTCGTGTCCCACATCCCTCTCAAAGCGCAAAGCGGCTATATCAAAGTAATAACGGGACTTTGGCTATAGCCTATATGACGCGTCTTTGTGTGGAAATAAAAAACAAATGCTTTTTGAAATAATATTTAACTTTCTTATTATTTAGGTTACCATTATTTACCGATATTTATTTCATAGTTTTAGAGGCTGTAGTGTGTGGTTTCTCTGACGGAATACCTAAAATAAACACGCACGTCTGTTACCCCTGTTGAAAAAACGAGCATATGCTGGTAAAGTAGGTTTTGAAGCTGGTATGCTGGTTTGAGCTGGTTTATGCTGGTCCAGGACCATCTTAGGACTAGTATGGACCAGCAGGACCAGTTTAGGACCAGCATACAGCTTCAAAACCTACCTTACCAGCATATGCTGGTTTTTTCAACAGTACACAATGGATGTTTGAGCATTTAATTAATTATTTATTTTTTTATAGTTCAAAATTGATTTCATTGAGGTAGCCTATATATACACACACAAACACACACACTCCAAATCATATTTAATGTTTTTAAAATAGGGTATATAAAATAGTAAAATAGTTCCAATAGATTTTACTGTGGTACCGAAATTGGTACCGAGAACCGTAAAATGTTCATGGTATCGGTACCGACTACTGGAATTTTGGTACCGTGACAACACTAGTGCAGACATCACACTTCTTTTTTTCTGCGTTGCAAATCATTCCCATCTCTTGTGATATCATCAGCGATTAGTCGATGTCCACTCGACTTAATCACATAACAGTTGACTTTGAAAAATTGGAGGTCGTTCAACCCCTAGTAGGTTGTGGCAAATCATTCTCTGTGTCCAAAATCAAATGCTTCCCTACTATATAGTATGTAAAAAAACGTACAGCAAAAGAGTAGTATGTCTGATGACCTACTACTATCGCAGAGATTCTCAAGTGCGCATTCAATGGACACTTTACTGTCCCTTGAGGCCATGGGAGAGGATTTATGAATGGAAGTGAAGCGTAGGTCACGATACAGTAACATGTACTTCTGAATTTCATTCATATTACCCATATTCATGCTATATATAGAGCTTACTTTTTTTTAACACTCGCAAAGTAATTTCAAATTTAAATGTAGTGCCTACTCATACAGTATGCGATTTCGGATGTAGCTTATAGTTGAAATTAGAGTAAATTGAATCATTCAGTCAAATGATTTGCTTCAAAATGGCTGATTCATTCAGGGACAAAGCAAGTAAGAGTGAGTCAACGAGTCATTCTGGACAGATTCGTTCAAAAACGTGGATTCATTCAGTAACAAAACTGAAACAGTGTTGCTCAGAGTACACAATGGTTCTACTGTTTGGAACTATTTTTGTTGGCAAAATAGAGCAAAAATTGACAATATTGTGTCTAAAATGTAAGTCACCTAATATAAACTTATTGTTTATTGAACTGTTGTATAAAATCCAAATTACATTTGCAAACATGCTCATATTCAGGAAAACAACACTCTTGCTTGTGTGGTATTGCTTATAAATATTAAAAACAAGAACTTATACAGAGACATTTTTTGCACCATATCTTGGATTTTGGGGGCATTTTTAATAATTATGGTGACATTTTTGCTTCAAGCCCCCATTATTTTCTCAGGCAGAGGCCCCTTCTGCTGCAAGACCTGTTTCAAGTGAAAAGGGCGAAACAGCAAAGGCTACTTCTACTGGTTACGAGCACTTAGCTTGAGACACAGTTTTGCCCTCTGTGTTTGGATTGGGATTGGTCAAGTGTAAAAATTTAGTACTAAATTTATTACAATTCTAAATATGGTGCAGGAGGAAAGGTTTGTGATTTGTATGTCTGAAAAATGAGAATTTCAAGAGAACCCATTTGCGTTGACTACTAGATTTACGACTGTTTTCCACTGTGCTTTGTGAAGATGGGACAAAAAATAAATAAATTTAGGACCTGTTGAGATGTTTGTGTGTGAGAATAATACAAGTGATTGAAAAAGTGGCAGTGGGGACCTATTGTATTGAAATTAAATAAACCAGTGCACAACTATCTCAGCAACCACATGAAAAATAATGTATAATTCTCTCCTTCTTGTGTGCAAAATTGTGCCAAGTTGACCAGAGGCTGCAATTTAAGGCTGCTTAAAGGGACAAATGTAGCCATTCAAAGTGTATTTTGATGATTGAGATTTAAAAGGGAATGGGGAATTTCTTTACTTGCAGATATGGAAATCTGTCATCATATCATTGGACTGTTGACAGTCCAGAGCCAAATGGACAGGGAAAAGTTGTGACAACATAAAATTGATGAAGATCTAGAAGAGAAAAGCCAGTTAGGCATTTAGTACCATTCAGTTAGTACGTTAACACAAGACTAGATCAAGAAGTGATGTGAGAGACCGGCTCAGTTCAGTCAGTACAAAACTGGAATCTGTGTCCTTCGTGGTCACACAGCAATCTGGGTCCGAACAACAGACCCGTTTGTTGTTTTCCTCGGGGGCTCGGAATTTGCTCAGCCGACATTGGCATGGTTTTCAGTGCTGGGTGCCAAGGCCAGTGTCGGATCAGCAGGAGAAACACCATTCTCCCTCATACCACACGCACACACTCACTCCACTGTCTGGGTGTCTGTCTGGCTTTACACCCCTTCCTTAGTCTCTCATGTTACTTGCTGTGGGAAAGATCAGTGCTGTCCATTTTTGCTCCTTCTCTCTCTCACTCTCTCTCACTCTCTCTCTCTCATTTTGATCATGCAAAGATGCTGGTGCCTAATGAACCCCATGATTCAGACCAGAGGCTCTTCACTGGTTTCGCTTCAGGACACAGTTTGATATTGGACATGAAGTGGCAATCCAGCACAGTACCAAAATCGTGCAAATGTAAACAAAAAATGTATATAAAATCAAACATTTCAATATATTCCTATATTTATTAAAGATAGTTTATTAATATTACCAAGAAAAACTCAACAAGCTTTTCTTTATACTTTGAGCAGGAAAAGAATCCCTTCACTCCACATTTTGGGAGATAATCAAAGACTTTAAGAGTTCTGTTTTGCTTGGCCACAGTGCAAAGGAAAACAACATGTAGCCAACAGTGTAAAATGATGACTGTAAGCCTTAGTTTTTTACATTGGCTGTGGACTGACCAAATGCAGAGGCAGTAATCCTCCTATGACTATCGACTGTTTGCCTAAGGCAGACAGCGTGCCATGTAATTAATATTCATGAGCAAAAATGTTAAGGTCACGATACAAATCTTTGCATAGATTTGCTCATGGTTTTGGAGAATCAGGGAATGACGCATAACCTGTCCATATTGTCTTCTACCACCAAAATAACAGACTTAGATAAAATGAAGGCGCTTTTCTAAACCAGTCTTACAATTCTTAGATTATGCATTTGATTTTTGTTTCAAACCACCATTCTAGTGTTGACCATTACAGGTGTGTGTGTACTTTTTAAATCCCTTCCTCATACTTACGAGAAAGACTCTTGTGTCTTTGATATGGTACCCCTGGAGCTCTATGGTCCTCAAATCTAAGGGCTTGGCAGTTGAAACTCTACCCAGCAGAGTCACAGTCACCGGTGTAATTTACTGCCCCCGTCTTCCCATCTGCTCTTTGGAAGCAGCTCCCCCCATGTGGTAAGGGAAGGGGTCAATGTCTTACCTTTAAAAGAATTGCCTGGTTTTCCCCTGCATGACCCACACCCCCTCCCCTTCTCTTGTGGCTGATCTCACTGGGTTGTGATTTAGAGTAATAATAAAATTACCACTGCTCTGGAAGTAGACAGGGCACCCGTAACATCTGGCTCTAATAAAGTTATGACTGATAGAGATGGATGCACACAGAACCAACATGAGTGGGAGATACACAGGTCCCCAAGCTCCATAACTGGACCTGTTTCAGATGACGGATTTCTTTGAACCCTTTCCACTAATGCATGCAGGTACCGTTTTACATTGCTTTCCTTACAGAGAGAGCTGGAAAGCAAATGTATTTGGTCTTTGGCTTATCGGCCCTCTTCATGTCCTCACTGACCCTCTCAAACCTTTTCGATATTCAGACCATGCTTGCTTAAGGGTACTTTCATTCCTGGACATTGCTTTCTCGCTAAATTAATTTAGCTACACAATAGAATTGAATCTCAACATGTTGACCAACATTGAGCAATAGGATGTACAGCATACCTTATGGCACTTTATGTAAGTGGTCCTGAGTAGTTTGTTGTGAATCCCTAAAATACATGGGAGAAAAGGGGCGAGGAAAATCTTAGAGAAGTCCTCATTGACATCAGGCGCCATCAATTGAATGTTTTTTGGGGGGAGGAATTTTTCCTCGTCCTGAAAGATGTGTTTGAGACATGAAGACAAAGGCTATCTTGTGTGCCCGAAGGAGGCTGAACTGTGGTAGATCTGTCTGGCTTGATGGACTCTGTATTCTGTCTGGTCTCGAAAGAAACATGCTGGCCAGACGTTATTGTGTGGCTCGGCTAGCAGCCTGACTCAGGGCATTCTGTTGAGAGAGGTCATTGGTGCTGCCACATGGAGTACTTCTGTCTGGTGGCAGTGCCCAGTGTCTGAACAACCAGCAGCCGTCTGCTTGCGGACCATATGGTCATGGATCCTGGATAGATGATGCAGTTGAAGTATCCAAATTCTTGCAGTCCAATTGTGCGTTTTTGATAGTGTGCTGTATCGAGATTACAGCACGCAAACCAAAGAATATGTTGTCATTGAAATCATGATATATAATTTATTGTGCATGGTGTACAAAGCATATTACAGGGGAACATCATGTACTAGAATATCTTTTATGGTTTCATGATGGCAATTAGTGTTGTTTCCGCTTCACTCTGAGCAGATGTGTCACTTACAGTCTGGCAGTTGATGCCCACCGTCTGTATAGAACAGACTGTACAAGCAAGACATTTCTGCAATAGGTCAGACCCAAGAATTGACGGAAGAGCTCCAGGGTTTGTGTGTGACACATTTTAAATTCTAGCAACAGTAGCACTACACACCACAGACCAGAACCCAGTTCCCTGTGGTCAACGCATACCGATCTTCCTCCATGATGGTGCTGGTTGTTGTTTGGTGCGATCTGGGAGTCTTATTGCAAGCCGTTCGCATTTCCAATGATTTGTGCACAAAAAGCTGATGTCTGACTGAAGGTTTATCATTTGTTTGCAATTGCATTCAGCATTTTTGGCATATCTTCTCATTAGTCTTTTTTATTCTTTGATTTCTCTTTAAACTCAGAGTGGAGTTTTCAATTCTGGTACTAGGGATCCAACACTTTGCACATTTTGCATGTCAACCTTATTTAACACATCTGATTCATATCATCAGCTTGTTAGGAGAGCTCCATGAACTGAAGTTCTTGTTCTTGCCAAACTGTTGTTGTTCAGAAAACTTAAGGTTAACCTGGTGACTAAACATTTTCATGCACCCATTTCCCTGATGTAGTAGTCTCCTTGATCCAGACCCTCGGGCTTTTAGGGCCAGTGCAGAACCAGTTTTTCTGATCTGCAGTGATTCAAGAATAGGCACCTGTCCAGGAACCAGCATCATGTAAAAAGGGGCACCAGATTGCTCATCATCATTGCTTTATTTTTACCTTTGCAGACCATAGGCTGCAACATCCACTCTAATTGAATTACTTCTCCCCTGAGCAACAGTTACAATAAGGTATTTTTAACCAATTTGATTTGCAGTCTTGCAAGTCTGAACAGCAAGCCTTGCCTAACATTTGCGTTTGAGTGTGTTACCCTAGATGGGTGTGAACAAGTGCAAAGGAAAAGGAAATAGCTGGGGTAGTCTCAAGGTTTGGATTTTTGTCTATGAATCACTGCTGATATGGCCTGGGGCTCCCAGTTGGAATTAAGTTTAGGTAAAGTGTTGTTGAAGATATCCAGTGGGGCAGGTTCAGCTCCTTTTAATATGTTCCCAATGTTCTGGAGCCAAACTTCACTTCAGTCATCACCGTAACTCAAACACATGCTTACATAAGAGCCAACCAACACTAGTCATGACAACGGGAAGTTATGCTTGTTTGGGGGGGGTCATGGCATCGGAGCAGATGGTCTTTTTCATCTTGGGTGTATGGAGAGATCCAGTGATCGCAATATATTTTGTTCTGTACCACATTTGACAGCGTAAACTATCTGTCTATTGCAGCTTTGTCTCTTTGCTCATGTTCTAGATTTACAAAGACGTTTCTGTCAAGAGAGATTGAGCAATACATAACGCACATGTATACACCTCTAATACATGCACATGTATACCCGTATTGCTTGGCCAGCACTTTTTGTTTTGAAACTTGAACACGATTTTGGCTGAAGCTCTTGTTCTGAGCTACTTTGTCAGGAATGTTTCTTCACTGAGGAATCCCCAGCGACAGGGCCTTCGTTGCCCTGCATGAAATACTGTTCCATTTATTAATATGAGGAAATCTCTTTAGAAAGGGAGTGCAGCCTACAGCATGTGAATAGAGGGGGCCCATGGAACTGCTGTGGTTTGCTGTGGAATGAGCCTGATTTAACACATGAATAACAGAAACTAGAGCTCTGCAAAACAACTGGACAGAGTTTCAGCTATTGGGGGAGGAGGTGTACTCTCCATCGTTTGCTTCAGCTCCATCTTTGGCCTGAAAAGCTTTTCATGTTTTTCTCTTCGAAACTGATGAATATCACAATGCTTACACATTCCTATCTTTAGAAACTCATTCTGATATGATCCTTGAAATGACTTTCCTAATGGTAATGTTTGCAGTATGCTGAAGAAATTAGCACTTTCATTGGGGAATTTCTCCCTTTTTGGGGAGCAGATCTGCAGGTGGGTCTGTATGTGTGTGATTAAGTGTTCAAAGTTCAGAGTCTGATGGATATCAGATGGATTTGTTGATCATAGTTTGAGCGGCTTTGTTGATATGGGTTTGCCAGCAGGTGACCTGTCAGTGCCTGAGGGGGTGCATCTGTGGGTGTATGTTCTTTCTTTGTGGGCGAGTTCCTCAAGTCAAGGTCAGTCCACACAAACGTACAGGGCAAGAGGACAACTGGTTGGCGGTTGGTAGTTGCACCAATGAGAGAACTTGCGGTCCTGCAATGCTGCAGTTAATTAGCTCAATCCCAGCTCCTTTTTATCGTTTTGCAAGTCCAGATGTGAACCGTCAAGCTTTACGCAAATTGAGTTACTGTAAATCTGCTCTATGACCAGGCAAACACCCTATGAAAGCGCATAGGCCAAGAGGCTTGTTCATGGCCCCTGACCTGGAACCTATGAGCTTCTGACTTTGTGCAGGGGCATCGGTAGTCAGGTCTCTGACAAAGTGATTTAGTCACGGCTTGTCTCCAGTAAGGGTTTATCCCACTAACACCGGAAAGACTTCATATCCAAACATGTCATAAAGAAAAAGATCTGCAGTAAACCAGGTGTAAAAGCCAATCGGGCTTGGAGAACGTGCAGATTTAGTTGGCGCCATGTGAGCCTTGCAAATGGCCTGAGGTTAGATTCATCTTAGGCTTGCTCAAGGTTTCTCAGTAGGGATGCACGCTAAAATTTGTGTAATCGTATTTGTGTGCTGAGACCGATATCTGATTCCTTAGAACAACATCTACCAATACCGCTTTTTATTTTTACTGACACATTTTTTAAAACAAGTATAATTCAATTGGCAACTTCAAAAAGAAATGATTTTATTGCTATGTGCTGTCTCTTTATAATTTATTCAGAATTTGACTCTTTTGTTTTTTGATCATCCTGCAAATCACAATTTAATTTTCACCTTAGCCACTCGGGATATTTTCTTCACCACATGAGTTTGTATTTTGTCAACAAATTTTGATTGACAGGACATAATTGGCTCTGATCATCAGCTGCTTTTAAACAAATGGCCGATTTTCAAAACTTTTCACTGCGTTTTTGGCCTACCATTACATGTAAACAATGCTTTAAAATCTCTGAAAACAGGTTTTTGAAAACACTTTTCAAAATGCTGTCCTTAATGTGCATGAACAGTTGAAACAGATTTTGGAATACATCATGAGCATCATTTGCGCATGGCAACAGTTGTTTATAAAAATGTGCTGGAATTTGACAGGAAGGAATTTTGACAGCAATACTGGAACACTGGTTTGTATTTATGTGGTCATTTGTTATAGATAACGTTTACAAGTCAGTCTACAATTGTTAAATTATTATACCACTATATGGAGGAGTATGCATATACCGCATCCGTTAATTATTACGCCAGAGATGGTTTTATTGTTGGGAGATACGCGGACCTTGATAACCAATCACATCACATACAGCCTTGACGTCATTAAATTTCATTTAGAGTTGTGCGACAGCCATACACTGTGAAATGAATGAGAAGTGTTGTAAACTGAATTCTACCTGTCGTGCAATTGTCTGTGACTTCTCTCATAAAACATAATTTTTTTCAGTGTGAACTCTAAAAATAGATGAATCCAAAACAAATGTTTAAGAGCAAACATGTTAAAGATTAGCCGATGGGATGTCAATTCAAATTCAATGATAAGCTATTTCCTCTCAAAAGCAGTTCATTAAGCATAGTGAAGCCTCTCCTCCATTGACTTCAATAAAAAAAAAAAAAAAGGCCTCTGGTCTCTTTCCCTGCGTACAGCAGCATTAGCATGCGTTATGCTTTTTTTCAGCTAAGGTTGCAGGCTTGCCTTCAAGTGGCTTTGATTGCGTATTCCTAAAACATTCTTCAGTGATTTTTTTTTGCATAAAATCTTTATAGCACAATATCGCCAACTACTGGCCTGGCATGGTTGTGTAACAGCATTTAAAATGTTTTTGTGTTGTTGCATGGATGCTGTTGGTGTGGACAGGATTAAAATTAAAAATAATTTTTCATAAATTTCCATATAGATGTGAACAAAGTACAGAGCACTGCGAAAAAAGTTGACCGTTCTGACCCATCTCTTCTGTATTGTCTTTTTAGCAATTGTTCAGGGTAGAGATAATACATATTCTGCTGCATCAGCTGCCATCAGACATACCAGCACTCTGTATCAGTCTGTATCATCTTTTTGAAGTACTTTTCATGAACGTCACTGGCAGTTCGCCCTAAACCTCCTGTTTTTTTGCAAATGTTACACTTGCTTTAAGTCTGGATATGTGTCACTGTGAAACAATAGACAAATATGGCTTTGCGTTCCAAGTTTGTTCTTGCTCTTCGAAGCAGCAGGATTGGGTAATTTTGTAGCAATGAAGTCCCAGACAGGGAAATCTTAATCAACATTCTTGGCATAATAGGAAAGCTTTGGCTCAAAGGATGTTTTGTTTGATTATTTAATTTATTTTTTTCCTTTCATTGCACTCTCAAAGGGAAGTAAAAAATTCCAACGGCTTTTTTGGCTCGTTCCCTTTGGCTGTCAGTTAAGCTCAGTGTTTGCCTAGATGTGACACTGATGCCATATATTTCAGTGCTGTGAGTGAGTTTAAATGTGAAATCAGAGGCCAGGCTTGAAGAAGTGCTCCCAGTGGGGTGGTCTCTCTCCACAGCATGGAGGTTTGGGACTGAGCCAATCAGGTGACGAGACAGGCTGGCTTCCAGAAACACCGCCAAAACAAGAGGGGAAAAAAAGTGTGATTCTTTTGTGTCAGGAATAATGTGAGTGTAGCATTTGAAATGAAGTCTCTCAGCTTTCACTTTCACACCTGTGCTAGTGGCTTACTCTGTATTTATTCTGGGCTTCTTTAAGTCCCCCAAGGTCAGAGGTCAACGATTTGGGTGGAAGCATAAATTAGGAGCTGGAGGGGAGAAATCACTTTGACAGGGACATTTTTGGATGTTTAGGTGCTGTTGTTGTTCAAGCGAAGGTTTCTGGCATCATGCTCTTCTTGCAGATCTTTAAAGGGTTCAACCTAAAATTTAAATTTTCTGTCATCATTTATTCAACCTCATGACATTTGAAACCTGTATGACTTTCTTTTTTTCTGTCGAACCAAAGTGAAAAGAAATTTTGCTAATTTGTCTCAGTGATATGTCCATAAATGGCGTCCAGTGTTGTTATCCCTTAGGTTATTACTGATGAATATATAGTAAAGCATACAGTGAGCCTAAAATTTAAGCCACATTTATGAATTTCTTTGGAAGATATAACAAAAATATACAATGTGGTATTTATTTAGAAAAGCAAAATTGCTTTTCAGTATTATGAGTACTTAGATTTTCACATGTTAAAGTGCACAACACCTCTGGTTACTCTGATAGAAATGCAGAATATGTTTGCAGATGCTATTTTGTAATTTTTAAGTATAGTTTTGTATACAAAAATACCTTTTGAGACCACTGTACATGACACCTGGCTGATCTTTCCTGAAGGGCTTCAAGCTTGGAAATAGCTCTTGTTTAATTTTTCTGTTTGTTGCTTTCTATTGTTGCCTTGGAAATTCTGAAAACACAGAGCTGCTTATAATCAGAAGAAACATGCTTAATCACATATATGCTGTGATCACACAAGTACTGTGAAGTCAAGTGCTCATCATGTTCGCTTATCATATAGGGTGATAAAAATATAATATTTCTCTCCTGTTACTTAAAGTTTTCCTCCACATTATCTACCATAGTGAACACTGATCACATTCCTGTCTCCACTCCCATTTTTGCCCCGTTGAAAAGGACTGGCGCTAGTACTACAAGTTTGTCCTCATATTCCCCTGGCTAATACATTGGAATTTCTTGGCCGATACTGCATTCTTTCTAACTTCAGTAGAATAAAGATCTTGTTGTTTTATTTTGGAACTCATTTATAGATGAATATTTACAGATACAATTCATCCTGCGTTCTTATTGGTCAGTAGGGGAAACTTGTTCCCAAATAATAAACCCAGCCAAAAGGTTGTTGAAAAATCTTGTTTTGATCTACAGACTAACAGTCTGATCTCAGGATTGATTTGTAGTACAGTGCTAGTACTGTATATCAGTTAGATAATTACCCAGGTAAAACTCATCCTAGCAATGTCGTTAACTAGTCATGCTAACTAAAATCCACCTAGCATTTGTTAGCCTGTACGATAATGCTTTGCAGACATGCAAATGAGGCATGAATGAAATGAGGTCAATTACAGCAGTGGTTCAAGATAAAAGATGTTATATTGGACATCACTGGACAAAAATGGTTTATTCAACAAACAAACAAAAATGTCCTTAAAATCAATTAACAATTACCATGAACTGCGTAGACATAACAATTATCCCAGTTAGACAAGGGGTAATTAGTCTTACTTTTCTGATTGAAATTAGACCAATCTACCTGTTTAGGTAACTTAACTAAAAAAAATAAAATAAAAAGTTATGGCCACTCTTAAATTAGATGACTTGGATAACTTGTAGAACTGGTCTAAGCAGTTTATGCAACTGGCCATCCACCCATTTTTATGCAAATTTTGGGTTATTGCATACAAAAATGCTGGATGGAAACAAAATTGTGCATATTCTAAAAATGTGTATAAAAAACATATGTGCTCAATTAAGGGCACACATTCTATAAGAAGTGATGCGCATAAACTAAGATGAAAACACGTTTACCGAATAAATCCCTTGATGCGCAAAAAAAAAAAAAAAAACTTTGCCTCAACGGATACATTCCGACACAGATGCAGTTGGATAACTGGACTAACCAGTTATCCAATTTCATCGCACAGCATCTCAAATGCTGATTCGATCATTCTGAAATGCCTGATCCTCCTAGAACTGTCTCACACGACTGTTCCCAAACACCAGGTATTCGAATGCAAGATAACATGACAGTGTTTAATGCATTTTGTCTGTGTGCTCTGAGATACAAGTCATTTATTGTGGAGGAAAATAGAGCAATATAGTGGCTTCCCCGATTGCAGCAACTGATATTTTGCACCAATTACCCAGGAAGTGGAAACACTGCTTTATTCGCATTCAATTTTGGATTAGTTAACTTTCAAATGAAAATTACCCCAAGCTTTACTCACCCTCAAGCCATCCTAGGTGTATATGACTTTCTTCTTTCTGATGAACACAATCGGAGAAATGTTAATAAATATACTGACGCATCCGAGCTTTATAATGGCAGTGAACAGGACCAGTGATTATGAGCTGAAGAAAGTGTCTCCATCCACATCCATCAGAACACTTTTTTTTTCTTTTTTAATTAAACTGAATTAAAACACTTTTACTCCCAGTTTATCCACCGTTTTTGCAATGCGGAAGTAAGCCATGTGAGATTTCCAATTCATTACTTGCTATAGGGAAATAACTTAAAGAATAACACAGTACAATAAATAGTGAAGCTATTTGCACTACATACCACAATTAATTAAAATAGTATGATAGCAAATACCAGTTTCCAATATCAAGAAGCAAAACAGACTGTACAGCTAAAATAACTGGAAGCAAATGACACCGGAAGCCTCACACATTCAAGTTACATATGGCCGTGCTGCTCTTACATTAAAAATAAGGTGGATAGTGTAAGAAGTTTGCACTAATTGAGCCTCAGTTCTTTCTCTATCTCTTTATTTCACACACAGATAAAGAAATACTTTGAACTGGAGCCTCTGGCACGAGGCAAGAGCTGGATTCTGGAGGGAAGCACTGTGGACAACATGGATGTGGTAAAGGAAAGCTTTGGTCAGCTCATTCATCTGCTGGAGGAAAAGGATCAGGATACAGGCAGGATATGACCCAGGGACGACATCCCAGCATCCCTCAGACACTACCGATCGCCAACTCACCACAGGCCAGCACATCCCAGGTCGCCATGGCTGTTGTGTAAACTACGTTGTTACTTTAACTCTGTTACTGTGGTGAAACTTATTGAGCCATGGAAAAATGGACTTTGGTAAATCCTCACGTAAGGATTCATATCTGCAGAAAAAGAAGGTACTTCAGCCCTGAAGTTTGATACCTTCTCTCAAACCACACGTATTAACCCAGAACACACGATTACCATTGTCAGTAAAATGGTTATATCAGTTCTTTTTAATACTAGTTGCACATTGCTACTAAATAGATGATTTATGCTTGGTCACGTAGGGCAACTGGACGTCATGTAGTCCCTGGTTTCTTTTCTTGAGTGATTGCGTGAATGCGTGTTTGCGAGAGAGTGAGAGATGCTAGTTTGTACTTAAAAGCCTTAATGTGAGTGTTAACGTTTCAATGTGTTCTCACAAATGACAGTCTTTCGATGTAATTCAAATATGCCGTCTTAAATATTTGTGGCTGTGAAGTGAAAAGTGGAATTATGAGTGACTCCTGAGTCGTAAAAAAATAATAAAATCTTCTCTTGTCATGTAATGTCTCTAAACAGCATGGAGCCGCATTCGATTGGATCTTTAGAGTGACCTATAAACGCACATTTTTGATTTAAGATTACTGAGGACACAAAGATGTTTTTATAACTTGGTCTTGTATTATTTCAAAGCTGAACATATCCAGGATTTTGCTCATCTATCTCTTTATCTTGGATGGTAATGGTTGACCAAGCCCTACTGAAAAATATAACAACCGGTTTGACTTTGTCTTTTCACCATAGACACTAAAACTACAATCAGCCCCTCTAGGTGAACCATGACAGAGCCTTCAATTTTGTATGCATGATGTATTGACCATGTGCTTGTTTGGATATCACATTATTTGTTTTTGAATTTTTTTGTATTTCTGTTGGCCCTGAATGTAAAACACTCTCTTTGCATAAGCACACCTCCTCTATTCTCAAAGTCCTTCCATTTAGATGAGTTTCCAGACACATGAACAAAGGAGGAATCTAATGCAAGAGCAACCAAACTATTCATGTGCCACATCAGCCGCACTTCCGAAAGCAACTATACTTTGAAAAACACCTTGAAATGCATATTCATCACCAAACTCGGGCATCATCTTGTGTTTTATTTATATCTACTACAATTTTATACCCTCAGAACCAATTCAGCTGCCTTTTTGTAATTCAAATATTTGTACATTTGTTACAGATTAGTCTCTGGAGAGGACATGTGCCTGTCTTTGTACTGGAAGGAAAACAAAGTCTAGGTGGGCTTTTAGCAGTTTACCAAGGTGGCATCAAGTCATTCACATGTTTGACTGTGTTTATGTGTATTTATGCATAATTTCCACTGAGTAACATGGAAAATAAAGGCAGAAGAAGGACAAATGTGTTGTCTTAGTCATTTACTTGTAGGATGGAACCGTGTCTCACTTTTTTTGTCTCATGAATAATGGACGAGAACATTATCTAGACTTATTGACCTTGACACACTGTAATTGGGTTCTTCAGGGGTTCTCACTATATAATATAATTTCCTGTCTTATGGTGTGTGTGTGTGTTTGGCAAACAAAAGTTTGCAAAATATTTATAATATTTGAACAAAAACGCTTCACTGCCTTTTTCCAAAGAAATAATAATAGAGATTGATTATTAAGATTGATATAGAAACTAATAAGGTTTTGTTTTCAAGAATTTCATTCTTTTAATGGGGCTTTTTGCTTCATGATGTCAAGAGCCATCCTGATATTTTTGCCCCTCAAAATTATTCATTTTAATTCAGAAATTAAAAACATGCTCAACATAAGAGGTGAATTAAAGTCACTGTATGTCATTGACCCATTTGACAGTAAGTATAGCTGTTCTTCTTTGATATTTTCTTTTGCTTTGGTCATCTGGATGGCTTTGAGCTCTCTTCTGACTAAGGCACAAGGAACGCCGGCATCTCTGTGGCTCATCTGCACAAAAGTGATTAGTCATAGTGTTTCCCTGTCTATGGATTAGTCATCTACAGTGATTTCCAGCTGTCCTCATAACCCACAAACTGTTAGGCAGTTTCATTTCATTGGCTTGTTGGGATTTCCATAAACCAGACTCAAAACAAGATCTAGAGCTTAATTGACAGATGACACATTTATAGATGATGGGGTTGTATAAACAAAACAGAGATGGGGAAAAAAAAAAAACATCACAAAATTGCTTTAAATGGGTAATTCACTGGTTGCAAAATGGGCTTTCAAAAATTGCTGCCTGTGAGGTAAAAAAAGGTAAAACTTTTTGAAATTGGTGCTTTGAGAAAATAGAGAACAAGGACAAATGTCTTGCCTTTTGCCTAATAGGTAGGAAAACTTCAACACCTATAATGCACTGGGCATGTAGCTTTCTAAGGCCAGAGTCAAATACTGCCTTGCTTGAGTAGGAAACACTTCTTAGAAAACTTTTAGCACTAATGGTGTCGGCTTGTATTGTTCCTGGGTACAAGAATTCAAAAGCCTGTGACACACCAAGTCGACGTCAAAGAACTAATGGTGATGAAAGCTGACTGTCTTGTCACCTCTCGTCAGTTGTTTCGGCCAAAAAAAGCTGTGCTTGAACACACCAAAAGGACTACAGGTGACTGTGAACTAGCATGTGTGTTCTGTGCATGCATGTAATTAAATATCAGTCTTTATCAGCAGGTGTCAATAGTCTATTTTCATTTTCGTCATTCAAAAAGTGCAACCGAAACTAGGACTGCAGATATACAAACTGTAAACAAAGCATTTTGAATATCAATCATGCTGATAACTTTCTTCATTCCATTTGGCTCACATTATTATGAAAATACAGCCCTCTGTCTGTACCATCTTGACGACTTTGCTCGCTTTGATCACTTTCACTTTTATTCTCAATTTGCACTTGAAACTGCCCTTATGTCTGTGGTCTCCCACAGTTTTAAAATCAGTTAAGATTTGAAAATCAAGTGTCACAGGCCTTAGCTGAACAGCCATCTCTCTCTATCACCCACACTGATTCAACATGCTGAATTGGCCCAAAAAACCCTGACTGCGTCAGAATAGAGCCGACTGATGCTTAAAAACGGCCCAGGCTGGCTGTCAGCTTGGTGTGTCCTGGCCTAAAGAGTAAACATTTAGCGGGAGTGAGTTATTTTCAGCTTCCAGTAAAGGATCCAGTGCATAAGGCTGTAAAGAATTGTAATTTTGAGAGAACACCGGGATGGAAAATCTGAAAAAACTCTCTGTTTGTAGTCAACATTTCAAATGGGATGACAACGAATGCAGTTTTTGAGCCCAAAAGGAGGGGAAACTATTGTAAGTAAACCACTGTTCTGTCAGTTCCACCCAATCCCGAAGCAAAATGTCATCACATATAGGTAAGAAAGCTTTTGCCATAGTATTTTTACAATAATGCTGTTTAAAGAGTAGACAAAGTATGATACAATTTTCAGTGATAAACCTACTCTTACAATACTGTTTTATTAATAGCCCTCTGTCGATCCAACTGTCTGTGTGCAGGGATATTGAAAAACACGGAAGTACAGTTTAGTTTTCTTGAAAGCCCTGGTGCTTGGTCAAAAGTCTGACACAAAAACCTTTGTGTGAACTTTTGTGAGAAAAAATGTGTATTTCTCGGCCCAGGTATCATGGAGAAAGAGTAAATGTTCCTTTACAGCTCCATCTATCAAATTATGTATTCATTTATATATATATATATATATATATATACAGAATATACATACATTGTATCATTATGTACAGTGGGGATCGAAAGTTTGGGAACCCCTTTCAGAATCTGTGAAAATGTGAAAATGTTTAACAAAACGAGAGATCATACAAAATGCATGTTATTTTTGTTTAGTACTGTCCTGAGTAAGATATTTTACATAAAAGATGTTTACATATAGTCCACAAGACAAAAAAAAAAATAGCTGAATTTATTAAAAACCCCGTTCAAAAGTATGTGAACCATTGATTCTCAATACTGTGTGTGGTTACCTGGATGATCCATGACTGTTTTTATGTTTTGTGATGGTTGTTCATGAGTCTCTTGTTTGTCCTGAGCAGTTAAACTGAGCTCTGTTCTTCAGAAAAATCCTCCAGGTCCTGCAAATTCTTCAGTTTTCCAGCATCTTTTGCATATTTGAACCCTTTCCAGCAGTGACTGTATGATTTTGAGATTCATCTTTTCACGCTGAGGACAATTGAGGGACTCAAACACAACTGTTAAAAAAAGGTTTAAACGTTCACTGATGCTCCAGAAGGAAACACGATGCAATAAGATCTGGGGGGTGAAAACTTTTGAACAGGATGAAGATGTCACAATTTTTCTTATTTTGTTGAAATATAATTTTTTTTTCATTTAGTACTACCCATCGGAAACAACAGAAGATACTTGCATGTTTCCCAGAAGAAAAATTAAGTACAATTTACCTTGATATTTGAATTCAAAAGTTTTCACCCCTCGGCTCTTAATGCATCGTGTTTCCTTCTGGAGCATCAGTGAATGTTTAAACCTTTTTTTAACAGTTGTGTTTGAGTCCCTCAATTGTCCTCAGTGTGAAAAGATGGATCTCAAAATCATACAGTCACTGCTGGAAAGGGTTCAAATATGCAAAAGATGCTGGAAAACTGAAGAATTTGCAGGACCTGGAGGATTTTTCTGAAGAACAGAGCTCAGTTTAACTGCTCAGAAGAAACAAGACTCAAGAACAACCATCACAAAACATAAAAACAATCATGGATCATCAGGTAACCACACACAGAATTAAGATCCAAGGGTTCCTAAACTTTTGAACGGGCTTATTTTAATAAATCTGTAATGTAAAATATCTTACTCAGGACAGTACTAAACAAAAAATAACATGTATTTTGTATGATCTCTCTTGTTTTGTTAAAAATTTTCATATTTTCACAGATTCTGAAAGGGGTTCCCAAACTTTCGATTCCCCACTGTAAACCTGACTGTATTTGAGAGATGTAAATGAGGAAAATTAGTGGGGTTTTTTTGTTCTAAAATGTATGTCAAATATTAACTAAAATGAATTGTATGCTGTGGCTCAACTTTGCCTCCAAGTGCAGAAAGTGTTATTTATATGAATATTGTTAAAAATGTTTAAAATATATGGTTATAAGTTGTAAAATATACAGGCATCCTGTTAAATGGGAAACATTGTCTCTGTATTTTTTTTTACAGTGTTTTTCTGGCAACCACAGCTGCCAGGTTTTTGTTTTGTTTTGTTTTGTTTTATTACCATAAATTTAACAGGATATTTTTAGCGAATGACTGCATGTTAAAGAAACTTTCTTCTAGTTTCAGCTGACAGCAGACATTCTGAAATAAGACCTTTTTTAGAGAAAAAGTTTTACCTTTGTCTCATTTCCCCTTGACCAGAGGACAACTTCAGTACAAAGCAGCACAGACACTCAGTTCTTCTGACTGTAACTCAGTTAATAATCTCTAAGTACAACATTAAAATTGTCTGTGACTTTGCTTTCTGGGGGCAGACAGAAAATTATTCCTCTAATTTTCAGATCTGTTTGACGAAACCTGTTTTGACAGAATGAAATGTAAATGAAGTTGTTAAAGAAAGAACTTTCATCTTTTGGTAATGGTATTGTGTCTGGAGAAGAGACTTAATCTAACATAACCTGAAGTTGCTCGCTTACGCTATCCCAGACGAATATTAGTATGCAGACAGATGAACACTTGGGATTAATCTTTAAACTTTAACCATGTCTGAAGAACTTCACAAAGCTGTCTGCAAGACAAACTTTCAATATTTTCTTCCTTTTCCCCAGTGTCAATCTGTCTGACATCCTTACAGTAATCTTCTTAAAATGTCTCTCGCTCTCTATCACACCGGTGCAATGGGAGAGTTTCAGAGTTTCTTATTATTTTTAAGTTATTTTGAGTTTTGCAGCTCTTAAAAGAATAGTTCAAACCTGTAAGACTAAATTTCTTCTGCGGATCACAAAAGAAGATATTCTGAGGAATATTTCAATGTTTTTTGCCCACTCATGTCAATGAAAGTCAATGGGATTCAAAACAACTGCACTGGACCCCACCTGCACTTTCATTCATCTGCAAGGGTTTTGAAAGGGATATACAGTATTTTAAATGTAACCAATAAAGTCACTTTTCTGTAACAGTGTTGGGTGAGATAAATTTACCAATGAAATGACTTTTGAGGCAAGTCTGGCCCAATAGCTGTCTAATTAGGGGTCAGGTTTAGCCTCAAAGCTACCAATCCAGTTTAACATGATTGATCAAAGTGCTGGGCAAAGTGGTCCAAAGGTGTAAATGCCATAGCAACAAAAGGCTGTTGCATGGAAGAATACAGCAATAACATACTTCCAAATTGGTACATTTTCAGCAGTGTATGGACCGGAGGAATTTCACATATCTGGTCAGCAATACTCCCAGTTTTGCCCAATCTGCACTGTATGCAGGAGTTTACTGGTCCATATACACCTCTTTTCATGCAGTGTTTATTAGTTTTTTCCACAACAGCTATCACCTTGTCTTGTCATTAAAGTAGTGCATATTTACATATAAGAATAACCATTTGAAGTGTATTGTATATTTATTGTATATTGTCAGCAAGCTGACGCTCTAGATAGCACAGTGAATGTTTTATATTGTCAATGAATGGGACGCTAAATCTCATTTTGGCTATAATAAGATTTTCCCAAAAAGTAGGCAAAAATGAACCTGGTGTCCTCCATGATTCCTGTTCTTTCTGACAACAAAGCACTTGAATGTGACAAGCTCATAATCACAACTTACAGTGGGAAGTAGGACATTTCCGATAGCACGTGAATGCAGGATGAGTGCATAAGAAAAAATCAACATGTTTTGAGAAAACATCTTTAAAGATATGTATCATAATTGAAATTTTTAGGTGGAAATAAAGTGCTTTAAAGTAAACACAAGTGCATGTTGTGGGTGTTTTCTTTCCACTAGTCTGAAAAAATACATTTTGAAGCCCAAAATCTCAAAATTGACCAGTGCATGAATAAACTATGTTTTTGTCTTAACTATGTTCTTGCTGCGGGAAGCAAATCGGCCACAATGAAACTCAAGAATCCCAGAATTGCCAATGAAAATGTACTTAACTAGACCATATTTACTCAAAGCAAAAGGACCATGCATCTGAAAAGCAATGACCCTTTTGCATTGCTTTTTTCCTTCATGCACATGAGAAATGTGCCATTCCTACTTCCGCCGTACCTCCACAAGCATGTTCCCATGAATGATTATAATGAGTTAGGGCTGCGACTGGTGTTGCCTCCATTAGTGAATGTAGCGCACATACCATTTTGAATGGTTTTGCAACACAAAGGTCAAATGTAAGGACAAAATGTACATTCTCCTCTGTACAATACTGGAACATCAAAACAGGCCCGTCTGGGGTAACGAGGCATGCATGCTCATTTGGGACACTTTCTCCATCAGCGAGTGAGAAAAACTCTCCTTAGTAAAGTTAGGACTAACAATGATAGTCTCTTATAGCGGCTCTCTGTGATCTCGTTTCAAAGCCTCATACCAGACTTTAATTGCTGATTGTTTTTAACGGCAGATTCGGTTTCCTCTGATTCGAATACGATTCGCTGTCGGCTCATTGAAGTTGAGCTTTGAGGAAGCGTATGCTTGTTTTGATGGCTCTGTGCATTCCATTTCCTTGTTAAAATTCAAACCAAATTTATATGACCGTTAATAGAGAACATTTCTGAAATGGCAAAAACAGTCAACAGCACATTAATAAGCGTGGATTTTCCATACAGGGCCATCAGTCACTGGCTCTACAGGCATCTCTGGATTTAATAATGCTTTATAAACACTTAAGACAACAGACTGAGTGTATAAACCAAGATTCAGGTCTGTATACGGCATGCATGAGCTGCAACAGAAACACTCCAGTTTGCCTTCATCAAAAGTGGACAGAGACAGGCAGAAGAGACTGTTTTGACTGCTGTCCAGAGCAGCAGAACTGTTCGATTACACCCCCAAGTACATTTATCATGCTATTTCCAGGCATCAGTTGTACACAGAGTGAGCTAAACCTCAGCTGACCAGTGGCTGTCTCGCAGACATCGACTGACTCGCACGCTTGTATTGAACTTCTATGAGAGACCCAGCGGGGATCCGGTGGACTGGTTGCTAGAGAGACCCCAATGAACTTTCAGGAAATGACCCACAGAGCTCTGTTCTCTCCAAATATTTTGTTTGTGCCACACAACACTATGCTTTTTTTTTGCTCACTGTCCTTTTTTTGGTACTGGTTTATACCTAGAGAGAAAAAGGGTGTCCTCACATGAACTTGGCTGAAAATCATAGACCTTACAAATGAATGTTGACTGTTTGTACTGCACTGCAAAAATCATTCTTAATTTTTTTTTACATTATTATTTTTTGTAACACTTTATAAGGTTTCATTTGTTAAATTCATTAGTTAACATGAACAATTCTTCTGCAGCATTTTGCAGCCTATACCGATTTTTTTTTCATCAAAAAACGATCATTCAAGCTTTATATAAGTAATGTTTAAGCGGTGATGATGTGATTGATGCCTGAGGTGGAGGAATAAGGCACAGCCGACAGCCTGGAAGTCCATGGTTATGGTGGAGTGATGACAGACTAGGGCGGAGCTGGTGGGATGAGGGAGCCCAGTGGAGCTGGAAGAACGATGGTTCCAGGTGGAGCCAACTAGTTGTCGGGCCGAGGTGGAACTGAGGGCACAAGGGATGAGGTGGAGCCAGAGACTCGTCATGCCAGGCCAGATCTAGGGACTGGAAGCCCCAAGGCAGATCAGGGCTGCATGGTGGGGCTGATAGTGGAGACGAAGGGTTGCAGGGAGCCAGCAGAAGCAGAGCTGACAAATGGCTGGCTTTGGGTGAGCAAGCAGGTGAGAAAGGTTGGGTGCGGAGACAGATTTGGTGGTAAACAGGGATGGTGGCGACGAAGACAACATTGTGCTGGATGGAGCTTCTAGTGATGATGAAGACAACTCTGTGCTAGACGGGACAGAAGAAGTTCGTAGGTGGGAATTAGGGTGAGAAGCGCTACCTCTGTCTTCCAGTCTATTAGCCATTCCTCCTCGTCCAGCTCCACTAAAATTCCCATTGGCACAGATGTGAAGGCCGGCTTGCTCACCTGGTCAGGCTTTTGTTCCAGGATGGACACGGATGCTGGCTCCGTTATGGGCAACAGCTCGGCATGAAGTCAGGTAAGCTGGGTCTCTCGGTCTGTGGTCGGCTCCTGCTCCTTATCGATGACTGCAGTGGTTCAAACTTAATTTTATGAAGTGACGAGAATAATTTTTGTGCACAAAAACAAAACAAAAATAATGACTTTATTCAACAATATCTTCTCTTCTGTGTCATTCTCCTATGCTGTTTACGTCTAGTGCTTTCATGTTCCATGACAGAACTCTGGCTCAGTATTGGCCGACGCTGTTCACATGAGCAGCATGACGCATGCGCATATCTAAATTTGTGTTCCAAAGATGAACAAAGGTCTTATGGGTGTGGAACAACATGAGGGTGAGTAATTAATGACAGAATTTAAATTTTTTGGGTGAACTAAACCTTTAAATACACAGAGAAATACAAACTAAAGGCTAAAAGTTCTTGAAAACACAAGCAAACAGGCAGACTGACACATACTTCCCACAATTCCTTCCCCTTTTTGTCTTCACAATCAATTCAGTATACAAACACACAACACTGGTAAAATATGATATGAAGATTTCTTTTTCTAAAAATTCTGCAGCGGAAGAAGCTTGATTCAACACTGCTGTTGTGCATGAAACACATTTTAAACCAAAATACCTTTCTATTTTCGTGGAACACAAAAGTTGAAATTTTTGAAGAATCATTTGTCTTTTAACAACAGTTCATTATAGTGACTACACTTGGCATGCTTCAAAAAATTTTAAAATGCTAATTTTTGGAGCTTGACAGCCTATGCCGTTTAAGAGTTGCATAACAATTTGGAACAAATAAGCAGAAATTTTATAAAAACAAGTCAAGTTTTGACATTTTATGTTTTTAATAGCCAATATGACAAAAATACAAGAGTGATGTAATATTCCAAAAAAATAATTAAAATATGAACCTCATAGGAAGGTCAAGGGATTTTAACTCTGTCAGCATGACCATGGGAAAAATCCTCTCCTCTCTTGTGTAATGTCAGCTGTTTCTTAACATTGTTATAGTGGCTGCCTGCTATATTTTTTCCAAAACAAGCTTGAGACACTGACACCGTATTCATTCTTGTTTACGATCTTCCTCGATGCATTCATTTCAGATATGATTACTCTTCCCTGTCTCTATCTGCGCTATCACAGATGCTGCCCAGCAGGCATCAGCGGGGCCGGGCGCCCGTATTCACCCGTGCCCACTGCTGATTCAGCTGCCCCACGAAAGAAGAAAGATCATCCCTGCCAGCACTCAGACAGACCTCACCTTACTGAACACAGCCTCGGCTCACACCAACACGTCGGTTTCAGTGAAGCCAAAGTAAAATTACCAGTGGGCATGTTTGTAAATAGCTCAACTTAAAGGGTTAGTTCACCCAAAAATGAAATTTCTGTCATTAAGTACTCACCCTCATGTCGTCCCAAACCCGTAAGACCTTCATTCATCTTCTGAACACAAATTAAGATATTTTTTGATGAAATTCAAGAGTTTCTGAACCACACATAGGCAGTAATGTAGAACACGGAAGCGCTGCACTGCGTTCACTACGTCAACAGCATAGGAGACTGACAGGGAAGAGAAGAAATTGTTGAATAAAGTCATTATTTTTGTTTTGTTTTTGCTCACAAAAATATTCTCGTCGCTTCATAACATTAAGGTTGAACCACGGTAGTCACATGGACTATTTTAATGATGTCTTTAGTACCTTTTCTTAACAAAAGGTCCAACGACGTTACTGCCTATTCAGAAACCCTCGGATTTCATCAAAAATAGCCGATCTTAATTTGTGTTCCGAAGATGAACGAAGGTCTTACTGGTTTGGAATGACATGAGGGTGAGCTTGTCATGAGTTTTTGGGTGAACTAACCCTTTAAGGCCCGTTCACACCAAGAACGATAATTATGATGGTAATATTAACGTCAACACCAGTGCGCACTGCAAAATCGTCGTCTGAGACTGCTGCTTTAAATCCTTACGTTCTTAAAGCAGGATGGATTCTCATTGGCTGTTGTTCATCACCTGGAAAAATCATTCTGAAATTGACTCCAATGATATCTGAAATTGATATTTAATGATATCCATTATCCTTATAGCTGTGGTGTGGATTCTCCTATTCTTTTATAATTAGAAAGATTTTTAGAACTACATTTTTATCGTTAATGTTATCGTCCTTGGTGTAAACAGGTCTTTAAAATCTAGAAAAAAATGCTGATATACAAAGGCATTTGTGCACAATATCTGATGAAGAAAAAAATTAGTGTTCCCACACTGTCTGAAAAACATCTCTGTGGGTTTGAATTAACGATAAGCGTCTAATGAAGCCTTGCAAAGCAAAGAGGTGGTGTCGCTCTCCTTTCCAATTAGCCGTCTGTGCAACTTCCTGGCAAATTAGTTTCCTCGCTGCAGCTCAGACAGTTCCGGTGGCTTCTGCAGAACTTGGATTGGTTTGTGTGTGTGTGTGTGTGTGTGTGTCTGACTGTTCAAAGCAATCTGTTTGTGACTAGCAAGAAATAACAAATACCCACTTTAAAGGATTCAAGGTCAAGGCCAATTACGTTCTTAAAGGTTTATCAAAATCTCAACATTGAATTACAGATTTAAAATGACATGGTTTACATTTCTGTGACGATTTTGGAATAATACTCAGTACCCCCCAAGATTTTCTCTTTATACTGCATCTTTTCGAATGGCATCATTAACTTTATATACATTAAACATTTACAAACAAATACAAAACTATAAATTTATAGATGGATCTCTAAAATAAAAAAGACAAACAATATATGGCAATATAACAATACTAAGATTGATATTGTTAATTTTATACAATATATGGTAAACTAGATTCCTCTGTCTAAGCACACACATAAAAACAGGAAACATATTGGCAAAAAAAAAAAAAAAACCGCATCAATTTTGATTTTAGAAAACACAATGCATTGATTCCAACATTATTTCTGTGAAATGAAACCACTTTTTTGGTGTATGTGTCAAACTCATACATAGATTTTACTGAGAAAGCTGCTTTTGTCAGCTTTGATTGTAAACTGAAGCAGATTTATTAGTGAACATTAGATTGCAAATAAATAAAAAACATGCAAGTTTTGTTGCAGATATTGCATTTGGGTGGATGACGAAAACTACACTGTAACATACACTTTTCAAAACATTTTATATTACACAGAGTTACATTGCACATTATAATAAATAATATTTTTCCAAAGACGACAAAGTAAAGACGGTAGACAGTTCATTTATTCAGACTATAAATGTATAAATAAAAAGACAAAAATGTATAAATAAACATCTAGAACAATAAGCATCTTCCACATGTCTGTGGAAAATAAATAAGAGTACATGTATGTACAATATGACAGGACTCAGTGCTTAAATGGAGTCCTGCTGTTGAAGGTGGTTTATCCAGTCAGTAACAGAGATACATGGCTATAATCCGTGTAATCTTCATCATCCTCCTCTTCATCCGTCTCTTCTGAGAGTGCTACGGAGGAATATAGTAGCTGTTGCATTAGTATAAAACACACCAGCATTCTGGCACAGAGTCTTACTGCATGACTTCTTGCATCTTTCTCCCAAAGCATCTCTAAAGATGCTTTGCAATTCACACAAGGTGGTGGGATCACAGCTCAGGGTGGAGGGAGAGGGTGGGATTGAATTTCTACGTGAAATGGCGCCTCACCTCTGTCTTTTATTAGCGGAGACAATTTCTTGTATTTGTCAAGTCATTGTACAAAATAAAATCAAGCAAAGAGACATTACGTAATCCCTTCTTATAAACAAAAATATCGCTTTGTGGAAGATGATTTGTCAATACCACACACAGACTCAGGCTGGTGAAAGATGGTTCTACTTTAAGGCATTAACAAATGTTCTAACTTATCACTGAACCATCCAAACATGTTCATACTAATCATAAAATCGCATTTTTCCACATGAGATTTGTTATGTCCCACATTTTACCCATTATAGGGTTAGAACAAAAGAGGTGACATTGTCTAGAAACATTTTACGTGAAGAATCATCCTCTCTTGAGGAATAAGTGGCATTTTTAATGAAAAAAATACTTCGAATATGGTAAGAGAAACAGCATTATTTTCACATTGCGCAAAATGGACATAACAAATCGACAGTGAAAAAAATGGTTGAGTTTCCCTTTATTACATGAAGATGATAGACAAAGATGTTAGCTGGGGTCAGAAATGAAATTCCGCAGACAACATTGGCCTCTTGGAATTGATTTTCTGGGCATATATTTTTTAAACCATATAAAACACACAGCATACCAACCATTTCAAAAACTTCAATTAAAATATATGTCAGAAATATATCTATATATTAAAATACATGTTAAAAAACTTTTTTGCCCCCGTATTTTACATTTCTAGGGCTTTTTTTTTTTTTTTTTCCACTTTCAATGGTATTTTTGCCCCAACCATAATGGCAACAGGTTTGCTTTTCTTTGTCCATAACACACACGCTCATCTGTATCATCATGTATCATCACTGAGCCGGTCAGCCATAGGCAGAGAAAACAAAAAACAGAGCACGCTAAGTGAGTTTACGTCCCTATATACTTTCCACATGACTCGTCAACACCGTCAGTCATGTTTCTGTCTCTGACGTGCAGACCAATGCGGAGGAGCAGCATTTTCAGAACTGTCTCGAATCCCGAACGGAAATCCTTCCTGGCTTGACCTTAAAGATTTTGGCTTAACCTCATTTAAGGCATCAATAGATGAGCAGAGAACATCTGCACTGTCCTGGACACTTCTAATGCATCAGAACATCTCATTGCCACTGAATTAAAACACAACGTCTTTGCGAGAGGAAGCCAAGGCAAGGGCAGATACACGCTCACCGACAGTCCTTGTGTTCCTTTTGGGGGCAATGGGAGGGGCAAAAAAAGATGGATGTTTTTCGGCAGGGGGAGGGAATGCGGGACAAGGCTTAGCATCCTCTACTTACAGTTGCAGGAGCCTGAGTGTTTGACTTCCAGGACGAGACCCAAGGAGCAGGCGGCCTGCTTCATGGCGCACTCGCTCGGGTAGGTGACGTTGTCGCTGGCGCAGATGCTGTCGCCTGGACGACTCTCGGGACAGGTGTCCTCACACACCGCACAGCGTCCCCGTTTCGTCTGCTTATCCCACAGACACTTTCGTCCCTCCCGGCAGTTGATGTCTTCACAGGACCTGGCGTCTGATTGAAGAAAAAACGAAATGAGAAGTTTTCCCAAAGTATGATTTCACTTAATGTAAAACCACTTCTTTGAGCCACATTCGGCCGTATTGAATGTTAATTTTAGCCTTGTTTCACTCAGTGTGGTTTGAGGAGGTATTAAATAACGCAGAAAAGCAGCAACAGTCAAAGCTACCCATGTGAAACATGAATGTGTTATTGCAACAGAAAACAGAGTAATGAGAACCACATGTTTAAGGAGGATTGTGCAAGCACAAGATTTTGTCTTATTCTCACCTATGCATTTCCCCTCGTAGGCTACTCCGATGGACCGTCCCATGATGCACGTGGCCCGTCGGAGGTGGCAGGCGCTGGCGTACACGATCCCGTCATTTCCGCACAGGTACTGCTCCGGTGATGTCACCTCGAGGCAAAACCGGTTGCAGGTCACGCAGTAGGCGTTGTTGGTCTGGTCCAGTACACACGTTGAGCTTCCAGGACAACGCACGTCATAGCATGACTCTGTAGAAAAATGATAGCCTGTCAAAATTGGTTACATGCCATTACTAGCTTATGCATAAAAGTATTTCGTATTTATCCTCTCCTCTACAGTCAAAGCAAAATTTATTCAGACACCTTGAACATTTCATTCATTAATACAGTTTATTCACTATAGTTTAAAAAAAATGGTAATAAAATATGATAAGATCTCAGAGTTAAACTGTGTCAGAAAAAAAAAAATTATGTCAGATAACACGTAGTCAGGTCTAATTTTTGGTTTGACTGTATATATTTTGGTGGGCATAATATTTTTATTAGAAAGACATTAAGTTATGCATGTTTGGTCTGTTACTAGCAAGCTATCAATGCAGATTTTAATTAGAGATTGAGAATTAAGCCTTGCATAGTTTTGATTCTAAAAAGTCAACATGAAATGACATTCGCCAACATTTTATTTCTGTAATGTGACGTACAGGATATTCTGTGAGAAAAATTTAGGTTGGGACTTAAAATATCCATATCCATTGGAACTTGATTGGACCATTAAAAGTGGGTGGTTGTTACATAACAGACTGTAATTGAAATGCGAGTTTGCTAAAACAGTTCCCTAAATTATCCAATAGACTGCACGGCCTAGGTGATGTCACCAGGAAAAAAAGGCGGAGCAGGTTATTATTATTTTTTTTTTATTAAAGATTACAAAAGTTCTTTTTTCTTTGGAAGAATGTACACCTATGATTTGACTCGAGTGATCATACTTTTGCATTTTCCCTGGTACTGCGCAGTCAGGTCAGGGTGTCTCTTGCACTTGGCCCTAAGGAGCGCACACTCGTTCCGGTACGTTTTCCCATCGGAACCACACACAGGCCCTTTAAAGGTGACATTGGAGCAGTCTGGGGCACACACGCAGCGGGGTTTATTCCGCTTGTTCATTTTGCACCTCTTCCCAGGACCACAGTCCACATTATCACAAGTCTCTGTAGAATCAATAAAGAAAGTTATGAACAACTGATCAAATGAGCTGAATATCAGTTCTGTATATATAAATGTTTGTGGTTTAAATGTCATGTCATTTCTGAATGACATGACATTTAAACCATATTCAAGCTGAAATCTTCATATAGACTAACAATTCAATTTAAAATGTTTAACCTCTTCCAGATTATTTCCAGACATCCAAATGATGAAAACACTCTAATGCTGTACCTTTACAAGGTATGCAGTTTGGTGCGCCACCATTGAAGATCAGCCACCGGAAGAGCGTGTTATTGGGTACATCCTCCTCGGTCCACGCCGTGCCTAGACGACCACTTCTACAACAATCTTCTCGACTCATCCCAGACATGTACAGAAGCTGGCATCTCCCGTTCTTGCCCTGCTGAAGCCAGCAGTTGCCGGCTGGAAAAAGTCACTTTATTACCCCTCATACATGCTGAATACTATTCTGCTCCTTTATCACTCATACCAGGCATGTAATAGAATATAGCTAATTGCAGCCAATTAGTGCCAAGCAGGGCCGTAACTACCTCGGCCATTGAGGGGGGCATGTCAGATACTCAAAACAGTCAATATGGGTCACCTCGATATTAAATAAGTGGTTGCATCTTTAGTGGCAAGTTGCTTTATGACGATAAAATAACCACAGATTTCGCTGGATCCAGGTAAAGGATCAAACAAACATTTGAAAATGATTTTAGGGGTATTTTTAAAGGAACTTGGATTGAAATTCCAAATGTTCAAAGAGTCCTTCTGCCATCTGAATTCACTCAAACTCTTAAGAAACACTATATTGTGGTTGAGTAAGCGTTTTGTTCAGTGCACGAAAACATGCTCAACCGTTTAGACATAATGCCATTAGAAACATAATAAATTAATACATTCCCCCCTTACTGCACAAAGTTTAATATATCATCTGAAAATATGAATCACTTAAAGTTCAAGATCAGACAGGAAGGTGCCTAGATATGGTTCCTTTGCAATGAATAGCTACTGTAAATTCTAATAGCTAGGTGTCTTGAAAACAAGTTCATTTTTTAGTTTTTACGCATGAGAGGCGCAAACGCACCATTCAAGTTGCTCAAGTCTAAGTCAGTGAATTAATGGCTTTAACACTGCATAATATTCCTCTTTCAGACTTTAAGAAAGCACGCAAAGCATAAATGTCACTTTACCTTGTACTTTCTGCTGTTCCATCAAGTGCGCGAACCAAATGAGAAGCGCGATCACGCCCTGGCGGAGCTGCGGTAACTGTAGCATCCTCAGAAAAAGTGGAGACGCGTGTTGGAGATAGACTGACTACAGACAGACAGATGTTCTCCCGATGCTTCGCACTCAGTGACTGTCATACACACGGAATCCGTCTCGCTTTTTAAATCTATATGGGGTCTCGAGTTGGATGTGGTGGGCGGTCTTCATACTTCATAGGGGGTGGGGAGAGCATTAGCAATAGTTTGCCCACCGACATTTATCAGGTGACATTTGTAGCCTAAGTCTAGAAACTTTCTCCCCTCAAGAGGAACATTATGATTTGGGGCTATGTTTGTGGGGGTTCAAAGAGTTGGATAACAGCAGCAAAGTGATTTGGGGTCTGTTTGCATTTATTGTGGATAGAAGGCTGATTATTACAAAAGATATTTGATATAAGTTGTTTTTCTTTCAACATATGCCAAACTTTGAGTTTGAACTGTATGAAACAGAAACCGGTTTTGCAAAATTGCTGAATAAATAGTTTATTTTGATGTGATCATTTATTTATTTATTTATTTATTTATTTTTTAATTTGATTGTTATAGGATTGTGAATATTCTCAGGAAATTCAAATGCTCAGTGTTAATAAATAGGGATGTGCCATCTGAAGCTAAATAAAATGTAATATATGTTGGACAAGAGCCGTACCCAAAGTAACAGGGCTGACAGTTTTATACTTTCTATTACTAGCCCTGTGCTCAAGGTCTATAAGAAAGCGAATTTATGTTTAAATTTATGTGGATATTTATGCAAATATCCAGTTTACTGGACAAAATCGTGGCAACTTGGTAACAGGGTTGAATATTTAGAATTGTACCAGTCAACAAACACAATAATATACAAGATGATGAAAGAAAATTCACAGGGGGATTATGCTGTCGTTATGAGATTTTTTTTTTTTAATTGTGAAATTTTACATTATTATACATATAAGGAAAGTTATAAGGTTAACAGGGCTTGTACTTGTAATTTTATGTCTTTTTATTAAAAACGTCTACATATGAGAGAATAAATAGCCATGTGTTCATGTGTTTTTTGTTCATTCAAAATGCATACTTGGCCACAAAAGCATACTTGTAAAGAAAGAATGCATAAAAATGTTTTAAAAGTTACTGGATTTTGCTGATGTGTTAAAAAATGCCTAGAACAACATATAGTAGAAGTTAAAGTCTGTTTTTTCACATGTCAATGATGGACACAAAATGCACCGTTTTCATGGACTGGCACTATTGTCTTATATATATATATTGTCCTGTCTAACAGTAATGAACTGTTGGATTACTATAACTGGCACTTTAAAAAAAAAACAGTAAATTTTTTATCAGTGAATATAGCTGTATAAATGCTACTGTACAGCAAATCAGACAATATGAATAGAGGCAACAGCATCTCTGTGCCATGGGAATTCATATGAGTCCTCTGCTTTGAATAGATCCAGACAGTTTTCCATCCATTTCAGGTTGGACAATGAGCGTTAATCTTTTAAAGTGGTTTATTACTGTGAATTCTGATGGGTAATAATAGACTCAAGGATACGGTCATTCTAATAATAGTTGAGACAGTTGTTTGGTTCTCCCCAGGGTCAAACCTGTAAATATAGCACAACAAATCCTCCTTCAAAAGGAAGCAATCAGGGTGTTGCATTACACCCCATCTTCACAACTAGTGACGCGACACGGCAAACTCCTGTGAAGTTGCTGACGTTGCGCACTTGCAGTGTAGATGAGGTGTTACATCCATAATACAAATAAGTTCTTATCAGATACACACTATAGGCATCTGTGGTTCCATGAAGAACCTTTAACATCCTAGAAATCTTGCATTGCACAAATGGCTCCTCAGATTATTAAAATGTTCAAAACACTAAGAATGGTTCTTTTAAAACTGAAAGGTTATTTGAAGAAAAAAAAATAGTTCTACCAGAAAGACTCGGGAGGCAAGGAAACATTTGAATAAGATTTATTTAACAGTTTGTATGCAAATATTGAATAGATGGAATGATAAAATTCGTTGGCGTAGTCCCCGTCCATAGTACGATTTAGAGGGTAGCAGACGATTGCAGATCCTGCTTGAAGATGAAGGCAAAGGACAGGGACCGACCTGGTGGTGGTGGGGAGGATGGGGGTGAATGCCAGCGTCGGAATCTGAGAACATAATAGTGGGTGGGAACAGAACTTATATACTCAGGTGACGTGTAACGATTGATTAGATAATGAGCAATGACGTACATTAGAGTCTTCCTGGTAGAACTTTGGCTAAAGCTCCCATTTCTTCTTTTGGAACCTTTATTTAAAAAAGTGTAGTACTTATTCCTTATTTGCTTAGTCACTAGGCTATTACAGTACTGACAAGTGACTTCTATTAGTAGCCTAGCAAATGTTTGGCGTTGAATTCAAAAAGAGGATTATGGTTCAGGAATGTAAACAGCTTCTGGAACATGAAAAAATGTAGGGTGGGACTTGATTTTGACCATGAGGAGTCGATTGGATGGTTGTGGTTTGCTATTGGTGAATCTCATGTGAGTGACAGGTTGTCCCGCCCTCACACTAGTAAACATCAGAGAAGAGAAATCATTGCAAGAGGAAGGGGAAGCTATTTTGATTAAAGAATATAAGGGTATATGAATTAAGAAGTCCATAAAAAATAAGAATGGTTTCATGGTGAATATGGCCTACTGGTAACTTAAAAATAGATACTAGTTTTAAGAAATAAATGTTAAATCGGCTTGCCAGATATAGCCTATCTGAGGTGTAACGTTAAGCCGCTGCCTTGCTGTCCCTCTGTCGGGAAATTGGGAGAAATGCAAGACTCTGCAAGTGTCTATTGCTACACGTTGTTAATAACTATCAGGGACATACGTTGCACAGCTGTGGTCTGTGGTTAGAGATGTCACTGGATTGATCGAATGCCACACAGAATCGTTTTACTGAACAAAAACAGCCATCGGCTCGTGCGTTTAATCCGTTGTTTTTATTTTTTTCTTGTATACTTGAAGCTAAATGATAGGCTATATATGTGTGTAGTGCTTTACACGAGTCTCTAAATATATTAACAATTAAAGAAAGTGCTTTATACATTATATTTAAGGACATTTAACTCTCTGAGGCTAGTGAATGCTCAGTTTGACATTGAATTTGGAGACATCTGCTGGTGAATAATGGAAATGCCGAGCTAGTTTCAGGAACGGGTTAAATAGGATAAAAGAAAAGATACAAGGATACAATCTTATAAAATACATAATAGAGGAGGGAAAGTGCGAATTTATAAAATTTATTTTTAAGCTGTTATAAGTTTGATTGAATTCCTGAATAAACAAAGCATGATCGGTCTGTTTCCTGGCCACGAGTCAGCTGACCTAAAGCAAAACCAATTGGATTTCGGCTCTCAGGAAGACAAGCAGCACGCTGCGAGTGTCTGAACTTTACGTGTCCAGCCAGTGTACATACATGAATACCGAGGTAAGTCTGCTTTTGAATCCTTTTATACAGTTACATTTTCTGATCAATAACATGCTGAGCAAAAATACAAAACGAATGTCATTTACGTAATCACTAATGGCATTCGATAAACTTGAATCTTTTGGTAACTGTCACGAAATTGTCCATATTGTTCTAATAGCCTATATATCTACACGTTTTAAGCAGGTGTCGGTTCTGTACTTTGCAAAAAGTGCCGAATTAACGGGACTTAAAGCGGAGAACATTACTGTTCCGTCAAACATAACATCTCTACAGCTGTGGCAGGATTTGGAGAACAGACATCCGAGGTGAATTATTATTACATTATATAACTACATTAATACTTTTGTAGGACCTTTCTGAATCAGTGATATTTACACTGCAAGTGACGCATTATATTCAAACAGATGCGATCTACGCTGCCATTCAGTCCACCAATCAGAGACTTTGTTTATGCGTTGCGCTTTTTTGAAGTGTACAACTTCACATTATTAACATTTACATATAATAATTATTAATATTCTTTTACTTATAATAATAAATATTTGACATATTTTGACATAATAATTGTTATGTATGTAGCTTATGTATGTGTGTAGTATAATAATAATAATTATTATTATTAATAATAATGTAATAAATATTTTTTTGAAAATGTTCTTTGTATGAACATTACTTTCTGGCATATTTTGTTAACTAACTTAATCATGTCATTAAAAGATATATATTCCATGCAATAACGCTGGGTATTATTTGCAGTGTAAATATTTCATGCATAAGAACAATTTCTCTTTTTTTTCTTCTAAAAACGTATTTAAATTGTATTGTCCTATATATGCTCTAAATCATATAAATAATGCTTAGAATAACAAATTATCTGTTGCAGCCTATAATTTTCTGATTGAGCATCTCTAAATATTTATTTTATTTGCTATTCGTTGTATATGTTCTGATCACATTTTATTCTGAAAATGTTTGTCCTGTTTGCCAGACTCTCTGTGTTACGAGATCAAGTGATTCTTGCAGTGCGTCAGGAGTACGTGCCTCTGGGTGCGCAGCTCTTGACCCTCAGACAGGGAGACGAGGTGGCCATTATACCACCCCTTAGTGGAGGGTAAAGGTATTACCAAGGTGGGCATCAAATCAGCCTACCTGTCTATATATATATATATATATATATATATATATATATATATATATATATATATATATATATATATATATATACATGTTTTATATTTTATATTTATATTAAAAAATATATTTAAATGATATAATGGTAATGTTTTATAATGTTTTCTGTTTTTTTAAAGGTATGGCTGCAGATGAGGGTCAAGATGTAATTACACTCACAACTGACAAACTTTCTGCTGATGGCGTCTCTGAATCTGTGACGTGTCCCTCCTGTGGTGCTATATCGCTATTTATTGGTCAGTCTTTCTTAGTTGGATCTTTGCTTCTGTTAAGCATTGGCCTTCTTACAGATACATATTTTTATTATTTTTTTGTTTATGATTTATTTAAACATTTTGGAAACACAAAATCATTACAAATTTAAAAAAAAGGCGTAAGAGAGTGAAAAAAATAAATAAAATAAAACAAAACAAAATAATATTAATAATAATAATATTAGTGATATATATATATATATATATATATATATATATATATATATATATATATACAGTGGGTATGGAAAGTATTCAGACCCCCTTAAATTTTTTACTCTTTGTTATATTGCAGCCATTTGCTAATCTCATTTAAGTTCATTTTTTTTCCTCATTAATGTACACACAGCACCCCATATTGATAGAAAAATACAGAATTGTTGACATTTTTGCAGATTTATTAAAAAAGAAAAACTGAAATATCACATGGTCCTAAGTATTCAGACCCTTTGCTCAGTATTTAGTAAAAGCACCCTTTTGATCTAATACAGCCATGAGTCTTTTTGGGAAAGATGCAACAAGTTTTTCACACCTGGATTTCGGGATCCTCTGCCATTCCTCCTTGCAGATCCTCTCCAGTTCTGTCAGGTTGGATGGTAAACGTTGGTGGACAGCCATTTTTAGGTTTCTCCAAAGATGCTCAATTGGGTTTAAGTCAGGGCTCTGGCTGGGCCATTCAAGAACAGTCACGGAGTTGTTGTGAAGCCACTCCTTCGTTATTTTAGCTGTGTGCTTAGGGTCATTGTCCTGTTGCAAGGTAAACCTTCGGCCCAGTCTGGAGGTCCTGAGCACTCTGGAGAAGGTTTTCTTCCAGGATATCCCTGTACTTGGCCGCATTCATTCCCTCGATTGCAACCAGTCGCCCTGTCCCTGCAGCTGAAAAACACCCCCACAGCATGATGCTGCCACCACCATGCTTCACTGTTGGGACTGTATTGGACAGGTGATGAGCAGCGCCTGGTTTTCTCCACACATACTGCTTAGAATTAAGGCCAAAAAGTTCTATCTTGTTCTCATCAGACCAGAGAATCTTATTTCTCACCATCTTGGAGTCCTTCAAGTGTTTTTTAGCAAACTCCATGCGGGCTTTCATGTGTCTTGCACTGAGGAGAGGCTTCCGTCGGGCCACTCTGCCATAAAGCCCCGACTGGTGGAGGGCTGCAGTGATGGTTGACTTTCTACAACTTTTTCCCATCTCCCGACTGCATCTCTGGAGCTCAGCCACAGTGATCTTTGGGTTCTTCTTTACCTCTCTCACCAAGGCTCTTCTCCCCCGATAGCTCAGTTTGGCCGGACGGCCAGCTCTAGGAAGGGTTCTGGTCATCCCAAACGTCTTCCATTTAAGGATTATGGAGGCCACTGTGCTCTTAGGAACCTTAAGTGCAGCAGAAATTTTTTGTAACCTTGGCCAGATCTGTGCCTTGCCACAATTCTGTCTCTGAGCTCTTCAGGCAGTTCCTTTGACCTCATGATTCTCATTTGCTCTGACATGCACTCTGAGCTGTAAGGTCTTATATAGAAAGGTGTGTGGCTTTCCTAATCAAGTCCAATCAGTATAATCAAACACAGCTGGACTCAAATGAAGGTGTAGAACCATCTCACGGATGATCAGAAGAAATGGACAGCACCTGAGTTAAATATATGAGTGTCACAGCAAAGGGTCTGAATACTTAGGACCATGTGATATTTCAGTTTTTCTTTTTTAATAAATCTGCAAAAATGTCAACAATTCTGTGTTTTTCTGTCAATATGGGGTGCTGTGTGTACATTAATGAGGAAAAAAAATGAACTTAAATGATTTTAGCAAATGGCTGCAATATAACAAAGAGTGAAAAATTTAAGGGGGTCTGAATACTTTCCGTACCCACTGTATATATATATATATATACATATACATGCATACATATTCACAAACATATGCATCCATAAAATCATTCTAATGGGTGCGGGGGAGGGAGGAATGGTAATAGTCAAACAAAAGACTCTAGGTCAAGCTGGAGTTTTAACGTGCAAGAAAGTACTGCCAGATTTTTTATAAAAATATTGTTAGGCTGCTGTAATTTCATAAAATATAGGGCATTCTTTATCCAATGTGGGTGAGATGGTGGGTGAGGGCTCTTCCAGTTCAGTAAAATTAGACTTCTTGCAAGTAATACTACAAAAGCAACAACATTTGTAAAGTGAGTGGGCAGCGAAGGACCGACGGGCAACACTCCAAAAAGGCTGACAATAGGAGATGGTGGAATATCTGCAGAGGTAATAGTTAGAAGAGAATCAAATACTGACCCCTAAAATGAGGAGAGAGCTGGGCAGGTCCAAACATATGAGTTAGTGTGGCTGGTCCCAAGTTATGCCTATCATATTCTGGATCAATACAACCTTACAGTGTATAAGAGCAAGACGTGCACAAACAGATGAGGAGAGAACCCTGTCCAGAACTACCTCCCATAATTCTTGGTCTATTTCAATATTAAGATCTAAAGCTCAGCTGGTACACAAATTATCAAAGGGTAAAGACGGCAAAGCCTTTAACATAAAAGGTCAAAACCTAGGATTGTATCAATCAGAGAAGAAGGTTGAGCGTTAGGGGAATTTGCTAAAAGAACATTTTTTTCAAGGCATAGGGTTGCATATATATTGCTAGGGCTTTTCTGTCCTCTAGAGGGATTAAAAACACTTAATAACAAACATAAATCCCTCATTCTGTCCGGTTTAGTAATTGAAGTCTCTTAACAAGGATGATATAAAATGAATTAAAAAAAAACAAAGAACATCAATTCAAAAACCAAAATCAGAATACTATATACAGTGCTCAGCGTAAATGAGTACACCCCCTTTGAAAAGTAACATTTAAAGGTGCCCTCGAATGAAAAATTTAATTTATCTTGGCATTGTTAAATAACAAGAGTTCAGTACATGGAAATGACATACAGTGAGTCTCAAACTCCATTGTTTCCTCCTTCTTATATAAATCTCATTTGTTTAAAAGACCTCCGAAGAACAGGCGAATCTCAACATAACACCGACTGTTACGTAACAGTCGGGGTGTACACCCCCAATATTTGCAATTGCCAGCCCACGTTTCCAACATTATAAAAGGCATTAGACAAGGGCAGCCAGTATTAACGTCTGGATGTGCACAGCTGAATCATCAGACTAGGTAAGCAAGCAAGAACAATAGCGAAAAAGGCAGATGGAGCAATAATAACTGACATGATCCATGATAACATGATATTTTAGTGATATTTGTAAACTGTCTTTCTAAATGTTTCGTTAGCATGTTGTTGATGTACTGTTAAATGTGGTTAAAGTTACCATCGGTTATTACTGTATTCACGGAGACAAGAGAGCCGTCGCTATTTTCATTTTTAAACATGTGCAGTCTGTATAATGCATAAACACAACTCCATTCTTTATAAATCTCTCCAACAGAGTAGCATTAGCCGTTAGCCATGGAGCACTAACAAACTCATTCAAAATCAGAAGTAAACAATATAACAGTATACAATACTCACATAATCCGACGCATGCATGCCGCATGCATGACGAACACTTTGTAAAGATCCATTTTGAGGGTTATATTAGCTGTGTAAACTTTGTTAAGGCACTGTTCAAGGCAAGCGCGAGCTCTGTGGGCGTGGACCACGGGATTTAAAGGGGCCGCAGCATAAATCGGCGCGTTTATAATAATGCCCCAAAATAGGCAGTTAAAAAAATTAATAAAAAAAAATCTATGGGGTATTTTGATCTGAAACTTCACAGACACATTCAGGGGACACCTTAGACTTATATTACATCTTTTAAAAACATAATCTAGGGATTAAACCTTTAAACAATATCTCAATGAACACAAAAACAATTTCCAAAATGTTGACTAAGACTAAGTTTAATATAACATCTGTTTAACTTATAACATGAAAGTAAGGTTAATAATATAACTTTTTAATATATAAATTTAAATTTTCATATAAAATTTATATTTTCTATTTATATTTTCAATATAAATTTTCAGTTTTACTCAAATTAGGGTGATGCAAAAATGAGTACCCCCCACTGAAATTCTCTGGAGCAAAGCTAAATTTTAGACTTCAAATGTCTAATTTAACAAGAATTCAACCAGGTGAGTCTAATTATTCATTACACAGGTGTCTATAAAAGGGTGTTAAAACCCCTTCTTATTTCATACTGTCAGCAATGGCACGATCTGAGAAAGAAAATAATTTCTTTACACCAGAAAGATGAAGGCTACAAGAAGATCAGCAAAGCTTTACTTATCAGTCAGAATACTGTAGCAAAAGTGGTACGAAAATTTTCAAAAGATGGAACTGCAACCATCTCACAGAGACGTCCAGGTCGTCCATGGAAGTTAACACCTCGACAGGAGCGTCTTCTGATGAGAAGGGTTTAATAAAATCAGCATGCAAGTTCACTGCAGTTATCTAAAGAAGTAGAAAGCCGAACTGGGGTGACTATTTCCTATGACACAATACGGCATACACTGCAGAGGAATGGCATGCATGGGTGCCGTCCACAAAAGAAGCCTTTCCTAAAGCCCAGGCACAAAAAAGCCCGCCTAGGGCCCATGCTGACAAAGATGAAGACTACAGGGACTCTATACTCTGGAGTGATGAGACCAAGATAAATGGTTTTGGAACTGATGGCTTCAAAACTGTATGGCGTCGCAAAGGTGAGGAATACAAAGAAAAATGCATCGTGCCAACAGTGAAACATGGTGGTGGCAGTGTCCTTATGTGGGGCTGCATGAGTGCTGCTGGTGTCGGGGAGCTGCATTTCATTGATGGCATTATGAATTCACAGATGTACTGCTCTATACTGAAAGAGAAGATGCTACCATCACTCCGTGCCCTTGGTCTTGCACTTTTCCAACATGACAATGATCCTAAACACACATCTAAGGCCACTGTTGGATTTCTGAAGAAGAACAGGGTGAAAGTGATTCAGTGGCTCCTGATCTGAACCCAATCGAACACCTATGGAGAATTCTGAAGAGACATCACTAGTTGAGCATCACTCTCCATCCAGCATCCAGTCTCTAAAAGAGGTCATTCTTGAAGAATGGAAAAAGATAGATGTTGCAAAATGTCGCCAACTTGTTCATTCCATGCCTAGAAGACTTGGTGCTGTCATTAAAAATCATGGAGGCCATACAAAGTACTTGATGTAGTAATTTTTGTTCTCTAAGTTATAACATGAAAGTAAGGTTAATAATATAAGTTAAACAGATGTTATATTAAACTTAGTCTTGTCAACAATTTGGAAATTGTTTTTGAGTTCATTGAGATATTGTTTAAAATGTTACTTCTCAATGTTACTCATTTACGCTGAGCACTGTATACATACACATATAAATATATGTATACAAACACATGTATGTACACACAAGTGGAATAAATATAAATAAATAAATACTTTCCATTACTTGGTTATCTCTACTAACACAAATATTATTATGGATACTGACACATGTCGCTTTGAACAATAGACCCCAGAAGAACAAAGACCATTCTCTACAAGTTTTCCTAGGTCCTACTTCAAAAGGAAGGGTATAGCACCCCAGAAAACCTTAACCGATGCATAAAACTATTTTTCTCAGTTCTGGAGGCAAGTGGTCTATAAACGGAGACCATACACTCTGAAAACTCTGAGCATTACTCTTAAGCACAGCAGCCATTCTCTCATGAGGAAGCACAGCAAAAATCTCTTTATACCACTGAGTCACGGAAGGTGGTGTCTCTTTTATCCATCTAATAAGAATGCTTTTCCTTGCCACAAGCAACAGTTTGTCGAACTGTTTATAACCTGATGCATCCACACTGTAAAAAATCAAAAGTTGAGAAAATTTGACAGTTTAAGGCAACAAACTTCAGTAGATTTTTGAGTATTCTCAACTTGTTGTATTCAGTTTATACAACAAAAAGTTGAGAAAACTCAAAAATCTCCAACAAAAACAAGTTGAGAAAACTCAAAAATCTTTGTTTGTTGCCTTAAACTTTCAAGTTTTCTCAACTTTTAATTTTTTACAGTGCAGCGTCAGTGTCTCTGCTTGCGCTTTAGAGGGGAGCCCCAAAGGAAAAAGAATCCCTTTTAGTTTTATATGAAGAATTGTGCTGATTTCAAAGGCAATAAAATTCCAAAACCTGGAGATATACTTCATCCCTAGGTCTGAATGACACTGAAATTTGCTAAATAAGTCTTGTATTTGTAATAGTGCTGTCAAATCAACCAATCACGATTAATCGCACCTAACATACAAGTCTGTAAATTTTAAATGTAATCTCCTTTTTCAGGTACTACCAGAGATAATTTTGAGGGTAAAAAAGTAATACAGCTTGAATATGAGGCGTACATTCCAATGGCAGAGTCAGAACTGAGGAAGATCTGCAGTGATATCAGGACAAAGTGGCCCAGTGTCAGACATATTAGCATACAACATAGACTTGGGTGAGTTTGTTCAGATAATGAGAGTTCATTACTTGATACTCTATTATCACACTTTTTTGTACCGTGTGTATGGGTGACAGCCTGTGTATGTACTGTATGTATGTATTATGTTACTTGTATTTAAACAGCAGATAAATAAAGTCTTATCTTATCTTATCTATCTAAAGATTATTTTTGTTCTTCCCCGCTCTGTCCACAGTGTGGTTCCTATAACAGAAGCAAGCGTTATAATAGGGATCTCATCACCACACAGAAATGATTCCCTGGAGGCGGTGAGATACTGCATCGACACACTCAAAGCGACTGTACCAATCTGGAAAAAGGTATGAATGTACCTAGTAGTGACTTCTGTGTAACCCTATAAAACATTTCATGAAAAACCATAATGTGGCACATAAAACCAATTTGTATGATTTTTTTCTAATAATAAGCATTAAATAAACACTAAATAGACACAACTGATATAACTAAAATAAAATAAAATTGAAGTAAAGTAAGCCTGAATAGGTAACATGGTGGCAAATGTTTCTTAGTAGAGACTTGCTAGTTTTAGGCCAAATGCATTTTGGTAGTTATTTGGTACTTAAAGGTGCTCTATGTAAGTTTTTGACTGTACTAAAGCATAAAAATACCGTAATATGTTTGCAGATATTTATTAAACATGCTGAGTTCACATACTCATTTCTCTGAAAACCATTGCTACAGCCAGTTATTTTACTTTGAAATTTGCATTCCGTGTCGGAATTTCTGGTTTTGTTTTGGTCTGTGCAAGACCGCACTTTGCCAATTTACCCAACAGTATTTCGCCTCCCCGGGTTGGCAGTTGATGGAAAACACATGCAGCGAATTGCAGCCAAGGAAGCCAGCGAACAAATTGGGTCAGAGATCGCAGATTCTATCCAACCTAAAAAGCCTCAGCATCCATCTAAAAATCTCTTTGAACGGGAGCATATTAAAATGCAATATCAACTCACCATAAACCAATAAATCAACTAATTATCTTACAGTGTGTAAGTCTCCTCACCTTCCAATGTCAATTGAGTTCGCTCCTGTTGCGTGTCTTCAAACTGGCAACCCGCGTGAGCATAGAGTCTGAGGAGGAGGGGGTGGGGCAAACAATATTTTGAATTTGAACTGCAGTACCAATTTCAACCACTAGCTGTCATTCTAACATAAAGCACCTTTAGGTTAACAATACATTTTGGATAATATTTAATTAATCACTTTTCCTTGCAAATAGGGTTGATAAATGCACTCAACACAATTTGTGTAAATAATGACAAAATGGAATTTTGGAGTTTTGTCTTTCCACCATGTTGTAGTTCTAAATGATACTACAACACGAAATGTTACTTAAAGGAATTTTTAACTGATTAAAGATTACATTTTAATCATTAGAATTATTTCATTGAAAAATTTGATACAGCAACTTGAATATAAAGTCTGCATATTGTCAAAATCATGACATTGACATTGTGACTTGTGGTTATAATTATTGGATACAGTTGAGAAGGTCAAAATCTGTAAGGTGCAACAAACTCAGAAAACAGAACTAGCTAGTTTTCATGCTATAGGTTAATTGTATGTAATCAAATAGTTCTCACAACAAAAAATTATAGTATAATTAACTTTATTATTAAAGTAAAATGTAATAGTTATAGTTAATAGTTATAAAACACTGTCTACCCTGTTTGTGGAACACTGACTTTATAAGAAATTTTATTTATATAATAACTTGTAACTTGTTAATTATTTCCATAGAAGTGTAATCATTTCTCTTTGTATATTATATTGTGCAATTGTTTGCAACATGTTTGTAATTATTTTGTTCTTTTCAGGAAATATATGAGTCTGGGGAGCCTTGCTGGAAAGAGAACAAGGAGTGTTTGTGGGCAGATGGTGGAAAAGATTCCAAGGAAAGTTGAGCTGTTAAATGAGCAAATGAGCTTCAGTAAATCTCATGAAGTGTTGAGATGTTTTTATTGAAAAAATACAAAGCCCAAAGTTTTCCTGTAACACCTGATGAAACATAAATACAAATCAAAAGAGTATATTCTGCTCTTCTTGTAAAAGAATAGAAAGTCTTACAAAGGTACCAGTGCAAAAACATTATGTAAACATTAAGGAAAATCTTAGACAGGCCCCTTTTCCTGTCACACTATCAGTAGAAGTTAAACCCTGAATTAATACAAAATCATACCAATTTATTGGCAACACTTTATATTAACTTTGTCATTTCAAAACATATAAAAGTTAGCATTATCAGTAATTCCTATACATTAAAATGTTTAAAGACATTTCAAAGTATTTCAGTGTACATTAATAAAAGCAGATAAGATATAATGTTAAGTTTTTAAAAGTGTTGCCTGCATCGTTTGTTATTACTAACTTTATTCATTTGTGCAATCTTTTTCTCATGCAGTATTAGCACGTTTCCCTGATGTTTTATGCAGAGTAGCCCTGCTTATTACTTATTAATTGTTCATGGTGCTTGCGTAGTATGGACAGTGTGTTGATTTGGGCATAACACATTTAAGCTCTGTTGTATTCATTTTATGTTGTTGCTGAAATGGATTCACTACGATTTTGAAAATACTGATATAATATAGCACATAACATAAAGGCTCCAATAAATTTTCCTATTCTATGCTTAGGGGTAAAAAGGAGATTGAAATACGTTTGGAGCGCTATACTGTTAGCAAACATCCGACACTGCCCACATGTAGATGAATATGTAAATGTGTGCTGCACACTTTCCTTTCAACAACGAAATAAACACGACTAAAATGACAGCGGTGAGAAAACAGCAGTTAAGAAAGCATCTGATCATAGCGATGTGGATGTTTGCAATTCAGCACTTTTCAATTCACGTTTATTTATATAGCACTTTATACAATTGCTTTAAAGAGAGCAGCTACAGTATTAAACATGAAAAATGTTATGTCTTTTTTAATTAGGATTACAACTCTCCAGCAGCTCTCCGGTGTGTTCATGTTTTTATTCGTGTCTGACCTCCAAGGACTGTACAACAGAAGAAATTATCAGGAGAAGATTGTAACGGAGCCACAGCTAGTGCATAATCGTATTTCGAAGGTGTTTACCAGTCAGAACTAATTTTTCCAAAAAGTTTGCTATTGCAAGCTGTTTCGAACTCCCGAAATGAACACCAAACGAACTTAATTTTGAGTTTGTTCAAAATTACGTCACACCAGTTCATTCTTTGATTTTGTTTGAATTATATTGGGGCCTTGTGCGATTGGTAATTTTAGTACTCAACTATAAAAATAAATGATCAGATGTGTTCAAATAAAAACTCAAAGGTCCGTTTCCTCATATGCCAGCATATGACACCAATAATCAAATGTCACAATAGTCAAAAAGATCTAGTAAACTACCCAGGAAATGGGTGGAAGTGGTAAGACTGTGCCAAAAGATACACCAGCTAGCAGAGAAAAAGCATGAGAAATGAATGGGATTGGAATGCCAGTTGTCAGTTGATGCGTTGTAATCAAACTGGCAATTTCCAGTTCTCTCATTCACTCTTTCTAGCCCTGTTCTGGCCATTTGTGTCAGAGAAGAAAGCTGTGAGTCTCGAAATGAGTCTCGGCAGATCTCTTAGGGCGCCTCACTGTTTTCCTGCAGTTCCTGATGTTCTGCTGCATTCTCGTCGTTCTTCATCAGCGGTTGATACTTCCTCTTGAAGAATCCAAGCTGAACATAAACACATTGGTTTTTGAAGGAAAACAATGACACAAGATGTACACTGAACTGACATTGTGGAAAAAAAGCTAAATAAAGCACCTTCCAAAGCAATGCGACTGCTAGAGCCAATAATAACAGACCGCCGATAACACTCCCTGCAATTACGCCCACCGGAACGTCCCCTTTAGCTCCAGGTTTGCTCACTTTGACTTCAACCTGCAATGAACTCATGTAAATTTACTCGACATGTGTAATGACTGTCGGTATGTCGAAGATGTTTGAAGCAAAATGATCCTGCTGTATGTTTTGACCATACCTTCAGGTTTTTCTGTTCGATGAACAGTAGGTCTGGTTGAGACGTCTCTATATCAGCTCTCACAGAGAGCACGACGTATAGGAAATCAGCCTTGAATGGGCAAACAAACACATTGTTAAAGGGTTAGTTCACCCAAAAATGAAAATTCTGTCAATAATTACTCACCCTCATGTCGTTCCACACCCGTAAGACCTTCGTTCATCTTCGGAACACAAATTAAGATATTTTTGATGAAATCCGAGAGGTATATGACTCGTCCATAGACAGAAATATAATCAACACTTTCAAGGTCCAGAAAGGTACTAAAGACATCGTTAAAACAGTTGACGTGACTGCAGTGCACAAATTAAAAAAGAAAAAGAAAAAAGACTTTATTCAACAATCTCTTCTCTTCCCTGTCATTATCCTTACGCAGCTGACGCAGTAAGCACAGTGAAGGCTTCTGTGTTTATGTCCGAATGCCGGCTCAGTATTGGCCAAAGCTGATCACGTGAGCAGTATGATGCATGTGTGTGACACTGATGCAGGAGCCGGCCAATAATGAGTCGGCGTTCTGGCGTAAAACCTGGAAGCACTGGACGTAAACAACGTATGAAAATGACACAGAAGAGAAGATGTTTATTATAGATGTATGTTATTGTTGAATAAAGTCGTTATTTTTGTTTGTTTTTTGCGCACAAAAAATATTCTCGTCACGTCATAAAATTAAGGATGAACCACTGCAGCCACGTTGGCGATTTTAACAATGTCTTTTGTACCTTTCTGGACCTTGAAAGTGGTGATCATATACCTCTCGGTTTTCATAAAAAATATCTTAATTTGTGTTCCGAAGATGAACGAAGGTCTTACGGGTGTGGAACGGCATGAGGGTGAGTAATTAATGACAGAATTTTCATTTTTGGGTAAACTAACCGTTTAACCGCAACAAAGAAATGGGAAAAGCAATGAGATGAGTTCACTTACCATTGCAAAGGTGCCATTCCATATGTTTGTAGTTACATTCACATAATAATCATTTTTCCCCTCCAGGTCCTTCAGGACGCATTTCATTGACCAGCATGTGGCCGTTTTGCAGTTCTGTGGATGGTGAACAGATGATGAAGACGGTTACGGCTTTGAGGATGGGAATTTCAAGACATCCTGTTATTTGTAATCATGAGACTGGATTAGTCATCTCGCAAATCAACAACTTAATCTAGATCTAATTAAAAACATTATTGCACAAATAACTATTACTGGGTTTCGCTCTTCATTCATTATTCCTTATGCGTCACAATCAATAACAATGACAAAAGTGAATGTTTTTTCTCATTCTTGGATTTCAGGAAAATCAAGTACTGACCAGTTCCTCTGTTCCTCTAAAACTCTCTTCTGTGAATCGGGCTGTATAAGTTTTTTGCCCGTTCTTAAAAGGGTCAATCTGATGGCTGTCTGCACAATGGATTTTTTCAGCCTGTTGCAGGAAATATTGTCATCAAGTAATATCCACACTGCTTTCGGTCATATATTTATGATGGATGATTAAATACGTTGTGTGCAATAAAAACTGTTCATTATAGTTCCTCACAGGCGAAGGTTTAATGCTGTTTATATACAGGAGGGGATTTCCTGCTCTAGTGCTGTTAGGCAGCGAGACAGTGAGGTAAATGAGGCTGACTGGGACGGTTCCTGTAGAAACCTGTAGAAATAAATACACATTAGCAAGCTGAATCACTGCCATGAACTTCCTTTTCAAAGTAAACCAACAGATGGTGGTAGTGAACAGCCTGAAGTATTTATCTATTTCACAACGACATGAACTCACCTTTAAATTAAAGTTAAAATCTGGGCCGATGTCCTTGTAATCCTTCACTGTGGTTGCAAAATTGTCCTCTTTTTCCAGTAAATAAACATTTAAGTTTGATTCTCTGAAGAAATTAAAATATAGTAAAGGCATTAAGAGAGAATTTTTTAGTCAAATATTATGACAGGGTTAAAATGTTTTATTTAATAATTGGATATCAAGCAGAAATAGTGTAATTACTCAACATATATTATTTAAAAAGTGGTTTTAAAAGTGATGTACTAGAAACTTTCTTACACGGAACGTAAATGTAATGCTCGTATCAACTAAAAAAGTTACTTTTTACTATAATTTACTACTAATTTTAACTACTAATAGTACTAATTTTTGTGGAAATCAACACATTTGAAGTTCTCTGATATCATTTAAGGTTTTCCAGAAATGAGGGAACCCTGTACCAGAAGCATAAAACTAGCACAGCTAAGTAGACTGCATAATGCAATGACTGACCAATCAGAATCAGGCATTCTGATGTTTAATAAAGGAAATGTTGTAAAAGGGGTGTGTTGTCTGACCTGCTGAGGATGATCTCAGAGTTGTATTGGACAGGAATGGAGACAGAGATTATATTATCAGCTGGAGTTTCCTCTGTGCTGTCACTGCAGTGGAAATAAACCAATCAAACATTGATTAACAGGATAATCTCCATATGCTTTACTAAACCTGTGGATCTGTGGTCTCATTGGCACCTATTTGCACCAACCTGAGGGACTCGCATATTTGCACTTTTCTAAATTTTTATATTTACCTTAAAGCTTCAAAGACAACATTGGCATCTTTTTGAAGCTGATTCATATTAAAGTCAAAGTTTACCACAAATGTTACCTGAGGAAAAAGAACGAAACCGTTAAAATCATATCGGTCAGATATAAAAACGAATGCTTGCAGATGTCTGTCTCACCAGTTGGTCTGTCCTCAGGGCTGGATAACTCACTTGGCAGGTGAGTGTGTCTGAATCTTTTATCAGAGTGCACTTCACCTCTGTTCCATCAGTCTGGAATATCAGAAAGCAAAAACAGCTGTTTTGAATTCAAGAACATGTGTGTGCTGTGTATGTAAAACAAATACTTCAATTATGGTTAGAATCTTGTATCTGGAAGTAGGTGAGATAAATTTGTGGGAGAAACAGGAATTTGGTGAGCCCGTAGCCCACCGCAGCACCACTCGAATCCTGCCCAGTTTTACTTAAATTACTTTCACAATCATATATTGTACTGCTGATGTTAAGTAGAATATAATATATGATGAATTGTTCGGATTAGTTGTAAAGTACCAGTTGTGTAAAAGAAGCGTAGAACAGGTTTCTGGAGTAGCTGACTGACACACGTGCATTGTACGCATTTTCCTTCCTGTTCATCACTGTCACAGTGAAGGAGAGTCTTTTCTTGTTCTGGCTGACCACCAGTGGAGTTTTGCTAGAAATAATAAAAAAACATACATACTTGTATATTTACATACACTTTTTTTTTTTTTTCCCCACAGCAATGCAATGGAAGAACTTTTGTATTTTGGATTCCCCAAAGAGCCTTTTAGTGAACAGAACTTTAAATAACCATTTTTTTTCTCTGTGTATAAAAGATCATTTTAATAATTTAAAGAACCTTTATTCTTTTTTTTCACTATAAAGAACATTTAATGGAATGGAAAGTTTCTATGAAATATTAAAGGTTCTTTATGGAACCATTAATGCTAATAAAGAACCTATATTTCTGAGAGTGTAAGAGATTTATATGGATGTGCTATCAAAACGTTTCACATAAGAAAATGGGTGCTAGTTAATTAAATATTTGCAAATGAAGTGCTAATTTCAAATTTCCTTATAAGAGATCATTTATTATCATTTCTGTCCTTTTCAACACTGTAACCCTAACGCTCAAAATACTTAATTGGTTTGAGACAAACTTAAATTAAACAAATTAGTTCACTTAAATTAACTGTTATGAGTATTTATAACTTTCTTTTTTGAGTTCACTGCACTGACATATTTCATGTAAACTGAACTGTTTCATCGTTTTGAGTTGTATGAACTCATTTCTTTTAATTTAGACTAACTTGCATTTAACTGGAACTGGGCTGGGATTTCTATTTCCCAGAATGCTTTGCCCATGGCACTCAAAAGGGAGAGTAAATGCTAAAAAATAAGTGTTTTTTGTGCAAGATTAATGTTAAAGGAGATTAAGTAGTGATTAATGTTTTGATATGCTAATTTAGAAGAGTTTCTGTTTTGGAGAGTTACCATCGTGCTGACAAGTAGCGCATGCTGCTTGGTTTGAGAGCAGGTAAGTTAAATGTTTTAAGTTGCTGTACTCATTCAGTAAGTGCTATACCATGCTATTGTTAACATGTTAGCAAATTGGCATTTTCTAAATTAGTTTGATATAGCTAGCAAAATATTTACAGTGAGATAACCTGATCATTTTAAGTTAAATGTATAAATTAGTGTACTCAATATTTCAAGTTAGGAACAATAAAAATGTATGAGTTAGCTAACTCAGTACTTAAAGTTAGGAGCAATTAACATGCATGAGTACTACAAACTCAAAACTTGGTAGTTCTGCTTACTTAAAATTGGGAACATCATAACTAAAAAAAAATTGATGTAACTGATTACCTAATTTTTTTTTGAGTTAGATCAAGTTATTTGGGTTTACAATGAAGTCATATGGTTGAAGGAATCTTACCCAAGTTTCTGTTCACTCTCCACACTAAGTACCAAGTCACTGAAGCAAAGTTCATCTTGGCCACAGTCCTTTGAGAATGGGATCTGGACCAGAGAAACCCCAGAATAAGCACAAGAATTTAGGAAGAGTTTCCTGAATAAAGATGATGAATTCTACTATTCTGAAAAGCCTAAGTCAGAGGTTTTTAAACATGGAAAATTTGATAGATAACAACAATTTATAAACATAGTCTTTATACTCTAGGAAGGGGGATGCTCATAAAAAGGATAATCGTATTTGGAGGTCATTAAGATGAAAAGATTAGAAATCCCCTAGTTGATTGTCCTTGTTCTTAACACATGTCCACCACAGTAAACCACAGGCACTTAAAACACGGAATTTGCTTCTTGCAACACTCACAAAAAACTCCCACGCATTAGGACTGAAGACGTCTAGAACAGGGTTTGCTTCTGGATAGCTGAGAACTACATCCACACGCAAAGCAATTGAGTTGACGAGGTCAGGAGTCTCCTGCACATAGACATCATGCTCTTCACATATGTCCTGTGCAGAGACGCTAATGTCTTTCTGGATGACCCGATCCGTGTTGCTGAAATGACCTCTAGGGCTGACCCGAGAAGACTGCAGGTCAGCATCCAGGTTCAGGCTGTACTTGATATCTGTTTTTATAAAAAGATGTTTAAATGCATTACTTCCTCTGACCAAATGTGTCCATCTCCTAAAAAAAATGACCCAAACCAGAATCAGTATCCTTACCCACTGGCTCCAGTGGATTTGTTGGTTTAAATGTTGCACTGAAACACACTTTAGCCTTGAAGCAGGACACCTGCCTTCCACTATAGCGACACGGTTTACTCAGGATACTAATCTTATCAGGGGTGAAGGAAACCTTGGCTGTGACCACTGCAACTGCTCTACTCCTAAAACCACAATGGAAGTTCAAGAATGCATCAATTAAAACTCAACCGTTCAATTGATTTATGCATTTTGGAACAAACAGAAGAGTCCCACAGAAAGTTGATGCTTAGAGAATTGCTGAGGTGAAAAATGGGATTCCAGAGGACAGCTGGAGCGATCATTTCCCTGGCCACAAACACATCTAAATATCCCACCATGACTGAGGCCGCCGATGCAGCTGTTACACACTTCACTCAATTGTTGAAGGTAGGCCGTTAATGAAGTAGTACAAATTAGCATGGTATCACGTTACATGGGATGATCTAATCGAGCTGTTTTACACCCCCCACAAAGTATGAAAATCAATTGGTTCAAATTCTCACCAGAGTTGGACGACTTTCCCAAAAGCCCCCACCGTGACATCTGGGATTGAGTCTTCGTTCATATCTCCTCTGCCGTCTAGAGAACGGCCGAAGTACTTCATCGCTGGGTCCAGTTTCGTTCCAATAATTTTCTGAATGAATATTCTGAATTTTGACACTTGCAATTATATTTGATATGTGTTAAGAACTCAATGAAGGGTTTTGTTCTACCTGTGAGCTCTGCTTTCTGATGGTTTTTCCGTCTCCATAGTAGATGTAAATGGCACCTTGGCCATTGCCTTCCATTGGGGCACCAACCACCACGTCTCTGAAGCCGTCCATGTTCAGATCTGGGATGACAGTGATGGCCGTCCCAAACCGAGCGTTCTTTTGAGAACCCTCCAAAAAACCCTGGTTACTCAAGATACCCTATTCAAAAATAAAATGAATAATAAAGGGGTCTTATTACACGGCTCTCTGAAATGCTTGATTCTGATTGGTCAGTCGCAACATTCCGAGGTCGTTTTTTCCCTGATAATCAGTATAAATAGTAGGCCTATGATAATATTGTTGAAATGTTCATCTTGTTGCTAGAATGATTGTTTTGTCCACTGTAATGGATAATATGATAATTTTAAAATAGTTTCTTCTCAAATCAATATTTCATGTCCCCTTCAAAATATATAGTAAAAAGCTGTGTAATAACTGATATATGACAGTATTATCCAACCTGTAAAAAGCGCTCTCATCCTCGTAGAACTCATAATTACAACTTGTAAACTCTTTTTGAGAGCTCCAACTTGTACCACCTGACCACTGCAGATTCATTTTGCCGTTGACAGTGTTGCCACAGAAACGTGAACAACTCCAATGCTGTGTCCGAAATCGCATACTGTATAGTAGGTGCCACATTTGGTTTGAAACTTACTTCACGACCATTAAAAAGTACGTTCAATATAATATGAATGGGTGTATAATGAAATTTGGACGCCATGTTGTCACTACTGTCATGTAACCTGTGGTGTCAGTTGTGTTGCTTCAGCGCCATTCACAAATTCTCTCCTGTGGCCTCATGGGATAGTAAAGTGTCCACTGAATGCACACTTCAGAAATAGTAGGCCATTCGGGTACTTTTTGCCTACTGTTTTTCCGAAGACTATGTATTCGGACATACTACTCTGTTGTTGTACTACTCTGGTATGTGTGCAGCATTAATGTATATACATCTCTTTTACAACCTTCTCTTTATTAGTAGGTTGTAGGGTAGCTAGCTACAGAAAAAAGAGAAGGACAAGGAACAGAAAAAGAAGTGAAAGAAAAATAAACAAAGCACAGTATACAAAATCACCTTGGTAATGGTGAACAGGTAGACTCGTCCTGTTTCAGACTTCTCCTCGCTCATGTACATTGGAGCTCCAACCAGCAGCAGATCAGTCACACCATCAGCGTCCACATCAACGGGACAGAGAACGCTGCCAAAGTAAGACCCGATCTGCAAACCACAGACAGCAGAATTACATATTACGGGACTTTACTGTCTAATGAAACTCAAGGTCATTAAAGCATTATTTCACTTTAAAATGAAAATGACCCCAAGCTTTACTCACCCTCAAGCCATCCTAGGTGTATATGACTTTCTAATGAACACAACCAGAGTTATAATATCCTGACACATCCAAGCTTTATAATGGGAGTGAATGAAAAGAAAATGCATCCATCCATCATAAATATACTCCACACGGCTGTGGAGGGTTAATAAAGGCCTTCTGAAGCGAAGAAAAATATCCATATTTAACAAGTTAGAAAGTAAAATATCTAGCTTCAGCCAGATCACCTTCCGTATAAGTGTAATGCCTCTCGCAGTTCAAAATGTGATGTCAGTTTATGCTTTTTATGTAAGTTGAATATGGAAGGCAGTCTGGCAGAAGCTAGATATTTTACTTTATAACTTGTTAAGTATGGATTTTATTTTTACACAAATGCATCGCTTCACTTCAGGAGGCCTTTATTAACCCCCTGGGGCCGTGTGGAGTACGTTTATGATGGATGATGCACTTTCTTGAGCTTTATACTCGTTGGTCCCGTTACTACCATTATAAAGTTTGGATGCGTCAGGATATTTATTAATATAACTCCTATTGTGTTCATCAGAAAGAAGAAAGTCATATACACCTAGGATGGCTTGAGGGTGAGTAAAGCTTGGGGTCATTTTCATTTTAAAGTGAACTAATCCTTTAAGTGTTAATTGTACCTGATCTCCTCTCTGTGAATCTTTGATGACAGGTTGTCCCTGGCTGTTAATAGTATAAACTACAACCTGTCCTCTATGAACGGCACGAGGAGCTCCGGCCACATAAAACTCAGACGAGCCATCAGTCACAGAGCTGACAGAGTAGCCTGAATATATGACAGGGGGAAAGAATCAAAAACTGAGAAAAAATATCTATACACAAAAATGAGCTAATATGCTACCTTTTGGAGAAATAGTACAGTGTTAATGTAAAAATGCATGACAAATATTTAATATTTTAGTTCATTAGATGCAACAAAACTAACTTATCTATACTGCTGGTACAGTGCTTACCAAGTAACGAACTATGGTTTCTATCTTCCAAGACGTTCTCAAAAGCAGTTTTGGGCAAAATGTCTGATTTCAGAGCAGTTTGGTGAACAACAGTCCCGATCCAATTATATGCACCAGCTGCTCCCAGTAGGATCAAATCCTATAACCAAGACTCAATGTAAACCACTAGGAGAAAAAAAAAAACATCTAAAACCACTGATGGAAATACAGAGACATATAGAGCTGGCACCTTATTTCTGGTCTGGTGTGCACTGAACCCCACTTGGGACATTTCCATTTTGAAATTATCCGCAGTACCTTTTCCAACACCTAAAGACATCAGTAAACAAAAACAAAGAAAATTGTTATTGACATACATGTAATATATGTTTGTAAAGAAACACATGTCCGTTACATTACTTTTAAAAGGCTTTAATCTATATGAAACACTGCAAACTGACATAATCATGGACCTTCAATGTTGAAGATTCGATCTCCAAGAGTTCCGACAATCTCTATAAGCGTCGCCTCCTCGGACACATTGAAAAAGTATTTCTCGCTCGGATTACTGGCTATTGACTTAATCTCAGCGATGAGTTTGCTTGTGTCAATGTCATTCCTTAAATAATATCCAAGCACCTAGAAAAGTGTAAAAATCCATCTCTTCACAACATTCATGTATACTAAATATTAAGATCCATATATGCCTTCACTTAGGACTGCATATCTTTTTATTTTCACTAACCGCAATGCCAAAGCGAGTAATATTTTGGCTCTCGCATGCTGTAATAACTGTTTTCCTTAGATTTGCATCATGCGACTCTCCATCAGTTACCACCACCATCACTTTAGTGGCCCCAGGACGACCTCCATTTTTGGCTAGGAACGCCTCCTTTCTGTGACATCCAATCACCCACAGACATGCACACAAACCCACCAAGGGAAAAGAAAACATTTAGTGCAAAAACTCTGTAAAACAAGAGTGTAAAACCTACTTTAGAATCACAGTTGTGATGTAGAGAAAGCGGCATGGAGGAAATGTTCGTTTTTGAGACATAAAAAATGAAAAATGAGACGAAAACGATCTCATGTGATGTACGTATGTCCACTGTTGGACTTTGAGGCCATGTTCTTTACTATATTTCAATAACAGTAGTTCACTCATGTGAAGTTGTTTAGAAAGAATCATGCATACCTGGCAAAATCAATGGCTCTGAAAGTATTAGTCTCTAATCCTTGTTTCTGCTGAATATTTGAAGCTGCTTTAATCATGGCCTGTTTTGTCTGAAAGGAATTCAGGTAGAACTCGAACGAGGTGTCAACAGCATACTGCATCACACTGACCTGTTACAAACGAAATCAGAAATGTATGTAAACAATCAACACAGAAAAGAAAAACAGGTTAAACAAACTGTACACAAGTGATTTGACTGGCCTGAGTGCTTTGAGGTCCAATGTCTAAGTTTTCCAAAAGTTTCTTGAGGAAAGCGACGATCGGTTCCCATGGGTATATACTGTTGGATCCATCCAAAACAATGGCAATGTCCATAAAACTACCACAAGCTGTTTGGAAGAAAAATGAAACAACATAAATGTTAATATTTTGCTGGAGATCCCCAATAAAGATTAACCTGAACAGTAAACTTTCAAAAACAGAACATGGAGGTGTGTTTGTACTTTGAATGGCAGGGGAGAAGGGCGGCTGGAGCGTAAACTGTGGGCTCACTTCAGCACAGATTCCTGGGTAGAAGTACAGACTTCCACAGAGCTGAGCCCATAGAGGACCACATGTCTGAAACACAAATATAACAATGTAATAACTGAGCATATGACATCCCACATAAACGCATGTAGAAGAACTTACTTTTTGAAGAAGTAGAACTTCTTAGTTGCACAATTAATCATTAATGATCACAATCTTGATTCAATCAACACCCATGCAATCTTATTCCTAAATGACAACTTGAGTAACTTGAAGCTTCAAATAAAGATTGTATCAGCTATATCGTTACACCAGTAGGTAGCGACAAGTGACTGTTAAAAATGTATTTGTCATTGAATCATTCATTCAAGAGATTAGTTTAAAAACACTGATTCCTCCAGTAATGAAACAAGTCTTTATGAGAAAGTCACTGAATTATTAATTCAAAACGTTTTTTAATTAATTCAGATTAATTAAATATAACCTATTTATTTTTTTAAATATAGACTGCAGCAATCAAGATTTTGTCACAACCTCTAGAAAATTAGATGTTATTTTGTTTAGTTGTCTGTTCAGAATCGTGGGGGAATCGTGCTCTCTGTTTTTAACAAAAGAATTGTGATTGGAGTTTGAAGTTATCATCATCTACAGTGCATAATATCATCCAAAGATTCAGAGGATCTGGAGCAATCTCTGTGCGTAAGGGTCAAGGCCGGAAAACCATACTGGATGCCCGTGATCTTCGGGCCCTTAGACGGCACTGCATCACATACAGGAATGCTACTGTAATAGAAATCACAACATGGGCTCAGGAATACTTCCAGAAAACATTGTCGGTGAACACAATCCACCGTGCCATTCACCGCTGCTGGCTAAAACTCTATAGGTCATAAAAGAAGCCATATCTAAACATGATCCAGAAACGCAGCCGTTTTCTCTGGGCCAAGGCTCATTTAAAATGGACTGTGGCAAAGTGGAAAACTGTTCTGTGGTCAGACAAATCAAAATTCGAAGTTCTTTTTGGAAAACTGGGACGCCATGTCATCCGGACTAAAGAGGACATGGACAACTCAAGTTGTTATCAGCGCTCAGTTCAGAAGCCTGTATCTCTGATGGTATGGGGTTGCATGAGTGTGTGTGGCACGGGCAGCTTACACATCTGGAAAGGCACCATCAATGCTGAAAGGTATATCCAAGTTCCACATACTGCATCAATTACAACATCATGGCTGCGTAGAAGAAGGATCTGGGTACTGAAATGGCCAGACTTCAGTCCAGATCTTTCACCCATAGAAAACATTTGGCGCATCATAAAGAGGAAGATGCGACAAAGAAGACCTAAGACAGTTGAGCAACTAGAAGAACATTCCTATTCCTAAACTTGAGCAACTTGTCTCCTCAGACGTTTGCAGACTGTTATAAAAAGAAGAGGGGATGCCACACAGTGGTAAACATGGCCTTGTAACAACTTTTTTGAGATGTGTTGATGCCATGAAATTTAAAATCAACTTATTTTTCCCTTAAAATGATACATTTTCTCAGTTTAAACATTTGATATGTCATCTATGTTGTATTCTGAATAAAATATTGAAATTCTAAACTTCCACATCATTGCATTCTCTTTTTATTCACAATTTGTAGTGTCCCAACTTTTTTGGAATCGGGTTTGTACTAAACCCTACTCCAAACCTAATTGATAGTGTTAACAAAAACAGACGTGAGATTATAAAACATATTTTGTTGAAGCATCTATTCCATTTACATCTGAGTGCTCTATATCTCAAGTGTAATGTACCAGGTGAGCTACCAAGCAAGTTTACTACATCAGAAAAGCCACACATATGGACCTGTTAATGTGATGCAAATGTCAAAATGTATTACTTTACAAGTCATGCACTACGGTGAAAGTGTTTTTAAGGTCATAATATAATATTGTACAAGTAACTGCAGAAAAAACAAGTCTTTATTAATTGATAATTTGCCGCTGTAATCATAATTTGTGTGAGAACGAATAAAAGTTGTTGGTGTTTTACTGCTACTAGTGTTCATTACATCTGGAAAATGCATTGAATTGTATGTATAGGTACATTTTTGGATTTTTGCAGAAATGTAGGACAGGTAGAGGCACCCAACAGTCTTACCATAAACCCGTTGTTTTTGGTTGTTGGAGTTAGAGTAAGACCTAGACTCATGTTGATGTTGTTGCTGTTGGAGATTTTTGGCATATCGACAGAATCTGAGGGCATATTAAACATGGTTTAAACACTTCAGGCTTCAGCTTTACCAAATAATACTTCTTGAATTTGCTTTTGAACTTCACAGCATGAGATTATGACATTGCTCTATGAACAGATAACACTTTTTGATGTATCTTACTGGGAATGATGGGAAATATTTGCTTACTCTGAAGGTTAAGTGCCTGACAGCTGGTTCCAGGCTTGTTAACTTCACACTTATAGATTTCTCCCTTCCGATTTTGATTGTATCCCTTCCACGGAGAACCCACAAGGAGCCTGAGGAACAGTAGTGTTAGTTCAGTACTGCTATCCTGAAGTACAGGTTCAGGCGAGTTTGCTGAGCACATAGCAGTTATTAAAGATAGTCTACAAGACAGGATTGCAGAAACACATTTTAATGAGCAGTGTGTATTTGAAACCATTTCCAACATTACGTGTGTGTAGGTGCACTGAACGTCCATTATATAATCTAAACACACCCACTAAATTACACAGAATATCACTACTAGGTCACTGTGATAAGGTGCTTTGCACAGACTAAATACGGCACTCCTCAAACAGTAACACACAAACTCACTCACTTCCCATTCTGTGACAGAAAACAAAACAAAATCAAACCTTGTTAAACAGACACATTGCACAATATATAAGAGGCCTTTTACACATTTTTTACACACATGTAAACTACAAAAACACTAATTTGTGAAAGAGGTGATGTCATGAGCATACATGTTCAGTCTATAGGCGCATAGTGTTTCTTTACAAAGTGACATCACCAACTACTGGCCTGGCATAAATAATACAGCTTTTTTTAGCCGTTTTCGCAGGTTCCGTGTGAACAGGGATTATTTAGGCATCGTTGTCATCTGTATGTGAAAAATGCAAAAGGAAAAACTTTTCAGTTTTTATGACATCGTGTAAATGTAGCCTAAGTGTATTTATAAAATAAAAAGCTAGTTGTTTTGAAATAATAATTAAATTAAATGGGTATTATAGAATGGGTAATAGGTATAACATATTTTGTCATTGTTGTCTTAATTCCACTTTCATGGACTTTTAGTTTGTTTCTATTCAGTATCCTGTCTCCTTTGTTCTAGTTCCTGCCAGTTGTTAGTCTCTATGGTAACTGATATGATTAATCATTCTCTTCAGCTGTTTGTCATTAATTAACCTTGTCTGCCTGAGTTTTTCGTTCCTGTGTTTTCAGTTCTGGTTGTCGTTAATGCATTGTCTGGTTTGGTTATGGTTATCTTTCTTTTAATAAAGTCATTTCGTGAATTCTTCTCTTCATCATCGTCTGTCTTCTACCTACACCACGTTTAAAGGGATAGTTCACCCAAAAATGAAAATTTGATGTTTATTTACTTACCCCCAGCGCATCCAAGATGTAAGTGACTTTGTTTCTTCAGTAGAACACAATTGATGATTTTTAACTGCAACCGCTGCCGTCTGTCAGTCGTATAATGCAAGTCAGCGGGAACTTGGACTATAAGAGTAAATAAAACACGACAGACAAATCCAAATTAAACCCTGCGGCTCGTGACGACACATTGATGTCTTAAGACACGAAACGATCGGTTTGTGCGAGAAACCGAACAGTATTTATATAATTTTTTACCTCTAATACACCACTATGTCCAATGGCAATCATCGCTCGATTCGTTTGGTCTGATCGCGCTCTGACAGTGGCAGTGATGTCTCGCCTATGGCGGCATTATAATGCCATTAATAACCGAGCACACAACTGATACTTGCGCGTGCAGTAAATCACTTCCGCGAGAGGAAGAATACAGTATATTCGAGAATATTTTGTGTGCTCCAAAAAAACAAAACAGCGATTTATATAGTGATGGCTGATTTCAAAACACTGCTTCAGGAAGCTTCGAAGTGTTATGAATCTTGTGTGTGAATCAGCGGTTCGGAGCGCCAAAGTCACGTGGCGCACCAAAAATATTCTCGTGGCTTTATAATATTAATATTGAACCACTGAACTCACATGAACTGATTTAAATATGTTTTTAGTACATTAATGGATCTTGAGAGAGAAAATGTCATTGCTGGCTATGGAGGCCTCACTGAGCCATTGGATTTCAACAAAAATATCTTAATTTGTGTTCTGAAGATTAACGAAGGACTTACAGGTGTGGAATGGCATGAGGGTGAGTAATTAATGACATTATTTTCATTTTTGAGTGAACTAACCCTTTAAAAGTAAGTACAGTGCACAGTATAAATGAGTACAACTGACCACATCTGAACAATGTTATTTAAAAAAAAAACTAAACTGACAAAGAATGTTAACAAAAAGCTTACACAACAACTCTTGCTTACTGATATGAACAAGTGATTTATCTTTCATCTAAAGCCACATGAAGCAATTTTGGATTTAGAATCACACTTTTCACATTTCTGTAGTTCTGAGAACTGATAATAATTTTGGCTGGGTAAACATGGATACTGTTTAGTGGAAGTAAAGTGGTAATAGCGGTGAATTACAGCAAATATTAACTGTGTGTTCTCATTTTTCCCCAGCAGCTACAGCTCCATAAAAATAATAATAAATCAAGTTAATATAGTATCTGGTAAGGACATATAATAATAATAATGCAATCAATCAGTCAATAAATACAGTTTAAAAGCGAGCGAGCGAAATAGAAGGTCGAGCGCGAGTGTGGGAAGTGATGACGCGCGTGCTGCGAGTCGTGTACGAGCACGCGAGGGCTTGATTTGCGCGCAGAGGAGATGTCATGCGAGCGGGTTTAAAATGAGCTCGCGGGCTCCCGTTTCCTCGCGTGTAGATCTGTTCCTCTCGCGGAAGTGATTTACTGCGCGCAAGCATCAGTTGTGTGCTCGGTTATTAATGGCATTATAATGCTGCCATATCCCGCGCATATGACTTCAATGAGCGCGTTACATCACTGCCGTTGTCAGAGCGCGATCAGACCTCACGAATCGAGTGATGAATGCCATTGGACATAATAGTGTATTAGAGGTAAAAAATGATATAAATACTGTTCGGTTTCTCGCACAAACCGATTGTTTCGTGTCTTAAAACATCAATGTGTCGTCACGAGCCGCGGGGTTTAATTTGGATTTGTCTGTCGTGTTTTATTTACTCTTATAGTCCAAGTTCCCGCTGACTTGCATTATACGACTGACAGACGGCAACGGTTGCAGTTAAAAATCATCATTTGTGTTCTACTGAAGAAACAAAGTCACATACATCTTGGATGCTCTGGGGGTAAGCAGATAAACATCAAATTTTCATTTTTGGGTGAACTATCCCTTTAACCTTCGTGACAACAGGGTTGCAAATTTAGACTAAATTAAGCTAGGGGTTAGCTAATTTGAGAAGTTTGAGAGTTTTTTTAGGTATTGATAAATGTTTGTTTACCATAAATTAAAGATAAAATTTACCATAAATTAAAGAGTTGAATGGTTTAGTTTGACGAATACCTTCAATACAATTTGTGTAAAAATTAAGAAAATGGAATGACACTTAATTTTGTTTAAGCCATGTTACTTAATGTGTGTTGCAAAATAAAAAATAAAAAAAATGTTGTAATGGGGAAAATCATGCAGTAATGTTAAATATTTCATTTTTGGTTGTCAAAATTAGTTAGATAATTTGGTAGATAGTTTATCTACCATATTTAACAGTTCTCACAACAACAAAAAATCCTAATAAGAGAAGTAGTAGGATACTAAAGTACATAGGGAAAGTTCTGGGGATTTTAGAAAACATGATGTAAATAATTTTTTTTCTGAGTAAATAAGATGAAAGGATTTTGGGTAATAATGACTCATTGTCTATGGAAATGTTTTATTTGGGGGTCTCTAATGTGTTTTGTGGTGGGAGGCCAAACCAGATCAGTGAGACAGAGCTAATGCTGGACTCACAGTGAGAATGATGACATCAGCAACATTCACAAAACCATGAACCAACAAACATGATGTCACCAGAGCCATTCAGTGCAGCCCACGCTAGAGCAGGAAATGGCTCATCTGACCTGTTGCACAACAGGGAGAATGTTAAGAAATACTCACATAAAGCTTGTCTAGACGGTGAAGGTGTCCATAAGCGAACAATAACATGCTTTATATGGGCACAACAAATGAGGCTAAATGAAGTGACCCCAGCATTCCTTCTGTGCAGTAATTATAGCGATATCTGATGTTTAGGGAAGTTGTGAACAGTGTAGATTAAACTTTTCTTTGTCTTTTAGAGGAAAAGTTGTATATTACCAACAACTGTGTGACTTATTGCTGTTCTTTTAAAACATGTATGAGCGTAGCTATAATGTGAATGAGGGGAAAACCCTCTTTTTCCTGCGGATAGATTCTAAAGAAACCTTTATTGTGATCTCCCGGATGCAGGCAAATTTAATGAGCACAGGAAGTGTGTGTGTGCTGTATATTGAGAGGAGTGACAGTGCAGGGGGAAAACAGCTATCAGCTATCAGAATGTGCATGCAAGCCTCATGGCAGCATGAAGGGCCCTATCATTTCTGCAATGCAGAAAACTCGGAATTAATTTGGCAAATTTTAGATGAATAATCAAAAGTCGGGCTTTTGAAGTAAACCTCTCCTGGGCAGCACTTTACTTGCCAAAGGAATTGTTTAATTTTCATTTGCCTTCATTTGATTACCACAGTTGATAATTAAATCATAAATCCAGAACAATTAAAACACAAAAAAAAAAAAAAAATTCTGGGGGGGGTTTAATAAAAATTAATAAAATATTCATTCATAGGGCTCTATTGTTGTAAAAAAAAAAAGTTATGTTAGTAGATAAAAGATCCTTATTGTGTTTGGTGAATAAAGAGTATTGCTCAATTCTCATATAAAACTAAATTCATAATAGGGACAAACACAATTGTCACAATAAACAAATAAATAGCACACAATTTCCATTAATTTTACACATCTTACCATTTTCCTTGACTGTTGCTAAACTGTTGTACAGTGTAACCAAACTGTTCTTCTGCCGACCCTGAGAAGATCCTAGCTCCAGAAGTCCCCACGTTAAAACCCTGAGAGTTATCGATGCTTAAACCTGTTGAGATATGCAAAAATCAGTCTTTTGTCTTAACAAATATACCAGCACACACATATTATACCAACAACACTGACAGAAACACAAGAATAAGGAAGCAGAACTATATATGGTCTGATAGGCAGAGTTATTTTTTAATAGGTATGTGATATGTAGACAAGCCACAGCATGAATGTGACTCCAGGGATGGAGTGACTGTGTGCAGTAAAACTTTGATGTGGGGATTCTTGGAGAGAGTAAACAATATTTAGTAACATAAAACAGAGATAACCTCCTCTCTGTGTTTTGCAAGAGCTTTATGAGTCAGTGACAAGAGTGTATCTGTTATGTGTCAAGTTCTTAGAAATATACAGTGTAAAAAGAGGTAACTTGAATAAAATTTTGACATGAACAAAACCAGTTACTGTAATTTAGATGTTATCATTTTTAAGTTACCTTTAAAAAAAAAAACACTTTTTTCAAGAAAAGTTAATTATTATTTTCTAAAAATGTTTAAATCAAAGTATTTTTTATAAATATAATTACTTAGTCATTTATAAAATTCTATTGTTATATATCTGGGTACCTGCAATGAGTAGACCCCCTTAAATAGTTGGAATAACACGCTTGGCATAAATCGCTTTATATTAACCAAGACATTTCTCCTGTATACAACTCAAAACTGTCCAAAGCATCATCATATCTCATTGCCACCACTGGTGACAAAGGATGACTAGAGGACAGGAAAATGGTGGAAGGAAGGAATAATAAGAACAAGAAAACTGAGGAGCTGAGCATGCACTCTGTGGCTTGCAGGGTGGGTGGTAAGCAGGACCCAGAATAATGACTATAATGAATCTTAACCTCTAGAGGTTGGTGTGGCTGGTTGGGATGCTGGAATAGGAGGGAGCGGTTGCTGGTGGGCGACGGATCATGAGTGGGTAGGATCCCTTCCCGCTCTCAGGAATGATCGTGGATAGCCTAGTCAAGGGCCAAACCCCATAATATTCTTATTATTAGCATAACTATTAATGATATTAGTGTGGTTACCGGGGAAATTTGAGGAGGGGGGTGGGGAAGGAGGAGTAAAGGAGAAAAAACATACTAAAGCAATTAATATCTTTAAATATTATACACCTCTAAATCAAATATAATTCTGAAATATAACTCGTCCTCTTATCTTCTTGTTGTCTTTGTTATCTTGGTATGTTAATAATAAAAATAAAAATAAATTATATTGTTTTATATTTTTGTGCATAAAAACATTTAAATTATCTTATAATTTTATAATTATTATTATAGGAAATAATAATAAGAATTTATTTATTTTAATGTGGCATTATTTGCTTAATATTTTACTTTGTCCCCAAACAAATATCAAAATGAATTTTAATTCAGAAATTAAATCATGTTCCTTTCAGAAGAGGATGTTTTTATTGTGTGAATTGCACTTTACAGATAGGATGAAAAGAGCATCATGCCATTGACCCTTATACCATTTCTGATTAACATTTCAATTGTTATCTTATGTTAATTGCAGGTCCTTTTGTAGAAATATTGTGAGATGTCATTGCTTACATAGAATACATACATTACATAATTCCGTAGTTTTTACAAAATAATTTTGGCAGCTGTGGTTGCCAGAATAATTTTGTAAAAAATACAGAAAAACTGTGTAAACATTTACAGAACAAACTGTAAATTTTACAGTATAAATCTGTAATTTAAGAAAATTTGAATGTAAACCAATAAAGTCAACAATGCACATTACTACTAAAATATGTTTTGTACCTTTAACATATACTGACAAGCATCATAATAATGCAGATGGTAAAAGAGAAAGCCACATGAAGAATCAGAGTTCATCACAAGCAGCTTTTCCACAAGCTGAAGTATATATACTAATATAAAGAAGGTGCAAAGAGTCATTCATGCAAACGCAAAACACCATTATAGTAACCCACAACACTTAAATAATGCAATAAACATTCACTAAACAACAGAAGATGTAACATAAAACCCTAATGTACATGATTGATAACAAAAACTATTAAGAAACATGATTATTTAAACAAAATACTTTCAAATGTGGAGTGTCACACAGGGAATTGTGGGAACATCAGTTTACAGATTTTGACTGTAAATTATACATTGATTTTTGTCTTTTTTACTTATAATAATTGTAAAATTTACAGCATTTTACTGTGAAAATTGTATAAATGTCTGGTTAGAGCTTTTACAGTTTTTCACTGTATATAATACGGGAACTTACTGTTAACCTATTTACAATTTTTTTCCGTAGTGTTTTTACAATATTTTACTGTTAAAATCACATTCATTTTTTACAGTGTATATATATATATATATATATATATAAAAGGATGGGTTTGTGGTCATGGATATATATATATATATATATATATATATAGACTTTGAGTTGATTTAGAGCCTCATGAAAGAAACATGCCTGAGCAGGGTTTCTCTCTGATGACTCAATTTATGCCTTCAAAACTCCCTGTGTATCTTTACACAACTTAATCTATCCTGGCCATCTGGTCTCTCTGCTTATCTTTATATTATCATCATCTTCATTTTAATTTAAAGTTCAGTAGAAAAGTAATAAAGTGCTAAAAATATGTGTGAGCAACACAATCCATAAAGCCATGAATAAAGGAACATATAGTAACTCCTCTTACAGAGTTCTCCATTCATTACTTAAAGAGACAGTCATCACACAAAGAGGGCCTTTAAACAGTGTAATGTGCAGACACATGAAATGAGACAGAGGATGAATTAAGCGTGAACATGAGCGGAAACAAAAAAGGAGAGGTCAGACTGTGGGGTTAAAAAGAGAGAGAGAGAGAGAGAGAGAGAGAGAGAGAGAGAAATGTCTTTCCAGTCCAGTGCCTGCATTATGATGAGTAAGCTGTAGTTTAGACACCATTCAGACAATAACTACTACACCTTTGATAAGCATCCGGCACCATTTTAACCATGACCATTGTGTGGGTTTATGTTGGATGATTACTAATAATAATCTGAATAAAAAACAATACCAATTACAGGCAGTTTGTGGTTCCTAAGGTCACCTCATGGCCTTAATGACATATCTATCTATAAATACCTCCTTACACATCATCACTTCCACTTTTGTTTTCTCACCTAGAGATTGAGAACATGCAGCGGTTTGAAGTGCAGCTAATTTAAAGGTCCTCTAAGTGATGTCACGCGTTTTTAGGCCAAAACATTTTTTGTCACATACAGCAAACATCTCCTCACTATGCGCTAGCTGCCTGTCCCCTGAACACACTGTAAAAAAACGCTCTCTGTAGTCGCCACAAGCTCCGAAAACGGCAACAAAAACAAACTGGTGCAGCCTGGACCACGAATCATAATAAGCACGCTCCAGCCAATAACCGACAAGAATGATTTTAAATGCGCGTTCATGACTGTTTCAGGAAGCACGTATGGGAGGGGAGGAGGAGGCGGAGGGAGGGTCTAGCTAGCCTAGTAACAACACTTCGAACGTCAACAGGAAGTTACTCCGCTCAGGATCACTTAGAGAACCTTTAAGGCAGCTGACTTGTTGCCTCGTTCTCTTTTAGGTAGTGACTCTGCAGGTACCTCACCAAATTCATTTCAGACAGACTTCTGAAGCAGAGTAACAGTTTAATGATCTACAGCAAAATATAGCAAGGTTTGCTGAAAACTAAACAAATATTTAATTACTACAGTAGTAATTTCGTGCTAGAAATGTCATCAGAAGAGGAAAATGTTGGTCAGAATGTACATTTACACACAAACTGACCTGAAACCGCAACTCTCAGATGCCATCTTTCTTTTTCTAGCTCAACTGTCACCAAATGGAGCACATAGGATTGTGGGATATCAAAGGCAGCGAAGGAAACATCTATGCTGCCTTCAAAAATCTATCAGGTGAAGGTATCTCAGGAGACAGGAAGTGATTGGATTCAGATGTGCCTTGATGCCTTCCTACCTTGGAATGCGTCCTCTGAAGATTTTAGAGGCAGCCATGGCTTATCGGGTGAGCGTGGTTTTTCCAAACCGGCCACAGGGATCAGGTAAATTGTATAAAAAAATAAATTGTGTGGGTTCTGGTATTTCCATTTACCTACCTGATTCTATAAAGATTATGTCCGCACAGTGTTCATCCTGCCAGGTGCAGATGGGACTTGATGATGAGCATGACCAGTGTCCGAGCTGCCTGGGCATCGGGCATCTTCGGGAAGCTCTGGAAGATCCATGAATCCATTGTAGCATGTTGCCCCTAGCAATGCGATGAGCTCGCCTCGCAGGGTTAAGTATTAATATAGAAGGAGGTATGAAAATAAAGGCATTGGCCTCCTCTCCCGGAACAAAAGAAAGGAAAAAAAGAACTTGCTTGCCAAGTTGATGAATTGGCTGATGGAATAGGGATAATTCAGGAGTTGTTGGCAAAACTGCAACCCCAGCCTGCTTCTGAGATTTCGGAATCAGGCATCGAGGGGATTGGAATTCCGTCTCTATCGCAGCCTGATCTTGCATTATTTGCAGATGACATTGATTGTGTCTCAGTTGCAGCCACAGACTCGCTGTTCTCAGAAGAACAATTCGTTTCAGATAGAGGAAGCAGGAATGTTTGACAGTGATCATAATGCGGATGATCATAGTGAAGGTTCACTTATGTCTGACTCTGACGATATAGTGAACACAATAAATACTGCTTAAAGTTAGGAGTGAACCCCAGACCAACAGTGGAAACTGCATACAAATTGCCTTTGCCATTGGTTGCCATGCACTAATGTATTTGCTGTTCCACAATCTCCATATTTTACAGAGATATTCTCGCAGGCATTTAAATCCGCTCATTCAACCAGATTGGATCGTGCTTTGCGTCTGTTAGCAGCAATGGAGGTTTGTGCCACCCGACGAAGCATTAAGACAGGATCCAAGATGCCAAATATGGAATGTAGACAGACAACTTAATAGACAAAATATATAATTCATTGGCCTGCTTAGGGAGAACTGTTAATATGCTTGCCCACTTACTGCTGGCAATTAATGCCTCGTTCAGCTCGCCAGATACTACAGCCTCAGAACTGGTTAGTGTAGCTCAGTTGGTGGGTTCAATAGAGGATCACTGTTGTAAGTTTATGGGGTTGTTGGTCCAGGTGTGCCATCAAGTTTAGATAGCGCAATCTCCTTTATCTGAATCTTGCAAAGCCACTTTACGTTACCTTCCTCTGGTTCCAGGTCAGATATTTGGACCTGCAGCTCAGGAGGTGTTGGAACGAAGGCTCATTGCTTCAGAAGCGCGGTGACAGGTGCAGAAACAGACCGTTTTTAAAGTGCCTGGTTATTCGGTCTATTCTTTCCGCCGAGGTACTTTTCTTTCGCGCCATCGATTTCCAATGCGTGACCCTCCACCAAATCATATAAGGTCTAGCAATCCCGACCATATGGGCCTCCAACCAGATCATATCATCGTTCGGGACATGTGACAGTGGCCTCTGATAATATTCATGAATTGTGTTGCTATAGCTCATTTTGTTTCAATCAAGACAACTCTCAAAGTAGTTTTGGCATGTTAAAGGTCCCATGACATGCTGCTTTTTGGATGCTTTTTATATAAGCCTAAGTGGTCCCTAGTACTGTATCTGAAGTCTCTTTCCCGAAATTCAGCCTTGGTGCAGAATTTCAGCCACTACGAGCTAGGGGTGCAATGGTTCAAATTGCTCACAGTTTGGTTCGTATCACGGTTTTAGGGTCACGGTTTCGGTACGGTTCGGTATGTGCTATGTTCAGGGAAAATAGGACTACTGTCAAAAAAAAAGAAAGAAAATAAGAACAATTAATAAAACTACAAGCAACATCACAAATAAATACAATAGAGCAAATATTCTAATAAAATAAACAGTGCTTTTCAGGCTTTGTATATGCAAACACTGAGCAACTGCCATGCTTCGCTCGTTTGGAAGCCATGATGTCTCTCGAGGAAAAAAAAATATTGTGCTCGCCTTACACTGTAGTAGCTCATTTTCTCATGGGCGGGCAAAGCAGAGAAAGGGGAGGTAACCTTTCCCCGTATGATGACATATAAGGAAGATTCCAGATTGGGCCGTCAGAGCTTTCATTTTCTCAAAGGCGAAGCAGGATACCCAGGGCTCGGTTTACACCTATCGCTTTTGGTAGCCACTGGAGGACCATAGTCAGGCTAGGGGAACTCATATTAATGTTAAAAAAACCTCAAAAAGTGAAATTTTCATGCCATGGGACCTTTAATGAATATGGAAATTGTGAGCAGAGAAATAGACAAAGGGCCTGTCCAAATACCCAAATTTGTGGTTTCTGCTGCTTGAGAAAGTGAACACAACAGGATGTAACTGCACAGGCCTTAAAAATGCCCTGTCCAGATACCCACACATGCGGTCTTTGCACTTGACTGCTTGTCTACTTGACGTATTTTCTGTATTTGGCCCAAGTGTTCAAGTAGGTGTAAAGACCACAAGTGTGTATAGAACTTTTGATTACCTGATGGGACACACTTATAGTCTTGCAAAAAATGCAAGTTTGCAGAGCTAAATACATTGTATTTTAAAATAAACTTCTAAATGTCTGTTCAATAGTCGCTATGTAACTAACAGAAGACACAATTTAAAATTTTTGTTTCTTCTAATTACGTGATAAAAAGCAGTCGCAAATGTTGTACAAAATACACATACCCTATATTTGCACCAATAAAATGTGCAACATTTTATGTTTTACTACCAAATTATATGTAATATCTAATTAATTTAACTTACAGTGGAATGTTTTCCTCAACATGAGCTCTGGAACATAATGCATAATGGGATACGCTTAGCCTCGGAAGCAGTTTTCAAGATAGCGTGGGTTTAGTGTGCATTAAGGGCACTGCACTTTGGCATTTTTAAGACATGAGACAGTCCTGTGCACTTCCTGTTGCGTGCACGAGCTCTCAAGTGGCCAGGATCGCAAGTGTGGGTATTTGGACATGGCACAAAGCCCATTGCCCTTAAAGGGTTAGTTCACCCAAAAATGAAAATTCGGTCATTAATTACTCACCCTCATGTCGTACCAAAGCTGTAACCTTCGTTCATCTTCGGAACACAAATTAAGTTATTTTTGATGAAATCCAAGAGCTCCCTGACTCGCCCATGGACAGCAATTTCATTACCACAGTAAAGGCCAGAAAGGTAATAAAGACATGGTTAAAATAGTCCACGTGACTACAGTGTTTCAACTTTAATTTTATGAAGCAACGAGAATTCTTTTTTGTGCGCAAAACAATTTAACAAAAAAAAAAAACAGGCAAGAGAAGAGATTGCTGTCTATGGAGGAGTCAGAGAGCTCTCAGATTTCATCAAAAATAATAATTAATTTGTCTTCCGAAGATGAACGAAGGTCTTACGGGTTTTGAACGACATGAGGGTGTGTAATTAATGACAGAATTTTCATTTTTGGGCGAACCTTTAACCCACACCGTCTCAAATACCACTTCGGAACACTTTTCAAGGCTAAGCTTATCCCATCATGCATCATGCTCAGGAACTCACGTGCCCCAAAATTGAAAGATGTCAAGGAAAATATTCCACTGTAAGTTAAATTAATTAGATATTGCATATAATTTGGTATAGTAAAACCAAGTGTTTCATATTTTATTGGTGCAAAGATGTGTGTGTATTTTGTACAGCATTTTTAAGTGCTTTTTAATCACTTAAAGGTACACCATGTGAATTCTGGCCCTCTTTAGCAGTTAAAAAACATGCACTTTGCAGTAGAACATTATTTTGGTTGTGCTGTGGCTCTGTGTGACTTAGCAAAAGAAGATTATCCTACTGCTCAAAAAACATTCACTACTATTAGATATACCCATTTTAGATGGAAAGGATCTGTAGCTGAAGACTAGCTGAAGACGTTACTGTAGCTTTACCCCTTAAATTCCAGCACAGTGCTACAACAATCTATACTGAAATGACCATTCACAATAGATAATGCTTTACAATGAACTCTCTTAGAGAGCTATATATGGCAATTTATTTGTTTATAATACCTTACTGACCTGTTGAGTAATAAAAAGCCATATCCGCATCACTTTTACAACAAATCCCTCGGTTCATTCAAATCCCTCAGTTCTCGCAATCTCCGAAAAGCCAAGCCAATGTTGATTATGAGATCTGTCTGTTCTTTTTTTGTGCCAGAAGAATCTCTGTTCGCCGTTTTTTTTTAAAAAGGTTCGAGATTTAGTTGTTCCATGTCCAACTTTCTGACTTATTGTGATAACTAGCCTATGCCACTTCCACACTATATTCGCGACGTGTCAAACTTTTCATTATTTATGGGTATGATGAGACACACAGGAGAGTGATATATGTATGCAGTTTCCTGTGAAAAACATCCCGCTCAGTCTAAAATATAAACACTTTTTGGCTTACCATACTGAATCAGGGTAAGACAAAAACATGTTTTGGAAAAAGGACTGATAGTGTATTGACTCATTATATAAATTGTATTAATTTCAAACAAAAAAGTTACATAGTGCACCTTTAATTAGAAGCACCACAAATACTAAATTGTGTTGTCAGTTATGGGACTACTGAACAGACATTTAGAAGTTTATTTTAAAATGCAATGTATTGAAAATCAAAATAAAGCTCTAAGCACTTGCATTTTTTCAACACTATCCCCCGGTTTCACAGACAAGGCTTAAAGCAGAACTAAGTAACTTTTTTTACCTTCATAAATAGTTTTCTAAGTCCTTACGATGGTTAATTGACTTGTAGTGGTGTGTTTGAGGTGAGCACTAACCCCCTCTGGCACGTCTACGCCAGAAAACAGCACTTGCAAGTTGAGCTGCGCCGACCCGACACAATCTCGCCTCATGTTCACGTTCACGCGAGAGTGACAAAATGCTTTACGGCTATTCAAAAACAATGTATATATTATGACTTTATAAGACAATTTCTAAAATTACCCACCTCCGTCGAGATTTCTTGTACTGTATTTGCAAAACTACTGCGCTGGTGAGTATTGTAGTCGTTGTAGTCCAGAGCTGCGCTTGGAGTATTTACGACAGTGTGATTCACTGAAGGAAACTGTAGGGGGAGCTTCGCAAATCTTACTGAGTTCCGCTTTAAGATAGTCCTAGACCAAAATGCATGTTTGAGCTGTTTTAACTGAAAGCAACTTGCACAGACATATCTTAAAATATGTCAGTGTCATTGATTTTCTCAAGATGAACACCAGTGATGTTTTTATCTAAGGCATGTTTGTAAAAGCTACTTAAATGTCCTAACTGAACTATGGCCTAATCCTGGCTTAGTCTAAGCCCTGTCTTTGAAACCGGGGCTATGAGTGTGTCCCATTAGGTAACCAAAATTCTGCACACATTTGCAGTCTTCATTGAACACTGGGCAATTGAAATACGTCATGTAAGACAAGTGGTCATACGCAAAGACCACAAATGTGGATATATGGGGGAGGTGGAGGGTTTCAGAAAAACTTGCAGATTGCATGTAAAGAACCCATCATCCTGTGTCATCTAGAGATACTAAAGTAAATATTTAACTAAACTAAACAAATAGCATTTCATTTTTCATTCAATCATTTTTGAATGTACAAGATAAGGTTTAAACAGTCAACTCTGCTATTTTTAAAATTTATTCTGTAAAAAACTGAATAATTAATACTGCATTCATTTTCTTTCTAATTAACATTTAGTACTTTCCAGAACTGGAGAACATGTCTAAATTCATTATAAAACTGTCAACCCTGTTACCTAAGGCAAAGCTGTATCCCAATATGCATTACACATTTAGACCGAGATGGCATGATTCAATTATTAACACTTAAAAGACATTCTTTGTCTAATAGAATTTAAAGTCATACAGAAATGCACTTCAAAAATCACTAATTTAAAACACAAAAGTCACCCAAATGACCCTTTTGTTTATCAAAGTGTAAAACATACTAACACCTTTGATGAAATGCCAAATTGTTTGAAACTGTATAGCATGGATACGTTGGCTACTTACACAGAACAGTGAGAAGTACCTGCAGGATATTCATTTTAAGTCCACAATGAAATCCAGCATCAACATGAGCTCTCCAGTGTTTCTGCATTTAGTTCAGTGTAAACGTGAATGTGTAACAGTGGAGCAGTGTTAGAATGAGAGGCTGCTCACTGCAGAGCCAGGGGTGGAGCGTGATCTGCTCCCCCGCTCTAATTGTAATTTGGGTGTAATGGGTGGAGTGTGTGCACCAGTCTGTTACACTGCAAATGAGTTTAGATCTTTGACACACTTATGTGTTATAATCACACTATTTGTGTCAGTAATGTAATGTGCTATTTTAAAAACTTCAGTGTTACTGTGATTTATGTTAATCTAATGTTAGCGTCAGTTCTGGCAGGTCACGTCAGTCAAGCTTGCATCAGCTGACTCCCAGGTGACTTATGTCTACCTATAGGAATACGACGCCTATTACGGCATCTATATATAAGCTCCTCAGTATTATCAGCAGCTATTGCATTTCTCAGGAGCAAATTACCCTCCTCCATGCAGCTGTTATTATTTCCCCTGAATCGGACTAATTCTCGAAATATGTGTACGTTAAATCATGACATTTAATGATATCTGCATGTTGGTCCTGTTCTGTTTACCCTATGGGGTTTATTGCTGCTCTCCCTGCTCTTATCCATGCTAGGCTGCATGGATGTGCAGGGAGTTCTTGCCCAGAGCAGAACCATACCGCCAATACAAACTCTACGCATTATCTATCATATTTGACGATAGTGGTCCTGACAGAAAAACAGTTAACATTCACTAAATTCTTAAGTTCTAACTTTTTTTAGTGCATACAAATGAGGTAAGCTTCATGCATTATCTACCTGTCACCGACAGCAAATAAAAAGACTCATTTGTTATGTACTGTATATACTGAGTAACGTGAGCTAGAATGTCAAGGAAAACCTAACACGCTGTTGAGTAATTTTGATCTTTGATTTTAATACACAATCAACACAACATTACACACAATGTGTTACAATAGCCATAGCAATTTTGTTTTTAATTAGCCTACCACACCCTTTTTGAGAATGCTCGTACCTCAGTTGGCACACAAACTAAACCTACGTGCACACATTCAAACGCAACCATCTAAGGTAAAAGTACACTGAATAGGTGAGAAGTTAACCTGTCCATTGCGACATGGTGTTTGGAAACAGAATTGCATGGCAATATAATATGATGATATCAGTAAGCTTTTGACAAATTTCACATTAAAGTTTAACCCCAACTTTACGGTTTTATTAAGTGAAGTAAGGTTGTGCATAGACAGTATTAGAGACTATAGAAGTATTTTGGTAAACACGAACCTAATAAAACCATAAAAATGTCCATCAAACACTTTAAAATATGCTTAGTATTCCAGAATAGCCCAAAGGAAGAGAAAAAAAGGGGAAATCTGGCCAACAAAAACAAGGTTTAAAGAACATAATTTAATCTGCCCCTGAGGCTTGAACAATCACAACAGCAAGAGTCATTCATAATAAGTATTTCACATAGAAGGAGTTATAACCACAGTGTGTCACTGAACTGTGAGTTTGTGCCATGAGCGAGTTAAACGTCTCAGAAACACTTTACTCTTATAGTAGTCTGAAACTAAAACAGCAGGACGTTAACAACTTGCAATAGACAAACTTCAAATGATGTATTTACAAAATTTGTTTCTGTTATGCTTTAACCGAGAACCATGTACATACTGAAGCAACAAGAATCCTGAAGCAAGAACTGACAGAGGCATCTCACCCCACCCCCTCTGTCTGACACATCACAGCTCTCATACATGTACAAACTCATTTGTCCATACTTGAGAACAGCACACAACTGAGCACACAGAGATCAAGTACATTAGATTAAACAGTTGTGAGATGATTTAAAATACAGTAATATCATAACCAAGATCTCCAGCAGGACCTGAATGACTGTAAACTGAATATCAGTTATTTATCTCTTCATTTCGAGGTGACATCAATCATTTTAGTCACAGAGCAGAGCAGAGCATGTATGTCCTGCTCATGCTGGATTCTCACACAGGCCCTCTTGTTCTGCCTGGTCCTGTTCATTCCCCTTCTGTGGCAACTTTCTCTTGAAGAAGCCAACCTGGTGGGAAATCAGTATAATATTATATTATATTGTATTAGTGCTGTAAGTCGATTTAAAAAAGTTAATTAATCACACATTTTTTCTGTAATTGATTGTGATTAATCACACCTAACATTAAAGTTTTTAATATATATATTTTTAATACTTTCACACTGAATCTTCAAAATAATGTAGAAACAACATAAAGGAAGTATATTTTAAATATTTGTTTAAAGACATCTTTTTACGAAGCATAATGAATCAGTACTGATACTGATGTGTCTATGAATTCCCCCCCCCCTCAAATTTAGCCATTAATTATAGCCATTCAACATTGCAGTATAAATGAGAGCTACCAGTTTTAACATTTAATAGGCTTTAAAAAAAAATAACTTTATAAAAAAACAACTTTTAATTTAAGCAAACTCAAAACAATCTTCACATAAAACCCATTGTAATAAATGTCCCATTTAGCTATCAGGGATCAACGCTGATATATAATGCTCAAGTTTTTTTCTGCTGGTCAAGTCAGACCGGTTCAGATTTTTACTTGCCCTGCTAAAATGCACAAAAAAGTCATTGTTTTCGTTGTTTTAGACCCATGTAACAGTGCTTTAAAGGGATAATTTGATGTTTACCCCCAGTGCATCCAAGATGTAGGTGACTTTGTTTCTTCAGTAGAACACAAATGATGATTTTTAACTCCAACCGTTGCCGTCTGTCAGTCAAATAATGCTAGTGGATGGGAACTTCTACTATAAGAGTAAATAAAACTTGCATAGACAAGTCCAAATTAAACACTGCGGCTCGTGACGACACATTGATGTCCTAAGACACGAAACGATCGGTTTGTGCGAGAAACCAAACAGTATTTATATCATTTTTTAACTCTTAATACACCACTATGTCCAATCGCGTTCAGCATTCGCTTAGTGAGGTCTGATCACGCTCTGACAGCGGCAGTGATGTCTCGTGCATATACTTCACTAGCATTATTTGACTGACAGACGGCAACGGTTGGAGTTAAAAATCATCATTTGTGTTCTACTGAAGAAACAAAGTCACCTACATCTTGGATGCGCTGGGGGTAAGCAGATAAACATCAAATTTTCATTTTTGGGTGAACTATCCCTTTAAGATTTTTAGTTAGGCCTTACATGTAAATATACAGAAACTGAATAATCAAACACCGCACAGTCTTCATAAATTATAAATTGAATATAGATTAATGATAGCTACAAAAGTTAATCAGTCAAGAGCAGTGAGTGATTTTCATTTTGTCTTTTGTTCTTTGATTAACATCATTGACACAGACAGCAGCAGGTTTATTAGGCTGCTGTCACTTTAAGACCTGACACAAATGACACGGATCTGACACATCCTATTTTCTCACAACTCTTTACAGTCATTTAAGACTTTATTTAACTCATTTAAGACTATGCTTTTGAGAATACTTGACAAAATTTGGAATTTGGACATAATTTTGTGTGTTTTTGTCCGTTCAACCTCGAAAGAGAACTCAATGCGGTACTGGTGTGCTGTCTGAAGCGCCATTCTGTGCACTTATTTCAGGTGTTTGTTCACAGACAGCTGCTACACAGAAGCGCGCCAGTACAGATTTGAGTTATTTTTGCTGTCTTATCATGGTTTAAAAGCACTTTAATGTATAATAGCGTGATCACATACTATAGCACAGCCAATGGATGACAGAAAAAATGGATGCTGCATTAATTGCGTTAAATATTTTTAAAGCGTTAAACTGAAATAATTTTGACAGCCCTAATTATATATTATATTATATTATTAGAATAAAGAATTTTCCTTTGTAAAATTACAGTGTAGTTGTAGAGTAGTTCATGCTTAAACAAAGACCACATACCTTCCATAGAATCACTGTAGCTAGAACAAACAGGAGGAGTCCGCCAATGACACTTCCTATGATAACACCAATAGGAACATCTCCAAGCGCTCCTTCTTTACTGACTGTAATTTTTATCTGCAGCAGAATCGGGAAACACATATAGCATGTCATATATCAGATAAAGCATATCAATGACACATAAAGCAATGCCACTGCACAGTCTAGACAGAATTTTTTTTGTAACTTTTTGATGTCAAAGACCCCCAAACACAATAATCCTCTTCAAGAAATATAATAGTGTGAAAAATATTAAAAGTAATATTTAAGGACAAAATTATAGCTTTCGCAATATTATACACAACTGAAAGAAAGGGTCATGAACTGACCTGTTGTTGTTTGTGTGTGACGACTATGAGATCAGGCTGAGATGTTTCTATTTCAGAGCTTCCAGCCACTAAAACGGTCTGAAAATCTGCCTAGAAGGAGATAAACATGGAGTGTGGAATGAAGCATCTGCTCAGGACAGATATCAGAAATGGCAGATACAGAGAAAACAGTTCAAGAGACACTTACAAAGGCAAAAGTCCCATTCCAGATCCTTGTGGTGATGTTTACAAAGTAGCTGGTCTTTAGCTCTAGATCTTTGAGGACACAAGTCATGGCTTCACATTTTGCTGTCTTACAATTCTGAAAATGAACAATTATGTGTTACACAAGCTTGGGTTCGGTAAGACATTTTAATGTTTTTGAAAGAAGTCTCTTATGTTATCTTATGTTATCTTATGCTGCATTTATTTGATCAAAAATATAGTAAAAACAGTATTATTGTCAATGTAAAATTTATTACAATTTAAAATAACAGTTTTCTATTTAAATATATTTTAAAATGTAATTTATTCTTATGATGTCAAAGCAGAATTTTCAGCATCATTACTTCAGTCTTTAGTGTCACATGATCCTTCAGAAATCATTCTAAAATGCTGATTTAAAGAAATATTTCTGATTGTTATTAATGTTTAAACTACGGAAGAGGATTAGGGCCAAGCAATAATAAAAAAATAAAATCATCTCGAGATTAAAGTTGTTAACTTTCGAGAAAAAAGTCTAAATAATGTTGAGAATAAACTCATTAAATTACGAGAAAAAACGCGTTAAATTTTGAGAAAAAAGTCGAAATAAAATGTTGAGAATAAACTCATTAAATTACGAGAAAAAACTCGTTAAATTTCAAGAAAAAAGTCGAGATAAAATGTTGAGAATAAAGTCATTAAATTACGAGAAAAAAGTCGTTAGATTATGAGAACAAATTAGTTAAATTACGAGAAAAAACTCGTTAAATTTCGAGAAAAAAGTTGAGATAAAATGTTGAGAATAAAATCATTAAATTACGAAAAAAAAGTCGTTAAATTTCAAGAAAAAAGTCGAGATAAAATGTTGAGAATAAACTTGTTAAATTACGAGAAAAAACGTGTTAAATTTCGAGAAAAAAGTTGAGATAAAATGTTGAGAATAAAATCATTAAATTACGAGAAAAAAGTCGTTAAATTTCAAGAAAAAAGTCGAGATAAAATGTTGAGAATAAACTTGTTAAATTACGAGAAAAAACTCGTTAAATTTCAAGAAAAAAGTCGAGATAAAATGTTGAGAATAAAGTCATTAAATTACGAGAAAAAAGTCGTTAGATTATGAGAACAAATTAGTTAAATTACGAGAAAAAACTCGTTAAATTTCGAGAAAAAAGTTGAGATAAAATGTTGAGAATAAAATCATTAAATTACGAGAAAAAAGTCGTTAAATTTCAAGAAAAAAGTCGAGATAAAATGTTGAGAATAAACTTGTTAAATTACGAGAAAAAACTAGTTAAATTTCGAGAAAAAAGTTGAGATAAAATGTTGAGAATAAAATCATTAAATTATGAGAAAAAAGTCGTTAGATTATGAGAACATATTCGTTAAATTATGAGAAAAAAAGTCGTTAAATTTCGAGAAAAAAAGTCGAGATAAATGTTGAGAATAAAGTCATTAAATTAAGAGAAAAAAGTCGTTTTTTTCTTGTAATTTAATGAGTTTATTATCAACATTTTATCTCGACCTTTTTCTCGAAATTTAATGATTTTTCTCTCGTAATTTAACGAGTTTATTCTCAACATTGTATTTAGACTTTTTTCTCGAAATTTAACGAGTTTTTTCTTGCAATTTAACAACTTTAATCTCGAGATGGTTTTATTTTTAGGGGCCAAGCCCCGAAGGGGCTGTAGCCCCTATTGTAATTGTACGTTTTCCCTTTTATTATTATTATTCTTCCTCCCGAATGGGAGTCTATGGCAGCCCTATCAACGGAACATGAGAAAATGATGAAATTTGGCACAGTTGTAGAGATGCTCATGAATAGTGATTGGACCAAATTTGGAGTCTCTAGAACCAACTCTATAGCGCCACCACCAGTTCAAAATTTCAACATTCTAACGGTTTTAACATTTGAACTGTTTGTCATAGAAAAATTTAATTTAGTTCATCTGATTCGTCTCTTCATGCTGATGCTATTCAACTTCTTACATTAAGTCTCCACCCATTACAGTAGCGGCCATTTTGAAAAGTACAGTATTTGTTTTTTTCGCTTCTCCTCCTTCAAAATTTGTCCAATTTTGTCCAATCTTTGATCAGATTATCTTTGGACTGAGCCGCACAGAAATGACTGAACAGATTTTTTTTATTCATCTTTGTTCAAAGGTTATGATGTCACGAAGTTAACGAGGTCGACCCGAAATTAGTATAGAGGCTGTATCTCGGCCAAACTTTGAGCAATCGAAACAAAAATTGGTACGCTTCATCAGAACCATGGTCTGAGGGTCTATGCCAAACTTGGGAACAGCGCCACCTACAGGTCATGAGATATGAAAAATGGCTATTTTGGCCAATAACTTTTGAACAGTTTGTCAGAAAATCAAGATCTTGGTGTCTATGGATTCCTTGGATCATGCCGAATCCGACGATACCGATTCTGTCAATATTGGATGAATCACGTGTCCGCCATTTTGAATTTTGTCATAAATTGCGATATCTTTTAAACAATTTGACATATCTTCACAAAAATTGGTATGTATGACCTTTAGAAGGTCGTGAAGGTACCTGAGAAGTTTCAGCACAGCGCCACCTACTGTTCCACAGATGTAATGATTATTTCAAAAACGCTTATAACTTTTGAAAACACTTTCCAAAATGTGTATGCTTCATGTCATTTTATTCCCTGGCTTATGCCGATTCCGACAATGTATCATTTGTCATTTTCCTTAAATGTACCTGTCTGCCATATTGAAGTAAATGAAAAACAGTTTTTTCGCTACTCCTCCTACAAATTTTGGTCAATTTTGTCCAAAATCAGCTCAGATGATCTTTGGACCGAGCCGCACAGAAATGACTGAACAGATTTTTGATATTCACTACCATTTCCGAGATATTCATCTCTGAATGTGACCTTGCTTGTGTTTGTTGTCTTATGCTAGTTAGCTTAGCACAGTAATTGCTTAGCATGATAAACTATTGCTATTCTTTCTAATGTGGTCTTCAGTCAACAGGTTAACCAAAACTTAGTTGGCATTAAATAACTTTGCATACTAATATGGTTAACATGCTATGAAGCTTTTTTTTTTGTGAACTCTTTCTCACACTGAAACCTCTGCTTAGCATACTGATGAACTTGCATGGCTGATTAGCTCAATGTGTTACGCCACGGATCCCGAATGCTCTGCATCGTGGGTTCGAAACTCAGTGTGACACATGCCCAGACCGCATGAGGTACTGTGGCAGGAAAAGATGCAGAACTTGTGTCTGTTCTAGGCATTCTGCCTAAAACTGGTCTAATCTGAAGCTATCACATGCAATTCCTTTATGTCCAAATTCGTAGTTATTCTTCTTCCCCCTGTATGGTAATCAATGAACCATAAGAAGGAAAATTATCAAATTTGGCATGCTTGTAGTGATAGTAATTAAAAGTAATTTGACCAACTTTGGAGTATCTAGGACTAAGTCTATAGCGCCACCACCAGTTCAAATATTCACTTTTGTAAAGGTTATAACTTTTGAACCCTTTGTTCCAGAAAAATGAATGTCAATACAACTGATTCCTCTCTTCATACTGATCACATTCAATATCTTACATTAAGTCTCCACCCAGTACAGTAGTGGCCATTTTGAAAAGTACAGTATTCAGTTTTTTCGCTACTCCTCCTTCAAAATTTGTCCAATTTTGTCCAAACTTTGATCAGGTGATCTTTGGTCTGAGCCGCACAGAAATGACTGAACAGATTTTTTTTATTCATCTTTGTTCAAAAGTTATGATGTCACGAAGTTAACGAGGTTGACCCAAAATTGCTATAGAGGCTGTATCTCGGCCAAACTTTGAGCAATCAAAACTAAAATTGGTACAATTGATCAAGACCATGAGCTGAGGTTCCATGCCAAATTTGGGAACAGCGCCACCTACAGGTCATGAGATATGAAAAATGGCTATTTTGGCCAATAACTTTTGAACAGTTTGTCAGAAAACTGTCTATGGATTCCCTGTGCCATGCCGAATCCGAGGATATCGAATTCGTCAACATCGGATGAACCACGTGTCCGCCATTTTGAATTTTGTCATAAATTGCAATAACTTTTAAACAATTTGACATATCATCACAAAATTTGGTACATATGACCATCAGAGTGTCCTGAAGGTACATGAGAAGTTTCAGCACAGCGCCACCTAGTGTTCCACAGATATAATGATTTTTGCAAAATTGCTTATAACTTTTGAAAACATTATCCAAAATTTGTCTGCTTTATGTCATTTTATTCCCTGGCTTATGCCGATTCCGACAATGTGTCATTTGTCATTTTCCTTAAATGTACCTGTCTGCCATATTGAATTAAATCAAAAACAGTTTTTTCGCTACTCCTCCCACAAATTTTGGTCAATTTTGTCCAAAATCAGCTCAGATGATCTTTGGACCGAGCCGCACAGAAATGACTGAACGGATTTTTGATATTCGCTACCATTCCCAAGATATTCATCTCTGAATGTGACCTTGCTTGTGTTTGTTGTCTTATACTAGTTAGCTTAGCACAGTAATTGCTTAGCATGCTAAACTATTGCTATTCTTTCTAATGTGGTCTTCAGTCAACAGGTTAACCAAAACTTAGTTGGCATTAAATAACTTTGCATACTAATATGGTTAACATGCTATGAAGCTTTTTTTTTGTGAACTCTTTCTCACACTGAAACCTCTGCTTAGCATACTGATGAACTTGCATGGCTGATTAGCTCAATGTGTTACGCCACGGATCCCGAATGCTCTGCATCGTGGGTTCGAAACTCAGTGTGACACATGCCCAGACCGCATGAGGTACTGTGGCAGGAAAAGATGCAGAACTTGTGTCTGTTCTAGGCATTCTGCCTAAAACTGGTCTAATCTGAAGCTATCACATGCAATTCCTTTATGTCCAAATTCGTAGTTATTCTTCTTCCCCCTGTATGGTAATCAATGAACCATAAGAAGGAAAATTATCAAATTTGGCATGCTTGTAGTGATAGTAATTAAAAGTAATTTGACCAACTTTGGAGTATCTAGGACTAAGTCTATAGCGCCACCACCAGTTCAAATATTCACTTTTGTAAAGGTTATAACTTTTGAACCCTTTGTTCCAGAAAAATTAATGTCAATACAACTGATTCCTCTCTTCATACTGATCACATTCAATATCTTACATTAAGACTCCACCCAGTACAGTAGTGGCCATTTTGAAAAGTACAGTATTCCATTTTTTCACTACTCCTCCTACAATTTTTGTCCAATTTTGTCCAAAATCAGCTCAGGTGATCTTTGGACCGAGCCGCACAGAAATGACTGAATGGATTTTTGATATTCGCTACCATTCCCAAGATATTCATCTCTGAATGTGACCTTGCTTGTGTTTGTTGTCTTATGCTAGTTAGCTTAGCATGCTAATTGCTTAGCATGCTAACCAGTTGTCATTCTCTTTAATGTGGCTCTTCAGCTATCAAGTTAACCATGAGCTTCATTAGCATTAAGTTAGCTTAGCATGCTAATATGGTTAGCATGCTAAGTAATGCTTTTTTGTAAATTCTTTCTTACACTAAAAGTTCTCTTCCACAGATTGTTGAATGTGCATCCTCAAGTAGCTCAATGTGTAAAGCCAGTTACCTGATGAGCTCTGCACCCAAGATAGTGGGTTCGAATCCCAGGTGGAGCGGTTTTATGAAATAGTGTGTTTTGATTCCTTTACTGCCTCTTGGATTAGAAATAAATGCTTTTTGTTTCATGCTGTGTTCATTTCCATCTAAGCTTATGTACATTCTGAGTTCATTTTCGCCCGTAATTCTGAACCAGCTGTTTCATGTTTGTTCATTTTCTGCTGTTTTTCCTCTTCCTGCTCTGTATTGCGCTACAGCATGATGAGCTGCAGAATGATCTAAAGTAGTTATTAAATATAACATTCAGTGCAGTTTTATAAAAATTCTTCATTTTGAGTTCATTTTCACATGAACTAATGAACTTCGGCAGGTGTGCCAACATTCACCTGCACAGTGGTGCAATGAGATGAGAAATGGACACTGGATTCGGAGGTCGTGGGTTCGAATCCCGTGTGGGGTTCCTTTATACAATTGTGTGTAATGAGTCATTTTGATACCTTTTTTATCCAAATAAGCATTGTACTAATCTTTATTCCTCTTGAATGAGATACAAGTGTTTTTAGTTCATTCCCTGTTCATTCTCTGAACTTCTATTGATTTTCATTTCATTTCCACCTGTCCTTCTGAACCAGCTGTTTTGCATGTACATTCAATTTCTGCTGTTTTTGCTCTTCCTGCTCCGTATTGCGCTACTGCCCCTTCTGGGGCTTGGCCCCGAATTGCTGCTTGCAGCTATATTTTTTATTATTGCTTGGCCCTTATCCTCTTCCGTATTAAACAGTTGTGCTGCCATGATAATTTTTTTTTCAGGATTTTTTGATGAATAGAACGTTTCTTTTGAATAAAAAAAGCATACTTGCTTAATAAAAATATTACTGTATTACTAGTACTGTATGAGCTGATTGTGCAAAAACACCCACATTACAGTATAATTTCACATAAACACACACATACTGACCAGTTCTGTTGTGCCTCTAAAGCTCTGTTTAGTGAAGCTTGCAGTGTAGGTTTTCTCTCTGATGTTTAATGGGTCAGTCAGAGCGTTGTCGTCACACTGCACATTTACAACCTGCTCATCAGAAACAGATTTTAAATGATGTTCATTTTGACCCCAGCCTGGTATTTACACTATAATTACATAAATACATGTGCAGTGAAATACTTTATTTGTATAGGAAGTGCTCAGCAAAACTATAGTAACTATACTTTTTAATTGAGCTTTAGACTTACAGGCACTGTTTTGACTGAAGTCACATATAGTAAAGGATTTCCAGCCTTGGTGTTAGTGGGCAGCAAGACGTTCAGATGAGCCTGATTGATAGGGAAGGTTCCAGTCGAAACCTGCAGAAAGACATGCTTCAAATATCTATTGCACAGTTCACATTGCAAACACTAGGGGAAACTCAAGACATAATGAGATACAAGAATATTATTATTATTATTTATTTTGACTCACTCTTAACATTATGTTGAATTCTGGGCCGATGTCATTGAAATCTGAGACTGTGTGTTTGACTTTATCCTCAGCACCAATGACGCAATAATCCAAGCTTATGTCTCTTGAAAAATAATTGAAAAGTTTTTTTTTTTTTACATAAGGAGAATATGTATACATACATATACTATACTAGCATTAGTCTGACCCCTGACCTGGTGAGGATGATTTCGGCATCATACTGGACTGGGATGGTTAGAGAGACCTTGTTATCAGATGTCACCTTCTCCTCACTGTCACTGGAAAACATTATGCAGGGTTGTTTACAGGCAAAACAAAACAGATACACAAAAGTTAAAACAGAAGTATCTTAAAACAGTATCTTTACCTTTGCACTTCAAAGTTCACAACAGCATTTTTCTTTAGATGATTCTGGTTGAAATCAAAGTTGATCTCATATGTTACCTGATGAGACAAAATGAAATTATTAAAGAAAACAAAAAGTGTGTATGCTCACAAACACACACACACACACACACACACACACTTTTCTCTTACCGTCTGGCCAGGCGTCAGGGTTGGGTATCCGACTTGGCAGTCGAGCGAGCCTGTTTTTGAAGTGCATTTCACCTCAGTGTTATTTCCCTGCAAACGTAAGCAGGAAGGTTCATAAATACAATTTCTCATACACAAAGCAGAGAAGATTTAAGTCAAAACATAAAATGGTGCCCATACAGGGGGTGTAATGGAGGCGTAGAACAGGTTACTGGAGAAGTTAGCAGACACTCTTGTATTGTACGCATTTTCAGCATTTTTCATGTTCGTTACTGTAACAATGAAGGAGAGTCTTCTTCTGACAGGGCTAACTAGAAGTGAAGATGAGCTGCAAAACAAAACAAAATCTGAATTTCAGGATTCTGGTTCTTTAATAACACATTACACATAGCCCTGGTGGTAGTAATTTATTATTTACTCCAAAAGGAAAGTTCACCCTAACAAAAAATTTGGTTTTATTTTTTTAAGTTTTGGTGTTAGTTATTTTAGTACTTCAACTTAAACTTATTTCAGTTAGTCGCCATTTCTAATTTTCATTTAAGTTTGAATTTTTGAGTTAATATTTATATTTTATTTTGTTCCAATTAACAAAAACGATTTTGAATAGTTTTAGCTTTATAACAATAACAACCCTGGCCCATTTAAGAATTTGACAGACCCAGTCACCATATACATATTATATAAACGGATTGGAACAAAATAAAGGTTATATTATAATGAATGCACATTTTTAGGTGAACTGTCCCTTTAAGCGGGACATGTAAGGTTACCTTGGTACATCAACAGCTTTCACAGTCAGCTTCAGATCACAAGTACATTTGTCATCAGAGCCACAATCCTTTACAAAAGGGATCTGAGCAAAGAGAAATACATTTTTGACAAAGTTTAATAACTTTGAAACAATTGACACTAGACTTACTGACACCCTTAATTAAATTCAGAGGGAATCTTACAAAAAATTCCCATGCTTTGGGCTGAAATGCATCTAGGGCAGGGCCGGTTTCTGGATTCTGGAGACTGATGTCAACTCGCAGAGCAACTGAACTAACAAAATCAGGAGTCTCCTATTACACCATGAGAACAACCATGTCAAATGACCATTCAAGCACTTATAAATAAAACAAAGTTGTACAGTGAGAACTGTTATTATGAACAGCATTAGGCTTATGGCTAACTGCCAAAAACTCACCTGCACATTCACTTTATGATCTACACAGGTTTCTTTTTCAGAGACACTAACAGAATTCTGGAGAACACGATCTGAGATTTTAAACTGGGCTCTGGAAGTGGCTCTTGATGACTGCAAGTCAGCGTCAAGGGTCAGGTTGTACTTGATATCTGAAGAAAAGTGTTTTCCATTCACTTTCATGGAGATTTTTTAGAGCAATGAATGTAGGTGAGATACAAAATACATGAGACGACCTTACCTACTTTACCCACTAATGTAATGGGTTTGAATGTTGACCTGAAACAGACTTTGGCAGTAACACACGGCACCATCCTTCCACCCAACTCACAAGGTTTAGTTAGAATGCTGATCTTCTCCGGGTTAAAGGAGACTGTTGTTGTGACAGCGGACACTCCCCTTGACCTGAGATCAGAAATACTCTTTAAACATCACAATTTAAGTAAATGATTTACTAGATCTACAACAACTACACTGAGACCCTTACCAGAGCTGCACTACTTTCCCGTCTCCTCCGACTGAAATATCAGGGATTGAGTCACCGTTCATATCTCTACGGCCATCTAAAGAGCGTCCAAAGAATCGAAGCGCCGGGTCCAGTTTGGATCCAAGTATTTTCTGCAGAAAACAAGAAGACAGACAACAAAATAAGAATTGTAAAAATACAATTTTTTAGTATGAGGTGTTGGGGAAAAATTGAATCACAGAAGAAGATTTATGTTTGAGTTCACACAGAAGTCAATATCTGTTTCAGCTGAAACCCAGGGGGTAACGGTGGGACACCCAAACTGAGAGCTTTCCCGAACAAAGGGTGTCGGATAATTTAAATAAGTTCTAAGACAGAAGGGGGACCATTGTGTTTTCTTGCTTTTAATTTAAATTAGTTCTAAGACAGACATTTGTGTAGGCCATTTGTGTGTGTGTGCTTGTTACTTTTACCTTGTATGGAAAAGTACTGACAAGAGTTGCTCAAACATTGGGGGTATAAATGTTTGTGGGTTCTTTTGTGTCCTCAGTTCACACTCGGGGCAGACATTGTATGGTTGTGTCGACTGTGGACTCTTTCTTGCAAGAAATTAAATCTTTATAAAGAGAATTTTCCAAGGTTTGTCTCTTACTAGTGATGTCAGCCAACTAATTTTTGCCGCAACAAAGGTTAAATGACAAATAAGAATAATCATGATTTAAAAAATAAGGAAAAAAGAGGATCTTTGAATGTATCTTAGTTCTTAGAAGTGTAATCTTTGTATTTTTTTATTCAAAAAGTATTAAAGTGCCCCTATTATGTTTTTTTTTTGGATATTACCTTTTATGTGTAATAAAGCTGTTTATGAATGAAAAAGATCAGCAAAGTTTCAAAGATCAAAGTGCAAGGTATATGGAGTTATTGTCTTCCAAAAGAAAGAAGCAATTCTGAACTGCCTGAAACAAACTGTCAGTAATTTCAGTCTTACTTCCCGCACAAACCTACGTAACTTTGTATTTGCATAATGCCAACCTACGCCTTTATTGGCTGCCCTTGAACAACATCTGCTTTGGCTGTAGTTGTAGCTGAGGCCTGGAAGAATACTTCTTTGCATGCACTTCCAAAGGATGAGATTGATTTAGTAAAACTGACACCATCATTATGGTTCGTATAACTGTGTATCAAATGCTGTAAGCAGTAGATCAATCACATCATACTGGATCATGTTACCAATCAGAGCAGAGTAGAGCAATCACAACTGGGCTGCATTCAGCCCTGACAAAACGTTGCAAAACGTTTTTTAAACGGAAACGGTGGTGCAACGAAAACCCTGTTCTGATGACGCAAGAGTTGCAAATATGGAAGCTGAGAAAGCCATTCTTTGTGTTCTTTTTGAAGAATTGATATGCTATATTTTTACTATAAAACTCTTACAAAAACATGTCTTCTAATATCTTGAATCATTGTGTATACTGAGAGGACACATTTGTAAACGACTTTACTTGGACCCATTGTGCGAGCTGTCTCTTTAATACCGCGTGGTTTATATACATTTTGTTGCTGATTGGGCTGACATTTTTGACACACCCACTAAACAAGAGAAAAAGTATCTCAAACCCCGTTGCACACCAATGCACATCATTTCCAGGAAACATGCCGTTCAACCTGGAATCCATAGCAAAATGTTGTGCACCGGTTTGAGCTTGAACGTTCTCCTGGTCATCTGACCAATCAGAGCAGAGTAGACCAATCACAACAGACTGGGTCATGTTACCAATCAGAGCAGAGTAGAGCAATCACAACTGGGCTGCATTCAGCCCTGACAAAATGTTGCATCACGTTTTTTAAACGGAAACGGTGGTGCATCGAAAACCCTGTTCTGATGACGCAAGAGTTGCAACTATGGAAGCTGAGAAAGCCATTCTTTGTGTTCTTTTTGAAGAATTGATATGCTATATTTTTACTAAAAAACTCTTACAAAAAACATGTCTTCTAATATCTTGAATCGTTGCGTATACTGAGAGGACACATTTGTAAACGACTTTACTTGGACCCATTGTGCGAGCTGTCTCTTTAATACCGCGTGGTTTATATACATTTTGTTGCTGATTGGGCTGACATTTTTGACACACCCACTAAACAAGAGAAAAAGTATCTCAAACCCCGTTGCACACCAATGCACATCATTTCCAGGAAACATGCCGTTCAACCTGGAATCCATAGCAAAATGTTGTGCACCGGTTTGAGCTTGAACGTGCCCCTGGTCATCTGACCAATCAGAGCAGAGTAGAGCAATCACAACTGGGCTGCATTCAGCCCTGACAAAACGTTGCAAAACATTTTTTAAACGGAAACGGTGGTGCATCGAAAACCCTGTTCTGATGACGCAAGAGTTGCAACTATGGAAGCTGAGAAAGCCATTCTTTGTGTTCTTTTTGAAGAATTGATATGCTATATTTTTACTATAAAACTCTTACAAAAAACATGTCTTCTAATATCTTGAATCGTTGCATATACTGAGAGGACACATTTGTAAATGACTTTACTTGGACCCATTGTGCGAGCTGTCTCTTTAATACCGCGTGGTTTATATACATGTTGTTGCTGATTGGGCTGCTATTTTTGACACACCCACTAAACAAGAGAAAAAGTATCTCAAACCCTGTTGCACACCAATGCACATCATTTCCAGGAAACATGTCGTTCAACCTGGAATCCATAGCAAAATGTTGTGCACCGGTTTGAGCTTGAACAACCAATCAGAGCAGAGTAGACCAATCACAACAGACTGGGTCATCTGACCAATAAGAGCAGAGGAGACCAAAATTCAATTCAAATTTAAAAATGTTTTATTGTCTATCCCCACAGGGGTAGAAAATTGTCTTCAGACAAAGGCTCAACAAAAATATATAAGAAACAACCACAAATCACAACAGTCTGGGTCATCTGACCAATCAGAGCAGAGTGGGCTCGCAGACAGGAGAGTTTAGAGAGACCAAATCCTTTAATGAACCGTTTAGACACTGTTAGAAAAGAATTGATGCTGCAATGTTTTTGACCTCGGATGCATGTAAATCTATTGTAGGAGACCTCAACAATAAAATTAGGAACCTTTAAATTGCATAACAGGAACATTTTAAGTTCTAAATTAATAATTAATTCATATTTTTGACATTTTGTAATCTGAAATATCCTTGCCTTGGCTTTCATCAGGGATATTAACATAAAAAATTGTGCATTCTACCTGTGAGCTCTGCTTTCTGATGGTTTTTCTGTCTCCATAGTAGATGTAAATGGCACCTTGGCCATTGCCTTCCATTGGGGCACCAACCACCACGTCTCTGAAGCCGTCCAGGTTCAGATCTGGGACAACAGTGATGGCCGTCCCAAACCGAGCATTCTCCAATGCGGAGGGTCCCTCTAAGCTGCCCTGGTTGCTCAAGATACCCTAAGAATAACATGAGGCAAGAAATGGAGAGTCTTTTTAGGATATGCTGAAGATACATTTTATATGAAAATGATGATTATCTGGGCATGGAGAGCAAATCTATGTCACCTTGGTAATGGTGAACAGGTAGACTCGTCCTGTTTCAGACTTCTCCTCGCTCATGTACATTGGAGCTCCAACCAGCAGCAGATCAGTCACACCATCAGCGTCCACATCAACGGGACAGAGAACGCTGCCAAAGTAAGACCCGATCTGCAAACCACAGACACCAGAATTACATATTACAGGACTTTACTGTCTAATGAAACTCAAAATCATTAAGCGTTGAATGTACCTGATCTCCTCTCTGCGAATCTTTGATGACAGGTTGTCCCTGGCTGTTAATAGTGTAAACTACAACCTGTCCTCTATGAACGGCACGAGGAGCTCCGGCCACATAAAACTCAGACGAGCCATCAGTCACAGAGCTGACAGAGTAGCCTGAATATATGACAGGGGGAAAGAATCAATTTATTTTTGCAGGGTTTGAAATGTCTATTCTACCATTTGGGGTAGTTTAAAATATTTTTGAAATAAGTCTCTTATGCCCACAAAGACTGCATTTATTTGATCAAAATAGAATGACAGTAATATTGTGAAATACTATTACATTTAAACTAACTTTTTTTCTATTTGAATATATTTCATTCTAATATGACTTGATGCTCAAGAAACATTTCTTATTACTATACTGTCATTTTCTGAAATCAATTTAATGTGCTTTTGCTGAATAAAAGTAAAAAAAAATAGCTTAGGTGTGAATATAAACATACATGACATCTATATTAGCTTTTGCTAATGAAAACATACATTACAATTCAGTTTCTAACACAATGCTGGCTCACCAAGTAATGAGCTGTGGTTTCTGTCATCAAGGGTTTTCTCAAAAGCATTTTTGAGGAAAATGCGTGATTTTCCAGCTGTTTGATGGACGACGGTCCCGGTCCATCCATATGCTCCGACAGCACCCAGCATAATCTCATCCTGTGGAATAAAATGGCACCCCATCAGACCTTAATTTTCTGTGAATCAGTACATTAGAGATTAGTTAGACTAGTTCATCAGATTTGTTGAAAGATTACTGCAACCTTTTTATTGGTCTGGTGTGCGCTGAATCCAACTTGGGACATCTCCATTTGGAATTCTTGACCTTGACTTGTGCCTTAAATCAAACAAGACAAAATGCTTATCCTAATTTACAGCTGTACTTTAGGTTAAAAAGTGTTCAGCTTAGCCTGACAGTTAGCCTGCCCTGGACCAGGTGAGTTTGAACTAATTTAAGTTTGCTTTATGAAACAGAATTCACTGACAATAAGTCTGACTAACTAAAATAAGCCTGGCATGTATTCTAATCTTGTTTTATGAAACAGCCCTCTGTTGTCACTGGATGAAAAAATCATTATGCATTTGGCACACGTGAATGCAAGATGAACAGTTTACCTTCAATGTTAAAGATTCTGTCCCCTAGAGTTCCTGCGATATTGATTAGAGCTTCCTCTGATGACACATTGAACACGTAGTTCTCTGCTGGAGTGCTAGCGATCAATTCAATCTCCTCGATGAACTTTTGAATATTGGCACTTTCCTTGAGAATCTGTGTGAATTCATTGATGAGACTTTTACACCAAATTCGAAAATATTTCTTTTGTCTTGTTTTCCTCTAAACAACCTTAAAACAATGTGAAATTCATTTAATTCAAGACATATTCTATAAATTAAAAACTGTTTCTGCAGTGTATAAAATTATGTACTTTATTATGAAATTTGAAACCATGCTGGAGCCCATTTCAGTATGATTTCCTAAAATTGTTCATTTTTGGTAAGGAATCTCACTACTCATTTCATTTTACCTAATGTTATAAATATAGATAAAAATGAAATTGTCAGCATTAAAAGTTTCAGTACCACTTTATTTTAAGGCGTTACATGTACTTGCTATAGCAATAACAATGAATGATGCATATTTACAAGTAATTAACCCTAAACCAAACCCTAATTTTAATTCTATAGTAACTACATGTAGTTGCATAATTATTACTAAGTAATTGTTTGTGTAATTACACTTAACATATTATCTTAAAATAATTATAGTTATACTTAAAATAAAGTTATATATATATATATATATACTGTATATATATGCAATGCTTTTTTTATGCAGATCTCTAACTTACAGCAATGCCAAAACGAATGATGCATATTTACAAGTAATTAACCCTAAACCAAACCCTAATTTTAATTCTATAGTAATTACATGTAGTTACATAATTATTACTAAGTAATTGTTTGTGTAATTACACTTAACATATTATCTTAAAATAGTTATATTTATACTTAAAATAAAGTTTTATATATATATATATAAAATATATATTATTACTTTTTTTTTAATGCAGATCTCTAACTTACAGCAATGCCAAAGCGAATGATGCCCTCTCTGTCAAATCTCTCAATGACCTCTTGACCTCTATGACCATCAGAAGATTCTCCATCCGTCACCACTACCAACACCTTAGTGGCACCTGGACGGCCACCATTTTCTGGTAGGAAAGCTGTTTGTCTGAAACAAAAACATAACATTTTTTTTTTTTTTTTTTCAATAAAGCAAATAAAATAACAGGTAAGAGTGTGTAGGGGACAAGGTACCTGGCATTATCAAGTGCCGCAAAAGTGTTGGTTTCTATTCCAGTTTTTTGGCCAATAGCAGAAGCCGCTGAAAGTACTTTTTTTTTATTTTGGTCAAAATTAAAATCATAAATAAAGGCCAAATCCTCTGAATACTGCATAATACTGACCTAAAAAAATGAACAAAATTCAAATTAAATCATATCACATAAATCAAAGACAAAATTGAATCAGGATAAGCTGCATAACAGTGCTTACTCGAGTTTGATCTGGTCCGATATCAAGATTTTCCAAAAGCTTTACGAGAAAGTTTATAACGTCAGACCACGGAAATATACTGTTTGATCCATCCAAAACAATGGCAACATCCATTGGCCCACCACAAGCTGAATGAGAAATTCAGATTAAGAATGACTTAATTTTTGAAAAACTTATTTTGTAACTTTCTGACAATACAAAATAAGACATACTTTGAATGGCAGGAGAGAAGGCCGGCTCAAGTGTAAACTGTGGGCTCAATTCAGCACAGACTCCTGGGTAGAAGTACTGACTGCCACAGCGCTGGGCCCACAGAGGACCACATGTCTGAAACACAAGCATTTATTCTATAAACTTTCTACAGTTTAATCCATAACAGAGTGTCTACAGTATGACAAGGACTGAATTAATGTTTTTAACTCTTTCCCCTCTTTCCCCAATCATTAAAAATTAAACAGCATTTAAATAAAAATTGCCTAAAGTTACTGAATGAAATGTCGACCCATGAAGAGGTACAGGACTGTGAAGCTTTTGGGGTGTTGATGGACTCGATCCACTCCATCTTTGTTTTGATCATCATTCTAAATCTGTTCCAGACATAATCTTTGACAAAAATGCTTTTTTTTTCAGCTTTTTGTTCAAAATATTGCTCTTTTTATGAAACTTACCCATATTCAAGTATTGATAATAAAATAATGCATGAAACTAGAGTAAAAATAAAAGCGGAGGCTCTGTTCTTTCTTTTGATACATTGCATGTTCAGATATTTATACAACAAAATATTCTGGGTACCATGACATTTTTTTTTAATTGATCAAAAATGCTGGCTGGCAACTTTTAAATAAATAAATAAATAAATAATGCTGGTGGGGAAAGAGTTAAAGAAGATTCTAGTGACTGCGCCCTGTGACACAAGGCTACTACAACATACCATAAATCTGTTAGGTTTGGCTATTGGAGTGACAGTCAGACCCAGACTCATGTTCATATTGATGCTCTGCACACCATCTATGCTGATAGAGTCTGCAAACACACAGACATGTTTTCATGACAAGTGGGAAAAAAGTTTTTATACGACCTGTGCATTCCTGAGGTAAATGCAACGTTAAGTGACATATTGTCTTTCCATGGTTGAAACCGATTATGTTGAAAGACCTTCTGATGTTAAGTGTTGTAACTTGTATTAAAGTGGAAGAGGTCACTCACACTGCTGCAGCAACTGAGGCGCTACAGCGATCTGTCACGCCATATTTAAGAGTGTCAAACACCATTTATTGTTTGAATTTCGTGATAAAATGGACAGAATTTGAAAGCTGAGACTTTGTTTCTTATCACAAGTAACAAATGACAAAGCTCTTTGTGAATACTGGATGAGAAGTGAGCTACAAATAAAGTTTGGTATAGGGACATAAACACAGAAACCTGCACTGCATTCACTACGTCAGCTGCTTATGACAACAGTTCAAATTGTTAAATAAAGTCGTTATTTTTGTTTTGTTTTTGCGCACAAAAAGTATTCTTGTTGCTTCATTAAGGTTGAACCACTGTAGTCACATGGACTTTTTTGACAATGTCTTTAATACCTTTCTGGACCTCAAAAGGTGCAATTGACATTGCTGCCTATGTGTGGTTCAGAAACCCTTGGATTTCATCAAAAATATCTTAATTTGTGTTCTGAAGATGAACGAAGGTCTTACAGGTTTGGGACGACATGAGGGTAACTACTTAATGACAGAAATTTCATTCTTGGGTGAACTAACCTTTTAACGTTGCTGTTTTTAAAGTGCTAATGTGTTAACTTGCCCTAAATTAAACACAAGTGAGATTCCATTTTCGAAAGGGAACTCGTGCTGAGTCCCCTAGGAGTCACTATGGGGAATGCCTCTGGCATGACTGGTGTCTGAAGCATGAGTGTAAACATGACAATGAACTTTACATTGGCAGACGGCAGCCTATGACGTCACCACTGGTGCATCCCAATGTACATGCTATTCACCCTATTCGCCCTAAATAGTATTGAATATTACTAATGTCACATACTATTTAGGATGGATAGTGTGCACATTGAGAAGCAGGCTGTAAGTATAAAAGGGCACCTGTGAAACACGTACTCGTCTTTCTTGTCTTCAGGAAACTGTCTGTTTGTATTCATTTTAGAGTGACAGAATCTGACACGTGGACTAGTGCGCTTGACTCTCAAGGGGGATAAATATGTGCTTTACGTGATGCGGTCACAGTAATTGTTCCACTGGGGCTTGACTCTCTCCTGAGGGATGAGATTTGAGCGCCTGCACTCTGCGGTTTGGGACCCGTGGCCGCCATTACTGTGAGGCAGGATTAAACACGGGGGTTGTTGGCAGAGCAGGGACTTGTTGAACAGGAAGTTTCCTTTTTTGGCTCCTCTTGTTGGCTCAAATATTACTATTATGAATATGTATGTTTCTAATCCTACAAATCAGAGAGAAGAGTGTAGTAATTGTTGTTATTATTACAACCATTAGTAGTTTTGGAAAGTTTTGCCTGTGCCAATGACAGATTAGATCTGGTTTGGCAGCATGAGACAAACTTTATGGAAAACATTTTTTTGTCTGGACACAACTGCCCTGCTCCTGTGAATAACAGAGCTCTGCCTGGAGAGCAGTATCAAGTCATTAGGCTTTCTGTAAGCCTCCTTCATAAGCTGTCCTGAACGTTGGGCATTTTAGACTATCTCTTTTTAGAGAGTTATGCTGAGGTCTATCCTCAGAGCTCAGCTAGGCAGTATGCTAGGTTGTCAGGCTCTCTGTGAGCCTCCTTGGCCACTGCCTTTACAATACTGGCATTATAGAAGTTATTCTTCTGAGGCTTCCGCTCCCTAGAGCTCCACCTAGACAGAGATTTTGAGTTCTTAGGCTTTGAGAAGCCTCCTTGGTAAGCTGTTCTGAGCGTAGGGCATTGGTAAGCCGCCTCTCGCTAGAGAGAGTCGTCATGCTGTCTCAGAGATCAGCTAGGCTGTATGCTAGGATGTTAGGCTCTCTGTGAGCCTCCTTGACTACTGTCTTTACAGCAGTAAAGCATTGTTAGGCCTCCTCTCGTTATAGAGAGTCACTCTTTCAGGCCTCCACTCCTTAGAGCTCTGCCTGAATAGCAGGTCCGAGTTAGGCCTTGCAAAGCCTCCATGGTAAGCTATTCTTAGTGTAGCACGCCAATAACCATATTCAGGCCCCCATTCCCCGAGAGTTTGGGATCTTTGTGAGCCTTCTTGGCCACTGCTTTCAGATATAAAGATATACCAGATATGCCAGATATAAATTGTACGCACTCAGTGGGCCTCCTTAATTACTGCTTTTTATGGAGCATGTTATTCCTTCTTGCTATGAGTGGCATTTTTGCTTAGGACATTGCTAAGCCTCCTCTCGCTTTAGAGAGTTGTCTTTATTGGGGCCACCGCTCCCCAGAGCTCCTCTGGGGTAACGATTGCAAGTGGTAGGCTGTCTGTGAGCCTCCTAGCAAGATAACCTGAGCATAGGGAGTTGTTAGGTCTCCTCTCAATTTAGAGAGTAGTCATACTGAGGCCTTCATTTCTAGAGCTTAGCTAAGGCTTGTTAAGTTGTTAGGCCCTCTGTGAGCCTCCTTGGCTATTGCGAGCATTGTCAGGCCTCCTTTCACTAAAGAGAGTTATAATTATTGAGGCCTCCGCTCCCTTGAGGCCTCCGCTCCCTTGAGCTCTGCTGGGATAGCGATTGTGAGTGGTGATAGATGTTCTGAGTGTGGGCCATTGTTAGGTCTCCTCTCAGTCGTCATACTGAGGCCTCCGCTTGGCTAGGTGGTAGGGTATTATTTTTTTGCTAGGCCTACTCTCATTATGAGAGTCGTAGTAAAAAGGCCTCCACTTTGCAGAGCTTTGTGGGACAGTTAGACTGAGCCTAGCTCTTTTTGAGACTTTCTCTGTACTACTCTTGGGTTAGATTGTTGCTTAGACCTCTTGTTTGAGGCCTTCACTCTTCAGGGCTGCTTGAACAGAAGTTCTGAATGTTAGGCTCCCTGTTAGGCCTGTGCCTGAATAGGAACGTAGTTAGGCTTCTTTCATTATAGTCATGCTGTTGAGGTCTCCTTTCCTGAGAAGCTTCGGTCTATGATTGTTGCTGGTGCACATCAGGGATGAGGACTCCTTTGAGTCCTTTGACTTAGCTCAGCCAATATGGGTGTGGGTATTCCTTTCCCCATAGTGACCCCTAGGGGACACAGCATTTCACAGGTGCCCTTTTATACTCACGGTAACTAGTGATGACGTCATTGGCTGCTGCCAATCATGCTGGAGGCATTCCCATAGCGACCCCTAGGGGACACAGCGTTACGTTCACTATTCTTAGGGAACCACGGTTACATGCGTAACCTGAGACGTTTTCTTCACACACAGAATGACTTGTGGTCTGAACAATTTTTTTCCGCTCCCTTGATCACCGGCTGTTTTTAAACAATCGGACAATGATCGATAGTGAAAATAATTGCTTTTGTCGGCCGATACCGATTATTGGCCGATATGTCAGTGCATCTAATTCACATTCCATGCATTTACATGGTACTCCATGGTATTATCATCATACCATGTCCAAATCCCATGGTAATACCACAATACCTTTTGTAAGTTCATTATTATTTAAAATAAAGAGAAATTTACCTTGAAGGTTTAGTTCCCGGCAGATGTTTGTGGGAAGACCAGTGTCACACTTATAGAAGTCTCCTTTTCTATTCTGAGGGTATCCACTCCAGGGAGAACCTACTAGCAGCCTGAGGAGAAATAACACAGTTTCTCTATGCAATCAATGAAATAATGCAAACAAACTTCACATATAGAACTTTGCCAATGATTATGATATTAATGGCAGAGATTTTCTTCTAATAAAAAATAACACAAAATTTCCATTCCAAAATAAGAAGAAGAAAAAAAGATGACAATTCATGCTGTTTCTGCCAGGAATTACTCATTAACAAACCTGTTGTCTCATTTTCCCCACTATAATCTGTGACTGTGTCTCAATGCATTTTTCACTTCCACAAATAGACTTCAGTGTATTTTTTATACAGTTTGAACATGCTATGGAGAAAAACATGGTGAGTGACATGTCTTACCATTTTCCTTGATCATTGCTTAACTGTTGTACAGTGTAGCCAAACTCTTGTACCCCAGGACCAGATGAGAAGATTTTGGCACCTGCAGTTCCTACATTAAAACTCAGAATGCGAGCAATACAGAAACCTGTAGGAAAAGTTCTCAGCTGTGAATTTAGACTAATTCCATTTGTGGATGTTTTGCTTGTTAATAAACTGTCAGACAGTACTGAATATGGCTCTAGTTCTATAATAACCTCAATGATATAGGACATCTTACATTGGTAAACCTTTCTATTGACCAGTCGGTAATTCAAACAGTACTGATAAGTCAAAGTGAGAGCCCAACCCTTTTATAGACTTTACACCAAACCCACACTCACAAAACAAATAATGGGACTTACTCTGATTTATCATGCACAAAAGTATATTTCTTTTCCAAGAGTAGGGACGCAAATAATAATAATAATAAATGAAATCAGTTTATTTTCTTTTCCAGTAAAAATATTTGAATATACTTAAAATATATCAATTTACCTGAGATGCAAAATTGCTTAAATTAATATAATACATTATCTTAATTTATCTTTTTTTTTCCTTTCCCAACTGGAACATATATATTTTGAATTTATTTAGATTTATGCTTAAATTAAGTAAAACTTTTTTTTTTTTTCATGGGGTAGGAAAATAAACTTATTTCAAGATACAGTTTATTGTCTAAAAAGTCTTATCTTGTACAATTTAAGTTGATCTTGTTTTAAAGATGTTTAGATATTTGGTAACACTTTACAATAAGGTTCAATAGTTAACTACATTAGTTAACATGAACTAATAATGAACTGCACGTATACAGCATTTATTAATCTTTGTTAATGTTAATTTCAACATTTACTAATACATTATTAAAATCTTGTTAACATTAATGCACTGTGAACTAACATGAACAAACAATGAACAACTGTATTTTCATTAACTAACGTTAACAAAGATTAGTAAATACAGTAATAAATGTATTGCTCATGGTTAGTTCATGTTAGATAATACATTAACTAATGTTTAACTATAATGAATCTTATTGTAAAGTGTTAAACTATGGATAATAATAACTAAACATAATTTAATAACCAACACAAGTACTCACTCTGCAATAATATCAGTAGTATCACAACATTTTCCATCCTGTCCATTGCTGGAGAAGTTGTTAAGGAGAAAGAGTATGTCTCCAGTCAAGAGTAATGTCTCCAGTCATAATGAAACAACCTGAACTCAGACTCAGGATAAAAATTACTATGGCAGGATATGATGTCATAGACAGATTTGTATCTTCTTTTGATGTTGACATAAACCGACAAAATGCAAAAAATTGACCAAATAAGGAAACTCATGGCTGTCTTAAGAGCAGTCAGTTCATATTCATATTTTTTCACACTTCATAAGAATCCAAATGGAAAAGTGAAGAAAAGAAAGATAAAAATAACAGGGATAAACTGGAGAAGCCAATAAAGACAAAAACACAAATTACTCATGAAATTATGTTCTTAAAGAGTCATAGATTTACAACATTAGGCACAGGTGTGCCTTTACACTGCTATTTTCTTGCATTCCTATTGGCTGAACTCCACTAGGCTGGGTGTGGACAGGTTGGAGGAGAGGCGGAGTCAAACAGTTGAGGAAGGGGAAGCGCAGCATTCTCATAGTCATTCTCATGAGTGTTCCTACTGCAGACCATGACACACACACACACACACATACACATACAAACAATGATTAACCCAAAAGTCCTGACGGGATTTTATCTCTCAGACTGGGATGTAATTGAGGAGTTTACCTCACTGCCATAGTTTCAAAGCAAACAGGAAATGTTTAAGCAATATTCTAGACCACTGGCTCCATTTCTGTTGAAGTCGGTGGTTCCACTGAGGCAGTCAAGATTCATGTGAGCCACAGCCTTGACATAATGGCTAATAAAATATGTTTTCAAAACTTAGTATGTTTCAGATGTAATGAACTATAGCTATATTTAGTTATATAACAATTGGTTCCAGTCAATTTGTTTGATTGAGCGTTACATCCTTGCGCCAGTAGGTGGCGACAGGTGAGTGAGTCTTTAAATCATCTCGGGCGATTCATTCAAACACACAGATTCATTTATGATCGAAACACAACTTTATTTGCACAAAGATGAAAGTTTTCTCGTTTTGCCTCGTTTGGAACTATTTCACTTGGTTGAGTGAAAATAAACAGTTTTAGTTGTAACTTGTAATTATGCATATGCTCTTCTTCAGAAATAGGTTACGTTATTACAGTATAAATAAAAACACAAATATGTCTCTTTAAGTGTCTAAATTACAAAATAAGCATTTTTTTCCCTGCGCATTTTCTTGACAATGATTGAGCCTGTGAACACCTTTGAACCTACACAGCAGTAAATCTTTTCATGCCAACTTAAAAGAAAAAAATTGTGTTGAAATGACAATTGTATTATAAGAAGTACTACGGATCATAAGGCAGTACCACATGAATACAAAAGAAAGCCCTTTTTCTAAAACTTCCTGCAGAACACAATTCACATCTTTACCAATGAATGAGTGTTCAATTAAACCACCGATTTAACTAAATTAAATAAAAAATAATTTAATTATATTCAGCACTCATATTCTAAAAACAGAAAATTTACCTCAGGCAAACAGGAAATGTTTAAGCAATATTCTAGACCACTGGCTCCATTTCTGTTGAAGTCTGCGGTTCCACTGAGGTAGGCCTAGTCAAGATCCATGTGTAGCCACAACCTTGACATAATGGCTAAAAAAAATATGTTTCAGATGTAATGAACTATAGCTATATTTAGTTATATAACTGTCACAGACACGTCAGGTTCCAACATCCACCAATCACAGCGCACGCCATCCCCAGAGTACTGATCACCGCCACATGCACCTCATCATTGCACTCATCAACAGCACTATAAAGAGCACACACACACAGCACTCCATGTCCGGTCTCGTTCGCATATACTTCTGTAAATGCTTACCTCAAGGACTCCTCATTCCATACCTACCTGTCTCCAGCGTGTCTCCTTCCCTCTGTGTGCCTCGTCTTCCGTGTGGTTGTGCTCCAGTCAGCTCCAGTCACCTCCAGCGATCTCCAAGCTCCAGCGTGTACATATCAGAAAGGAAAAGGACAGTAACTATCTCCATCATTATCATCAAATCATCCATTGACTCTACTCTGCTTACCTGTTTCATGCTCTATGCTCTACTGGTGTCAATAAACACAAGTTACCTGTTTACATCTGTGTCTGCCTCCTGTGTACAGCGTGCCCCACACGACCTCCTCGACCCATGGTGAGTGCCATCATTCCTTCTACTCAAAAGATGAAACCACTCACCACTGTCGTCAATCTTACTGCCGCTGATATCTCCCTTACAGTGGTCGCGCTCCTCGACTCAGGGTCAGCCGGCAACTTCGTCTCCGGCGCCCTCTGCCAGCAGTTACGTCTCAAGACCTCTCCGTCTCCGACGATCTACCAGATCAACTCCATAACTGGCAAGCCTCTCAGCCGTAAGCATGTCCGCACTGTAGCAGGACCCCTCAAGCTTCAAGTCGGTCTACTCCATCAAGAGGAATTACATCTGCTGGTTCTGGAGGATTCCATCGCTGACGTTGTTCTAGGGCGCCCCTGGTTGGAGCAGCACAACCCGACCATCTCTTGGAAGACGGGCGAAATCCTGAAGTGGGGCGACACCCGTTTCTCTCGCTGTCTAACTGAACTTCCTGTGCCATCTTCTCCATCTTCTGATCTCTCCCTCTGTGCTACATTCATCGAGAGTCCAGTTGAACAACGCTCCATCGACATCCCCAAGTGTTACGCCCCCTTCAGCGATGTCTTCTGCCCACAGAGGGCTTCCAAGCTGCCTCCACATCGGCCATGGGACTGTGCCATCGACCTGCTTCCGGGTGAACCAGTGCCGAAGGGTAAGATTTACCCACTATCCATACCGGAGAAGAAGGCCATGGAGGATTACATCAAGGAGACCCTAGCCCAAGGATACATCAGGCTGTCTACTTCCCCTGCTGCTTCCAGTTTCTTCTTTGTGGCTAAAAAGGACGGAGGCTTGCGGCCATGTATTGACTATTGCTCTCTCAACAAAATCACCGTCAAATTCAGGTATCCCCTTCCTCTCGTCCCAGCGGCCCTGGAACATCTCCGTGGTGCCACTGTGTTCACGAAGCTGGACCTCCGCAGCGCTTACAACCTCATCCGGATACGTGAGGGGGACGAGTGGAAGACCGCCTTCATCACCCCTACTGGTCACTACGAGTACCTTGTCATGCCGTATGGCCTGGTCAACGCCCCCTCCGTATTCCAGGACTTCATACACGAGGTGCTCCGGGAGTTCCTCAACCGCTTCGTCCTAGTCTACATCGATGATATACTCATCGACTCCCGGAGCCAGGCCGAACATCGCCGACACGTTGCGGAGGTCCTCACCCGTCTACGCCAGTTCCATCTATTCCTCAAAGCAGAAAAGTGTTCATTCCATCAACCCACCGTCTCATTCCTCGGATACATCATTGACCACAGTGGCATCCGGATGGACGAGAGGAAGGTGGAGTCCATCACCAACTGGCCAGAACCCACTACCATCAAAGAGTTACAGCGCTTCCTTGGATTCTCAAACTTCTACCGTCGATTCATCAAAGACTACAGCTCCATCACCCATCCACTCACCATCCTTCTCCGAAACAAGCCCAAGTCTCTGTCCTGGAACCCAGCAGCCACCAACGCCTTTAACCGCCTCAAGGAAGCCTTCACCACCGCTCCCTTACTCGTTCACCCCGATCCAGAACAACCCTTCATCGTAGAGGTGGACGCCTCTACCACTGGAGTGGGAGCGGTGTTGTCGCAGCAGCAGGGGACGCCAAGTAGACTCCATCCATGCGCCTTCTTCTCCCGCAAGCTCAGCCCAGCGGAAGTCAACTACTCCATCGGTGACAGGGAACTCCTAGCTGTTAAGCTTGCCTTGGAAGAGTGGAGGCATTGGCTGGAGGGAGCCAAACATGCGTTCCTGGTGCTAACAGACCACAAAAACCTAGAGTATCTTCGTTCTGCCAAAAGGTTAAATCCAAGACAAGCCCGTTGGGCCATGTTCTTCTCCCGATTCAACTACACCATCTCCTATCGCCCAGGCTCAAAGAACATCAAAGCCGACGCTCTCTCCCATCTCCATGCTCCAGAAGAAAAGACAGAAGAACCCGAGCCTATCATCCCGAGCTCACTCATTGTAAGCCCCATTACTTGGTCAGAGGAGACCATTCCCTCCTCCAATGCCTCCACAAACCCTCTGCTGGGCTGTCCACCTGGCTTGCTCTACATCACCCGGACACGACGCACTCCAACCATCCACTCAGCTCACACGTCACTAGGCACTGGTCACCCGGGGGTCAATGAAACCCTCTCGTTGATAAAAGAACGCTTCTGGTGGCCAGGGATGGCATCTGATGTCAGAAGGTATGTGCAGGGCTGTCGGGAGTGCGCCATCTCCAAAAGTCCTCGTCATCTGCCAGCTGGGAAACTCCTTCCTCTGCCCGTCCCCAACCGACCATGGTCACACCTAGGAGCGGACTTCATAACTGATCTCCCTGTTTCAGATGGAAATACCTGCATCCTAGTCATCATAGACCGGTTCTCCAAATCTTGTCGTCTCATTCCACTACGAGGATTGCCCACTGCCATGGAAACCGCAGAAATGCTCTTCAACCACGTGTTCAGGTATTTTGGAATACCAGAGGACATTGTATCTGACAGAGGACCCCAGTTCATCTCCAGAGTGTGGAAGGCATTCCATTCCCTCCTAGGTGTGGCCGTCAGCCTAACTTCGGGATACCATCCGCAGTCGAACGGGCAGATGGAAAGGAAGGTCCAGGAGATCGGCCGCTTCCTCCGTACCTTCTGTCATGACCACCAGGACTCATTGAACCTACACAGAACTCTCTCCGGCAGTTGACTACAGGACTCACACCATTCCAGTGCGTACTCAGCTACCAACCCCCACTGTTCCCCTGGACCGGGGAACCCTCTAACGTTCCGGCAGTGGATTACTGGTTCCGAGAGATCGAGAGGGTCTGGGACTCAGTGCACCATCAGCTGCAATGAGCCCTGCGCAGACGCAGGATGACAGCCGACCTTCGACGTTCCGACACCCCTGTCTTCCAGCCCGGTCAGAAGGTTTGGCTGTCCACCCGGGACATCAGACTGCGTCTGCCCTGCAGAAAGCTGAGTCCCAGGTTCATTGGCCCATTTCCCATCATCAAGCAGGTCAACCCAGTCACTTACCAACTCCAGCTACCACAAGGGTACCGCATTCACTCCACTTTCCACATCTCACTCCTCAAACCTTACCACCCTTCTGCTCTCTCCACAGGACCTGACGTGGCTCCCGCCGAACCCCCCCTTCCACTCATCCTGGAGGACGGCGCAGCATACGAGGTTCATGAGATTTTGGACTCCCGGCGACGTGGTGGTCAGCTGGAATACTTAGTCGACTGGGAAGGATACGGCCCAGAGGAACGCTCATGGGTCCCAAGAAACGACATCCTTGATCCCAACTTACTCCAAACTTTCCACGACAACCACCCTGACAGACCGGCACCGCGGGGAAGAGGACGACCACCACGGCGTCGGGGTCCTCGGCCCTCAGGAGCGGGCCGTGGAGGGGGGGGGTACTGTCACAGACACGTCAGGTTCCAACATCCACCAATCACAGCGCACGCCATCCCCAGAGTACTGATCACCGCCACCTGCACCTCATCATTGCACTCATCAACAGCACTATAAAGAGCACACACACACAGCACTCCATGTCCAGTCTCGTTCGCATATACTTCTGTAAATGCTTACCTCAAGGACTCCTCATTCCATACCTACCTGTCTCCAGCGTGTCTCCTTCCCTCTGTGTGCCTCGTCTTCCGTGTGGGTGTGCTCCAGTCAGCTCCAGTCACCTCCAGCGATCTCCAAGCTCCAGCGTGTACATATCAGAAAGGAAAAGGACAGTAACTATCTCCATCATTATCATCAAATCATCCATTGACTCTACTCTGCTTACCTGTTTCATGCTCTATGCTCTACTGGTGTCAATAAACGCAAGTTACCTGTTTACATCTGTGTCTGCCTCCTGTGTACCGCAACAATAACAAGGTTCCAGTCAATTTGTTTGATTGAGCGTTACATCCTTGCGCCAGTAGGTGGTGACAGGTGACTGTCTTTATGAGTGAGTCTGAATCATCTCAGGTGATTCATTCAAACACACAGATTCATTCACGATCGAAACACAACTTTGTTTGCACAGAGATGAAAGTTTCTGCTTTTGCTTAGTTTGGAACTATTTCACTTGGCGGAGAGAAAATAAACAGTTTTAGTTGTAACTTGTAATTATGCATATGCTTTTTTTCAGAAATAGGTTGCGCCATTACAGTATAAATAAAAACACAAATGTCTCTTTAAGTGTCTAAATTACAAAATAAGCATTTATTTTTTTTGCTGCGCATTTTCTTAACAATAAGTGCAAGGCTTTTAAAATCCATGCTGAAAAAATATGTACAATATGACAAACCAGTGCATTACATAGAAACTTCACAGCAGAGTGTCTCACATGTGCCCAAGACGATGGTCTCCATCTGAGAGTGAGGCTTGATTATCCTACATGTTTTAAACAACTTATTTTTACACACTTTTTATACGTTTAAAACATGAATACTGTTGATTGTGATATTATATACAATAGAATCATGGTTGGCATCTCATTTAACATACAAGAAAAAAAAAAAATGATGTGACTGGATGATACAAAGATATGACAGTGGATGTTAAAGTTGCAGTGCCAAATATGAAATTGAGCCTGTGAGCACCTTTGAATCTACATAGAAATAAAACTTTTCATGCCGACTTAAAAGAAAAAAATTGTGTTGAAATGAGAATTGTATTATAAGTCGTACTACAGATCATAAGGCAGTACCACATGAATACGAAAGATTTTTCTAAAACTTCCTGCAGAACACAATTCACATCTTTGCCAATGAATGAGTGTTCAATTAAACAACCGATTTAAATCAAAATTAAATAAAAAATAATTTAATTATATTCAGCACTCATATTCTAAAAACAGAAAAAACAGAGTTGAGAAAACTGCTCCTTCTCTCTGAATGTGATATTCACACTTGAGGGTCAAGCAAAATTTCTAGCATCTCTGCCACATTCTGAGCTTTCATGTTTTTGGCAAAAACAGGAAACTTAAAAATCAAGTATATTGAAAACAAAACATCTTTTCACTGATGGAACTCAGTAGGAACATGCGAACAGTAAATTGTGAACATGTAAATAGCGGTGTTTTGTGCTGCACAAAAGCTTGCAATGTAAGATTAACATGCACATGGATTTTACAAAGAAAAATGAAAAGGGGAAGGAACGTTGTGGCACACTATAGTTAGTTGTTGCAAGAATAATATTGCAAAAACAAAACATTTAAAATGTCTAAAACATAAAGACCCCTGAAAAAAACAATAACTGCAGAACCAGAAATAATGTAGCTAACATTTTTTTTCCTGCTTTAACAGAATTGGCTTAATGCATCATTGATACATTTATTACAAATTCTCCAATTTTTTGCTGTTTTTTGGATCTTCCCAACCAGCCCGACAACAGCAACATTGACTCAACCAATGGTGTGAGTTTAAGGCAGGGCTGTCGACCAATAGGAGAGCGTTTGGAAATCCTGTTTGAAAACAGTCATTATTTAGTTGGGTGGTGCTAAAATTACACACTTTAGCTTTAACATTTCTATTTTGGTCAAGTAATTGTTTTTCTAATATTTACATATGGCAAAAACTGAACAAGAAAAGTTGATGGCAGTCCAATTTTATGGCTGAGTCTGCAACCCATCTGGAATACCTGAGAAACGCTGCGGGCATCAACACGCTTTCTACCTCAGAAAACAAGACAGGTATCACACTGAATAAAGATGGTGCGATTATTTTGATAAAGCCATTATTTCATCATTAAAGCAATATTGCAAACATAACTTTATATACACTTTGAGCTTTACATTTACAGTACAAGCCTTTTCCTCTTCATTCTTGAAGACAAAAAGTGTGAAAAACATCAGTGCCAAAATGTTGCTTTGTGAACAAAAAGGAATGTGCCAATATTCATAGCTCATAACACGAATCAAAACAAATGCTTTGAACTGAAAAGCATCACTGTACAGTGCTCCATCGAAACAAGCTCTAAAAGTGAGTTATTGGAATAGACCTCCATATATTAACCTGTTGCCAATAAGAGTGTATGGTTCTGATTACAGGACTGTAGATAACTCTAGATGTTTCCAGGACAGGTTCCTGAGCCTTGCTATGCTGTTGATGAATGGCGTAGGGGGGTTACAGATGAGGGTCCGTGGCTGGTGGGATGTTGAGATCAGGCTAGATGAACCTTTGATGCTTTGCTGTTCAAAGCTTGACTCTCATGGTTTGGCAAAATGTCTACCAATCTTGTGGCATCTCAGAGGTTCATTTGAGTTCACATTCAGATGAATTTTGCAGTGAGCACATGAAGATAAATCAAAGTGTCAAGCAAAGCGCTGGGTTCTCTTTGGTATGCTCTACAATACACTGTTTGTAAAACCAGACTCTGATCTTCATGTTTCTGAATGTTCCTAGTGATGGTTCTGCTATGTGATCTCGATGACCTTGGCTAGAGGTGTAGTATGAGTTGACCTGAGGGGTGGAGGCTACAGAACCGCAGGCTTCAATCAGATTCCTTCATATCTTCCTTCATATCTTCAACGGATTTTCTCTTGAAGAATCCAGCCTGGAGGAGAACATTCAACACAGTCAACATTCAACATCACTGCACGACTTTGAGTCATACCATGATTGTACTGAAAGATGTGCAACGTTGGATTGCTAAAATAAGCAAAATAGTGATGCTTACCTTCCATAAAGCAAAGATAACAAGTGCCAGTATTAAAAGTCCGATGAGGATACTGAGGATAATAATCCAATATGGGATTCCACTTCGTATGTCTTTGGTGACTTGAATCTTCACCTGCAGTAAATATAGTAGACACTAGTAACGTTTTAAAAGTTAAAATGGAGTAAAGTGCTAACTTAAAGGTGCTGTAAGTGATTTCAGCCATTTTGATAACAGCTAGTTAGCCCCTGATGGTAGATGTGACTACATTCTGGAGGCAAAGTGAATCTTTCTCCTTTAAAAGTATGGCCATTCAAAAATAACCATACTACCTGACAAAAGACAATTGTAAATATTTAAATTTTTCCATTATAGATGTTTTATCAGTGTCTGATTTGTTTTAAAGACTCTTAAAGTAGCAATGAAACAGAAGTAGTGACAGATCTTCCATATATTGTTAAGTACATCTGAGTGAAATTGATTATCATAAAACAAAACGATGTAGGGCTGGACTTGGTTCAATCCATTGGTTGTTGAATGGATGTAGTGATGTCCAGTGCACGAATGAAACATTCTTTTTAACCGGTACTTTTTAGCCAATATCCATGAGTATATGATCCTATGATTGCGGTGTTTGCTCATTCAGCAATCCAGTTAGTCCAACAGTACACACTGAACTGAGAACCGTACAGACATGTCTGACGTGAGAACTATCTGCAGGGGGTTTCATAAAAGGGGGCAAAATGTATGTTTCTGGTGTCTATTGCTGAAAAGCATAAAGTATAGCAAATAAAAAATATTGGAAATATAAAAGTGATCCAATGGTGATAGTTCTCGAGTCAACAGCAGTAAAATGATAGTAGTTCTCTCTTGAGTCAAGAGTCGGTTAATAGTTACAGCAGTTCTCGAGTCACCAGTACATTGAACTGAGGAGACATCTCCATGAACAAACGGTGAGCTGCTGATATGGGCATGTGTAACCCGAGCAGTTGACTTGAATGAAGGGGCGAAATGAAAGGATTTAATGGTTTCTAATGTAAAAAGGTGAGTTAATAAAGACTAGTTTGCTGACTTTATATGCTTCAGACATGTAAAAATTCTGCATTTCACATGATTACTGGGTGCTTTAATAAAAGAACTGCGCATACATTACTTAAATGAATAGGTGAATCATTTTTTTAACCAGTTTATTGAAACGAACTGTCCAAAAGAACCATGAGGCATATCTTAAAGTTGCTCTAAGTGATGTCACGCATTTTTAGGCCAAAAAATTTTTTGTCACATACAGCAAACATCTCCTCACTATCCGCTAGCTGCCTGTCCCCTGAACACACTGTAAAAAAACCCGGTCTCTGTAGTCGCCACAAGCTCCGAAAACGGCAATAAAAACAAACTGGTGCAGCCTAGACCACGAATCATAATAAACACGCTCCAGCCAATAACCGACAAGAATGATTTTAAATGCGCGTTCATGACTGTTTCAGGAAGCATGGAGGGGAGGGGAGGAGGAGGAGGAGGAGGGAGGGTCTAGCTAGCCTCTGTTTTGTTTGACAACACTTCGAACGTCAACAGGAAGTTACTCCACCCAGGATCGCTTAGAGAACCTTTAATAAGAGCTTTCAGTTATTGTAAGAAAGGGACTGGGTTTAAAGCATACTAAATGATTGGAGAAGTCCAGTATACAGTACAGTCCAAAAGTTTGGAACCACTAAGATTTTTAATGTTTTTAAAAGAAGTTTCGTCTGCTCACCAAGGCTACATTTCTATAATTAAAAATACAGTAAAAAACAGTAATATTGTGAAATATTATTACAATTTAAAATAACTGTTTTCTATTTGAATATATTTCACAAAGTAATTTATTCCTGTGATGGCAAAGCTGAATTTTCAGCATCATTACTCCAGTCTTCAGTGTCACATGATCCTTCAGAAATCATTCTAATATGCTGATCTGCTGCTCAAGAAACATTTAATGTGTACAATTGTACAAAATATTTGTGTACAATATTTTTTTTCAGGATTATTTGATGAATAGAAAGTTCAAAAGAACAGTGTTTATCTGAAATCTAATCTTTCGTAACATTATAAATGTCTTTACTGCCAATCAACTTGATTGATTTAATGCATCCTTGCTGAATAAAAGTATTCATTTCTTTAATTTCTTTTCAAAAAAATAAAAATAAAAATTCTTACTGACCCCAAACTTTTGAACAGTAGTGTATAATGCTACAGAAGCTTTGTATTTCAGATAAATGCTGTTCTTTTGAACTTTCTATTCATCAAGGAATCCTGAAAAAAAAGTACACAACTGTTTTCAACATTGAAAATAATCATAAATGTTTGTTGAGCAGCAAATCAGCATATTAGAATGATTTCTGAAGGATCATGTGACACTGAAGACTGGAGTAATGATGCTGAAAATTCAGCTTTGCATCACAGGAATAAATTACTTTTTCAAATATATTTAAATAGTACACAGTTATTTTAAATTGTAATAATATTTCACAATATTACTGTTTTTTACTGTATTTTAAACGTAAATAAATGTAGCCTTGGTGAGTAGATGAAACTTCTTTTAAAAACATTAAAAATCTTAGTGGTTCCAAACTTTTGGACTGTACTGTACATCACCTGAGAAAAGTCTATTGTTTTACCTGAATATCGACTTATTACATTCTGATTAAAAATTGAGAAATTACAAGGTAAAAAAAGGAAATAAACTTATTTACGCATGCAAGATACATTAGTACCAAATTTGATAGATTTTTTTAAAAATGTATCTGTATCAGCAGATATTGTATATTTAATTGTGCATGCTGATTTCATTTTTTCCCCATTTATATTACTTTTACTCTCATCTAACGTGCACTTAAAGTAAATCTTTAAAAACATAAATTACACAACATTTTTTAGTAAATCTGTAATAAATTCACTTGTAAATTTTTATTTGTAATAAATTCACTTGTAGCATGTAAAACAATTGATTTTTTTAGTGTTTTGATTTAAGTTATCAGCCATAACATAAAAATACCTATCAGCTTATTGACAGGGTTTAAATATAGCTGCAATCCTATTTTTTTCCCTGCCTGCTGCTTACAGTTTAGAATAGTGACTAGTGAAGGGTTTATCAGTGCTGTCATGACATCATTTTAGGGTGATTCCAGAGGGATTATTCACATGACATTTACAGGTCAGGTACAGTAATAGGCTGGTACCAGGAACAGTTTATGTGTGGTAAATCCCTTACAGCACTTTTAAAAATAGCACACCTGATGAACCTGATGAAATTTTAAATCTTAGTGGTTATGAATTTAATTTAAAATGCTGCTCATATTGATATAAGTGCAGAATCCAGTACTGGTTTGTTTTCATACCTCTCTGGTCTTGACGTTTTCATTCAACACGAACAGGTCCGTGTCCTTGTTCTCCAGTTTGGCTTCGACAATCATGTGAATGCTGGAAAATTCTCCCTATAGATGATTAATTTTTTCAGATAGCAATGTATACTGACAGTCACACACAGCAGAACCATGAAAGTAAACAATCAAGCAGAAGAGCGTACTTTTATGAAGGTGGGTCGCCACACTCTGAAAGTGGTGTTGATCTGGTTGAAGTCTCCGGGAGGGATGGAGCAGCTAAATGACACACAGGGATTTTGATCTTCTTTACAACTCTGGGAGACAGAGTAAAAAGATGTGATCAGATACCCATTTCAAATGTGTTCGTTCACATATTCATAAGAAAAGCTATGCTTACTCACCAAAAGATAGATGCTCAAGGTCTCTTTTTTAGGATTCACTGAATGAGGGTTGTCAGGCTTGATGCGTAAAGGGTTAATCCATTGTCTGGCATCACAGCTGATGTTCTATAAGAACAAAATGAGGCAGTGGAGATATTTCTCTGCCAGTCACGTAGATAAGGCCACACAACAGCTTTGAGGAATCAGAGCACCTACTTGTGTATGGGTGATATCTGTAAGGTACAGCAGGAAGTTTTTTGCAGACGTTTGATATGGGAACTTTATCGTGAGCTGCAGTGGAGGACTCGGCATTTCAAGATCTCTCTCAATCTGTTGAACATAATCAGAAATCAGTCAGAACTAAATTTTGGGATCAACAGAGCATTCACACTCAAACCAGTTTAAATGAATCTGGATCATGTGCACACCCAAAACAAGTCAATTTCACATTGACTCCATTTGACTCCAAGATGACTCATTGGTCACACAGTATTTTAGTTCTGACATAGTTTACTCCAATGTTTTCTATTAGCTACTATGACAAAGACATAGTTCTCCTTCACAGGTCCTCGTTTTTCCCCTCTGTTGACCACATGATAGTCTGGAGGGCCTAAAGGAAGTGATTCAAACTACAGGTTGAAATTTTAAGTCTTACCGTGTAGCTGATTTTCACCTCGTCGCCGATCACACTAGTGTGGTTGAAAACACTGGGAATTGTCGCCTTCTCTTTCAATATGATGTGGTCCTCCTTCATATACTTGTTTCTACAATAAAAACATGAAATGACAATCTGACCAGTAGTTCTGGTGTATAAAGTTTGTATAAAATATGCTATTTAATAAAAAACAAAAAACACCATACAAATAGTGCAAATTACTTTTGTTAAATCTTAAATCAATTCTTAACTTCAGTTAAGTTCAATTCTTCTGGTTTTGGCAAAGCTGATTGGTTGGTTTAAATAAGGAACTCACAAAAAGAATCGCAGGTTGGCTTCATGCTTCACAGGGATGATGATGCTCACAAAGTTCAGTGCTGAATCAACCTCCTCACTATCACTGTAGTAAAAATGTTAATTATATACATCAAAATATCACTATTCGATCAAGTGAGTCAAACAGTAAAAAGAAGAGTAGTCATTGACGTAATTCTTACGTTGTTGCAGTAACATTAATCACAATGTCCTTACGAATATGGGAGGGATTGGGCTCAAATTGGATTTTGAAGCTTTCCTGTTGGATTGACACGATATGAGTGTAAACATATATGTAAACAAATAAATGACATGAAATATTATAAAGCAAATTTAAAAGCAGAGGCAAATCTCACCATTTTATTATTTTTGAGGAAAGGATATCCAACTGCACATACTATTCTGGTATTATTAGTTTCACAGTCCTTCTCTTTAGGCTGCAAAAAAATGAAAACAAACTGTTTTTGTCAAAAGAATTTTTTTAAATGTATTTGTACATACATTTAAATGTACAGATCTATCTAAAAATAAAGTGCATTTTAGTATACATGCCATTACAGATGACTTACCTCAACTTTCACATAGTTGATATTTTCAGTGTGGCTCAGTGTAACCCTGGTATTGTAGGCATTGTCTCCACTGTTGTGGATGTCTATCTCGACAAAGAACTTCTCCTGGTTGTTTTTTATGAGAAGACTATAATTATACAGAAATAAGAGATGGACAAAGTCAGTTTGCATCCAGTGTTCTAGTTTGCTTCTGTTATCCTGTTTCATGCCTTGTAGACAAATCTATTTATTCTTTCCAAATGTCAACAGAAGGGGGCAGCAGACAACAGGAATTGACAAAATACATTGAAATACACCTGAAAACATTTACCATATGAATAATACCGCCACCATGACACAGTCCTGTCATAATTATCTGCATTGTTAATCGACAACAATAATTATATCAAAGACAGAAGAATCAGAAAGACATTTTAGGAAAATAACATGAAGAATGATCGTATTTTAAAAGTTACTATTAATACCTTGCGATGTTTGCTTTGGCCTTAAGGTCTAGATTAGCAACACACTTGTCGTCACTCCCGCAGTCCACTAATGCAATCTAAAGTGAAAGAAAATACAAAGAAAAGTAATAAAGGAAGATTTATTCTGACACACTTGAATGGTCGTAAAAACAAACTTCAAAACATCTTCATCCCTTAGAGTTTGCTAAACAGTGTTTGCCAAAAATGTTGCTGTAAATCATTTCCCTGCCAGCTTTTGTTTTACACTTTTCCAACAATGTCATTTATTTACAACAAGCATTAAGTCAACTGTTATCCGCAAATATTTGTGTCAGGAATTGTTTTCCTTTTTTTTACTGAAGAGAGGACAACAAAGCTTCAGGGAGTAGCACTGGCTCACTACTCAGTGATGTCTCCAGGAAATGGGGCTCTTCCTCCTGATAACCTTATCTTGTGAGCTGGCAAAAAATCCTTGGGTATTAATGTGTGTGTGTGTGTGTGTGTGTGTGTGTGTGTGTGTGTGTGTGTGTGTGTTTGCATGTGTGCGTGTGTGTGCAAGTGCATGCAAAGAGATACTGAAATTAAGAAAAAATAATTATATAATAAACCTCTAGTTTTTGAGGACTGGAAGTAGAAAGAGAACTTATTCCAGCCTATCACATGCCAACGTGTTTAATCCCCCACTATACTGTATGTACTCTATCACTTAGGCATATATTACAAATGTTGCTTGCCATATTGTTTAAAGCAGGGTTTTTAAACTAGTGGACTACAAGAAGTCTCTAGGAGCTCTGCAAAAAAATTTTTATAAAAATTTCACAAAATATATTTAATATATATTTAAAGCTGTTAGTTATCATGTGAATTTAAAAATAATTAAATAATTAGCACTTAATATAAAGAGATTAGCTTTCTCTGCATTTACACAGTTCTGACCAGCAGGGGTAACCAGCGTGTAGCATTTTGCTAAGTAGCTGGTTCAACTGATTCAAAGCTTCAAAAAACTTTGTTTCTTCCATCACAAGTATATGTACAACCAAAATCGGACAGGTGCTCGGTTAAAAAAAAAAGTTAAAATAAAGAAAAGAAAAAAAAAAACAGGCACAATGCTTTATTTGCTCCCATGACACTTTAATAAACTTGAACTTTTCAATCCAAAAATGGTCTTTATTTGGTCGAAACATTGCAATTTATTAAAGCGTCATGGGAGCAGAAAAAACAATGTGCCGGTTCTTCATTTCTTTGATTTCTAAATGAATCTCAAATACATTATATATATATATATATATATATATATATATATATATATATATATATATATATATATATATACATTATATATAAAATTTGTAAAAAAAAAAAAAAAAAGAAAAAAAAAAAGTCTTTATAATATCACACTGGGCATTTTTCTCACAAAATAAGTCAGAAGAACTAAATTACAAAATAAATAAAACAAACTTCAACAGCATCTAATGTATAATTAGTTGAAAAGTACAAATCTGGCTTTCATTCAAATCATTCAAATCCAAATGACTGTACTTCACTATTCAAAAGAGAGAAAAAAATGTATTTTTGTTTTTGTAATTAAATTAATCAACTAGCCCATTGGGAAATGTCTTGGCATTCCGTATGTCAGTCCATCCCCGTTTCTGCTAATTAAAATCTCATTATAACCTGGTGTGAGAGAAAGTCTTTCAGCGCTTGTAAAATTAGGGAGACTTCATTGGACTAACTTACCGCTGCCACCCACATTTACTCCTTCTTTTAATGAGCGTTATAACTGCAGCAGCCAGAGTAGCGGTTACTGGAGCAGTGAATGTTACACTCTATGACCTACACATATAAACCTCAGATCTGATTCGGCAGAAGGAGAGAGAATGAGATCTTACGGTCTTATTGAGTGACGTCGGTAATTCCCCGTCTAGGACTGGACCCGTGTCTTCATCTGCTAAACCGAATTCCAGCGTGACCATAATGGGGTCTCTGAAATCCAGTTTATCCTGTGGGGGATAATATAGGATGTTGCAAATTTTTCCAGCTTAATGTCTGTCAGACAACTTATAAACAGCCTAAGAAATGGTATCAAATTCATTCCGTCGCTATTAGCAACTACGTATTATTGATTTGAAGGTCATATTCTTATATCGATCATGCAGTATTGCAGGCGTCTGTCATTACCACAAGGGGGAGTCGCCTTTTACAGCACTTTCTGTTTGTTCACAGACAGCATACTTCCTCTAAGAGCTCAGAGGACAAGTATGCACTGAAGCGGGACATGCAGCGGTCTCTCAATGGAGGCTGGGGCTGACTTTACTGGCCTCAGGCCTTTGATCAGAGAACTTCTGGCTTTTATTAAACTCAAGTCCTCTACTTTCAAACGCTTAGTTTGATGCTCTTTATCTACTGAGAGACGTTAAATGTAACATAATCTAGATCAGAGTCAAAAAGATACACAGTTAATGGTTTCAAAGAAGAGCGGGGGCTGGTTTTATAAGAAGCCCGTCTGCACACACAAGGAGGGAGTCTACAGTCTACATTGGAAGGTACTGCTTTACAGATTTGGCAGACACTATCTTCAAAGCAACATACATTACATTCAAGAAGTCATTTGAACATATTACATCTTACACTCTGAACTATGACGTGCATATGAATTGTGCCCCCTTCGCATGAAAATGACAAATTATCTGATACTGTTTTGTGTTTTTTTCCCTGTTGGTGGCACCACATGGCGGACAAAGTTTTTCAAACATGTATAATATTTTAACAATGCTGGTTCATTGCTTTTTTTCTCCAAAGAAATAATAATAATTCAAGATTATGCCAAACTTAATAAGATTTTCTTTTGAATATTTTCATCCCTTAAAGGATTTGTTCACCCCAAAATGAAAATTCTGTCATTAATTTCTCACCCTCATGTCGACTTTAGTTCATCTTCGGAACACAAATGAAGATCTTTTTGATGAAATCTGACAGCATTCTGTCCCTCCTTTGCAACTTGATCTTTGACGCTTTAGAAAGTTCATAAAGGGATCGGAAAACTAATCCAAACATGAATGACACACAAAAACAAACCTCTTCCTGAGGCTCAAACGTGCTGAATTAATTACACACGAGAATTAACCTCATTAGTTATGCAGTAGGTTTGAGCCTCAGGAAGAGGTTTGTTCTTGTGCTTCATGTTTGGTTGAGCATCTATTTATCTTCACTGATCAAGGTTTATATGTGAGTAAAAGCCTAAATTAAACCTGTTCATCATAAAAAGCGATCAAGTCCCTTCAGAAAATTTGGACTAAACTTTCTTTATGAACTTTCTGAAGCGTCAAAGATCAAGTTGCAAAGGCAGTCTATGGAGGGACAGAATGCTGTCAGATTTCATAAAAAAACAACATGAGGGTGAGTAATCAATGACAGAATTTTCCTTTTGGGGTGAACTAACCCTTTAATGAGTTTTTTTTTTTTTTCTTCTTCATTATGACATCAGGACGGTTGTACCAACCTGACATTTTTCACTTCACACCCCTGAAAAATATCAAAATTCATTTTAATTCCAAAATTCCAAAATTCATCACAGAATATGTGTATTCAAGTAATTGTATGTATTAATATCATTTTAAGTAAATGAACAACTAATATAACTATAAACATCTTAAAGGATTAGTCCACTTAAATAAAATTTTCTTGATAATTTACTCACCCCCATGTCATCCAAGATGTTCATGTCTTTCTTTCTTCAGTTGAAAAGAAATTAAAGTTTTTAATGAAAACATTCCAGAATTATTCTCCTTATAATGGACTTCAATGGTCTTTCCAAATGGTTGAAGGTCAAAATTACAGTTTCAGTGTAGCTTCAAAGGGCTTTAAGCACTGATACCAGGTGAGGAATAAGGGTCTTATCTAGCGAAACCATCAGCCGTTTCGAAATTTTTTTAATGTATATGCTTTATATAAACAAATGATCGCCTTTGTAAGTGCTTCCACCAAAACCACATTTTTCGCAGTCTTCAAAAAGTTTACGCTGCATGTCCTACGCCCTCCCCTATTCTAATTACGGAACGAACGCAGTGGCAGTTACATTTTTTACGTAAGTAGAAGCATATACATTTACATTTACAATGTAAAGCATATACATTTACATTTTTTTTTTTAGAAAATGGCCGATCGTTTCGCTAGATAAGACCCTTATTCCTCGTCTGGTATCGTTTAAAACCCTTTGAAGCAGCACTGAAACTGTAATTTTGACCTTCAATCATTTGGAGGCCATTGAAGTCCATTATAAGGAGAAAAATTTTCATCAAAAACCTTCTTTTTTTTTTGACTGAAGAAAGAAAGACATGAACATCTTGGATGACATGGGGGTGATTACATACATGGCATTTTCACGAGTTTCCGCCAAAATCAGTATTGTATCTGGTCGGTATTGAAAAGTCCTTTATTAATTTTGCGCAAAATGCGTTATCCGTTGTGTTATTCTGTCATGTTTTCTTCCTTTCTTTCCAAAACGCGACAAACGCCAGTCTCCTTTTTCTGCAGAACACGATATATCCGCTCTCAACCAATCACAGTGCACCATTCCACCCACTGTAAACATTAAAGGCTTTTTAAAAAGCTGTTTTTTAATACCAATGTACTCGGCAAATGTGTTTATTTAACCCTGCGGTGGCGCCAGATACTCTTTAATTGGTAATGACAAATAATTTATAACATTAACAAGATGACCCGTTGAATTCATTTTGGAAGCGACGGCTGAATGTATTTTTATTAAAATGCCTGTATATTAGATAAATATTGGCAAAGTTTAGACTCTATGTGAATCAACTTATGTTGTTATGTATTTTCAATTTGAAAAATAGTAGGGATGTCCCGATCACGTTTTTTTGCCCTCGAGTCCGAGTCCGAGTCATTTGATTTTGAGTATCTACCGATACCGAGTCCCGATCCGATACTTCTATAATACATGAAAAAGAATAAAGAAGAGCGAAAAAACAGATCCAGGATCCAGGAACAGTGCTTTTCAGGTTTTTCAGGTATCTAACAGTAGTTTTCAAGTACAGAAAATGGATAAAGTAATCAAATATAAAATAACACTGCATATTATCTTTACTGTATAAAATAAATAAAGATTAATCATTATTGAAGTTACAAAAACTATTCAGTCAAGAGCAGTGAGTGATTTCTTTGTTATTTGTTGTTTGATTTAACATTAAAAACAGGCAGCAGGAATAATTTTTTTCCCTATAAGACATGCACGATCCAGTACTGTTACACATGCGCTGTCTTTCTCGACTAATATACGTTCACTTAAGACATAACCGACTATGTTTGCTAGGATACTCGCTAAGACGGGCATGTTGACATAATTTTTGTATGAATTTGTCCGCTGAAGTGCAAGACTTGAAAGAGAACTCAGTATTTGCGCGCTGACTGAAATAAGCGTGTGCGCGCTTCGGATGAGCGCACACAAATCTTCTCACAGCGCGTGCGAGTTCTCTTTCGCGTCTTGTTCTTGAAGGTTTAAATCAGCAAGTTTTAAATTAGTTAGTTTAAACACAGACAGCAACGTGTGCTGTTCAGGTCTCACCTGTATCAACACCCGGGTGATGACGGCGTAAATGACTGGACATTAGAGCATACGGCACTCGCAGTTAACAGTTTACAAAGAGTGACTGTTTTGTCCACGCTTTCTGATTATTGTTGTTGTAACGTTTTGCGCATCCATCGACTGAAACATACATTATTTGAACTCTGTCTGTCTGTTTTTCACGTTGCTATTTTAAACAAACCATATTAACCAATAGATGCGTCGTCATTCGAGATGGACCGCGGTGCAAGTGCGTACCGAACCGTAAGTGGAGAACCGTACGGTTTGATTTTTTACTGAGAACCGTTGCACCCCTAATACATATATATCCGAGTCCTGATCGGGAGGTAACGTCCGATTCCGATCGAGTCTGAAATCACGTGATCGGGCCCGATTTCCGATCATGTGATCGGATCTGGACATCCCTAAAAAATAGCTTTTATATTGATGGATTAATTGCATTTTGAAAAAAAAAAAAGTGTCATGGATTTATTGCATTTTGGAAAAAAATAATAATACGTTTTTATAATAAACTTTTTAAAATCAAAATGTAGATTTGAATTTTTAATGTTTTTATAACCAAAAGATGCTATGTGAAAGTTTGAAACAGAAAATGGTGGTTTTCATCTTGCCACTTTCTTGGTAAAGAACACCTTTTTACTCAGATTAATCAAAATGGAGTTATTGTGTTTTGGAACCAAACTCTTCAAATTGTCATGAAAATTTTATTTGAAAGTGGACTAATCCTTTAATTCTAGGAGAGTATTTTGATTATTGCCTTGTTTATGCGCTACATTGTTCGAAAAAGTAGCTTGCTACTGGAAAAGCTACACTATTAAGTTACTGTCATGCTACTGGAAACTGTATTTAAGTTAGTAGTGCCACTTCTTTATATAAATACATGCACACAAACACCATATACTGGACACAAAGACAAGCTAAAAATCACAAGACAGAAGTTTGTGCAGTCCTATGACAGGAATGAAAATGAGGCTGTGAGGGACAAAATACAGTGCGTTCAATGGATTGTACTGTTGTTTAACAACATACAGTACATTGTTCAGCTGACAAAACGTTTTTCCGAAACAAATTCAAAAACTCCATGAGTTTTAAAATTGTGAGTTGTGAAAATTATGTAATCCAGAGTCAGTACATTTCTAATTGTAAGACTGTAAGTTTATCCCTCACAGCCTCATTTTCATCCGCGTTAAATTCAATATGGCGTCCAACCAGACTGAAGTCTATACTTGCGTATGAGAAGACTGATTTACTTGCCGACGTGTAGAAGATGTGCTCTCTGCAAAGCTTGTCAACGATTGACACGTTCTTTTGCAATGTCCTGTCCTCTGTTTCGTTAAACCGTCCTCTGGCAATCGCTCTCAGTGAGTCCAGAGTTAAACTGTACTTGATGACTGGAGGGAAATGACATTTAAAAACACCCGAAATGAAAGACTTGATTGACAAAACATAAAGAAAGAGCTTCAGTGACTCACCAGTTCCTGTGTTTGTGTCTTTGTCAGACTTGATTCGATATTTGAAACACACTTTGGTCTTCACACATACTGTGGTCCTCCCATGGACCTGACAGGTCTGCTGCAGATTGATCTTGCTTGGGTCGAAGGTCATCTCGGCAAGAAGCTCTGCAACATCCCGAGACCTGGATTAAACAAATTCAACAAGATGTTTATGGGAACGGAGCAGCATTTGGAGGATTAATAGGTGTCTCATTTCATTCTGTACAACAACAGCTGGTTCGTAGATCATAGACTGATTTTTAGTCCAACTAAACACGTCAGATGGTCTCCAAAAACCTAATATGTGGTCAATTACAGGCGAATGGAGAGCTCCTAAAAGGCTGGGTGGTGCAGCTTGGGGAGTGGAGATGGCAGAGGTCACTAGACTCCATGACTTTGCTCTACAGTCGCAGAGTCTCAGAATTAGGGGTCATTGTGTGGCCGTTCTGGAATCTGTGATCTCTACAGGGGGATCTAAGAAAGGAAATGCTGCCAAGAGTTTATTTCGTGGTTGGAGGCACTCTCACACAGTTTCAGAGCCCAACAGAAATGGGTCGTAGCGAAGGGACATAACCCCTGACGGACAAGCCTCTGCAATGTGGGATGTTTAGGCTCAGGTCCAAATTTGAGACAGCTGCTGTGGGTGGGAACCAAGAAGACAGACATCCAGAGGGTACTGAGTTCAAGTTTCATACCCATGGCTTTTTTAGCCCTAGACATTAGTGGAAATTTAAAATGTTGCACTACAGAATAGATTACAAAGAATAAATGAAAGTTTTGTTGACCCACTCACATAAAAATGATGCTTTAATACAAACACGCTCACCAATACAGTGCGGCCCCTCCTATTCCTCCGATAGTGACGTCAATGATGCCATCATCATTCAAATCCATGATGCCGTGAATTGATTGGCCAAAGAACTTCATGCTCACTCCATCTCCTCCAGCAGCAATACGCTAAACACAAACACAAATACCATATTTATTATTACAGTCATTATATTAATTTATCAATATAAGTTATTAATTAATAAAATATATATTAATATAATAATTATTACATTATATGAACTAAAAAGAAATTCAACATTTATTTTATTAATAAAGTTTGTATTATTATTATAATACATATTAAATTATATGTATTAAAAAAAGAACACAATATTTATAATATTAATAAAGTTTAATAAAGAATTATAAATAAAATAAATATGGCATTTTATGAATTAAAAATATCTTTATTATTATAGTTGTTATATTAATATATTAATAACATTTATTTTATTCAAAATAAGTGAAAGTAAAGTTAAGTGAAATATTAATATAAATATGGTATTATATGCATTAAACAATAACACAATATTGATTATATTATTAAAGTTTATATAAATATAATACTCCATTATATGAATAAAATATGTATCAATGCAACTTTCATGAAGTAAACTTTCACTAATAGCCTTCCTTCCCCCGGAAAAATTAGTCCATGACCGTGAACGGCAACAGAAGTTACATTATTACGCCATTAGATGGCGGCAAAGACCGTCTTGAGCGTGTGAACTCAGAACAAGACACAACTGACAAATGCTTTGACTAGCGCTGTCAGTCACGGGAAAACCCCATAACTGTTAAAAGGACAAGATGATACATAGGACAGATTTTTTTTATGAATATAGGACTGACCTGAAGGAAAATGCTAAATCTGAACGCAGGTAATAAACTCGCTCAATTGATCTCTTTCTCACTGTATTATATAGAACTAGAAGAGTATTGTAAGCTTCAATGAACAATATCTACTGAGAACATACAGTTTATGTTGCTAAGGATGTTGTGTAGTGATACACAGAACGGTTGGGTGAAGCGGTCATAGCCACATTTTATTGTGAATAAAACCAGAATCAGAATCAAGGACAGGAACTAATCGTTTTATATGTAAAATTAAAACATGTACAAGTATATAGGCTCCAGCATCCATGCGACCCTACATATGAAACAAGTAGTTTGAAGAACGGATAAATGGATGTACAAGTGACTCTGTACATCAATAATGAATATATGAATAGCTTTGCAGTGTATCACAAATACAATGTAAGCATTAAATACATTAATAATATGTTACATATCTTTCTAACCCCCAAGGCCTTAAAAATGTTAAAGACCACTTGGTGCTCTGCTTACAAGATTCTTTACCTGTACATACTTCTCCTTTATTGATTTCTGAGAACCGTGGTAAATATACACCGCCCCTCTGTGGTCGTTCTCCAAAGGTGATCCGATCACTATGTCATTGAAGCCATCCAGGTTGAGGTCAGGAACAGCAGCGATTGCAGTGCCGAAGCGTGCGCCGCAGGGCTCGTTCTTACTGATGCTTTTACAGTTGCTCCGAGAGTTAGCCGTACAACAGGTCTGATTGACCGGCTTCAGCGTCATCTCATGTTCAAACAGCCCATCCTGAGGGAAACAGTCAGACACACAGAGTAAATGCCTGAGATACTGCAGCTCTCAGTGTGGCCTACAACCTCATGGTTGAAGATATGGGTAAAAATTGTAGGTTTGAATCCTGCCAGTCATTGTGTTTTTGACATCTGAACAAGAAATTTTACCCCAGGTTGCTCCTTGGAATTGGGCGATAACGTATGAAGCTCTTAAAATGAACAAAAGCCCTGAAACTTTTTAGACTTTTTGGAGAAAAGATGAAACCGTTTTAAAGATGGCTAAACAGGAAAGAAATCATAAATATAAATATAAATATAATAAACACTGCATTATATGAATTTAACAAAAACACAATCTTTTTAGAAATATAGTTATTATATTAATAAATTTATACCATTTATTATATTAATAAAGTTTACATGAACAAATATTGCATCATATATTAGACAAAATGCAATATTTATTTTAATATAGTTTATGTAAACAATAAATTCTGCGTTTTATGAATTAAACAAATACAATATTTATTTATTTATTAATAAAGCTCATATTAATACAACAACTAATGATGAACAAAAACCCTGAGACCTTTTTCGAGAAAATATAAAATTGTTTTAAAGATGGTTAAAAAGATTAAGTCAAACGGTAAGGAAAAGAAAAACCACAATTCAAAATGCAAATAAACAAGAAAAAATACCTTTTTGGTTGTTGGTTAGACCTTTTTTATTGTTGGCATGTATTCTTGAATGGCAAATGTAAGAATGTACGTAAAAGGTTTTTAAAAGGTTTCAAGTGTTGCATTTATGTCTAAAGTTGAAAAGTTAAGTGATTTGATTTGAAAATTTTGGAGAAAAAAACAAACAAAACAAATTTGGGCTCAATACGGTGCTGCCTTGTAAACACTAAAATGCTTCACAAAGAAACACTGACCAACAGGCAAAACCTCAAAACCGATAGAAAATGCTCAATTTAAGCCATTATTTGGAAGCTCTTGACAGCAGATGCTCCACAGAGGCTGGTATTTTGCTGGAGATATTACAGTTTCATTAGATTTCCATTCCCATGATGCCAAGCTCTCATTCCAACCCTTCCCCTGCTCTGGGAACACTTATCTCAGGCTGAACACCAACACAACACACACTCCCTGAAGACAGATCCAGATTTACTGCTCACACATGCTCTCGGGTTGGAATGAAGGTACTACACTCCCCTACACATGTTTTCAGTATGTGGAATGAGGCATATCACACACAGATTAAAGACACATACACACCTTATTGAGTTTGTAGACGTAGACTTGACCTTGTTCGTCTCTCTCTGGACCCATATACATGGGAGCGCCAACCAGAAGGATGTCAGTGTAACTGTCACGGTCGATGTCATGCGTCTGGAGGACGCTGCCGAAATAGGAGCCAATCTAAGAAAAACATGAAAGAAAAAAATACCATTGAAATTGAAACTATTTGGGGGTGAAATGTGATGTCAACTTTATTTTTTCTTTTGATTTTGGGGCAAATTGTGCTCTAGCAGCACTCTCATGGATCTGCTCTCTTAATCCAGAGGCAACTGGAGGATTTCTTTGCGGCCTCTGTGCTGTTATTGATGGCCCTCCTCTTCCTTTCACCTGTGATGCCGTGTGCAGTATAAGCCCTAAAGAGGGACTGTCCTGCAAAGCCTCTGTACCCTACCTCCACAAGTAAGGATCTTGCCTGCCATCCTTGAGTGTGACAGTCACTGACCAGGCTCTCATATTTCTCCGCTCACTGGCCTCCTCCATGTGGCACTGTAAGTTCCAGCATGACAAAATTCTTCATTGCCACTAACACCAGAATGATGTCAGGTTGAAAGGTGGTCTTGACAACATGCTGATATACTCCAATATCCCCTTGGCTGGTGTGTTGGCCAGGCCCCAGAAGTGCAGGTTGGATGGACTGGGAAGAACATCATAGACCGCTTGAACCAGGAACCTGATGCGGTGTGGCTCCGACCGCCACAGGTCTGTCCATGATATCTTTCTCTCCACACCTTGCTCCCATCTAGTCCAGGCACCTTGCTGTCTCATTCCCATTGTTCTGCTGGACCTCTACTCCTCAGCAACTGTTCTCAAATTATTCCGGACTAGTTGCCCCGATTTTTCCCTGAGCCTTGTCATAAAGGGGGGTTGCAACGGTTATTAACCCAGCCCTTCCTTTGACCACTGCTCCCATGGCTCCATGGCGTAGTTGTGACTTTGATTACTCCATTGCCACCTCTGCTCTCTACTTCCTGTCGGTATTAACTGCTACCTCTTCCCTAGAGACTTTTAAGTCACTTGACTCTTGGAGCTGCAACACCTCCCTTGCAAGCAAGACCTCCTCAAAGGATTTAATGGGGAGCCTTTGCTTGCAGGTATTTCTGTAGAGAGCAATGCTACTCAAGCTCCTTGGCAGACCTAGCCATCTCCTAATGTAGCGACTAATTCTCCTCTCCAGATCTGAAATGGTGGAGATCAGGAACTCATAGAGAGGCAATGGCAGCAGGATCCTTGGTAGATGCTGTTAAATCCACACTTTGAATTTTCCAGGAAGGCCTGACTTATCACCTTCTTTCAGCCACCCCTCCAGCTCCTCACAGGTGTTCTTAATGGATGCTGTATCCTTATGGCTACTGTCAAAGATCTTCCTCAGACTCCTCACAGGCTTCTCTGTGAGTTTAGAGATTGATAATGCTGAGATATGAGATATATTCACTAACTTTCTTCAACACCATGGTTTGTGATTTTTCTTGAATGACATTCTGCATCCAGGCACTGACTCAGTGGTCACTGTTAAGTCATCCACGTAAGTGCGAATTGGTGGTTGGCAGATCCCAGACTAAGACTTGGGGCCTTTGCACTTTGGTTCTGCAGATTTCACTAGCATGTCCTTCACCAGAGCAAACAGTATCACTGAGATGGTACAGCTCATGATGATTCCCACCTCCAGTCGGTGCCACTCTGATGTTGTGGATCCTGAAGAGATTCAGGCTGAAGTCACTGTAGTAATTCAGGATGAGGTCTCTTACTGAGGCTGGAACATGGTGCCTTTCCAGTGTTTCCCGCACCAGCTTGTGGGGAATCAAGCTATAAGTGATAGCCTGGTCTAACCACGATGCCATTAGATCCCGTTCCCCTTAGCTTCTTTGAATAGCTGTGTGACCAAGCCTGTATGTTCTAAGTTGCTTGCTACCCCCAAAATGCCACCCTTCTGCAATGAAGTGTCAATATATCCATTCCTGAGGAAGAAGTCAGCCAGTCGCTTAGCTAAAATGCTGAAGAAAATCTTCCCTTCAACACTTAGCAACATGATGATTAAAAACAGGCGGATGTTTTTTGAGTCCTCCTCTTTAGGAATCTACACTCCTTCAGCAAACCGCAACTGCTTTGCTGTTTTACCTCTCCTCCAGATGACTTGAGGATCTTCCAGAGCCAGTGTAATAGGGTGATATGTGAGCCGAACATGTTTTAAAATTCATTTTACATAAATTTATTTATAACATTTAATTTCTTCATATAATTTTATTATTTTCTTTTGATTTTGGTGTGAAATGTCATCTGTTTTTAGTGAGTACCACCCAAAATTGCTTGATGTTGCGATTATGAATATACCTGCTCTCCTTTCAACGTCTGTGATATGGTGACATTTTCTCCATCGAAGCGGTACACCATGACACGTCCGCTGTGGTTAAACCGTGGTGCTCCTGTGATGTACAGCACTCCATTGGGTGTGTATGCTGACTGTACATCATAACCTGCAAGGAAAACCACACTGCAACCTTTACTACCACACAACTAACCCAACCTCAAAAAAGCATTAACAGTCTGCACGTTTAATATGAAACAGCTGGGGCTGAAATCATAAACTGTTTCATTACCGAGGACACAGACATCGTTGGGAGTAATGTTAGAATAAACCAACTTGACTGATTGTAAATCTTTTTTTCCTCAAACCAGCATTTGCGAAATGGTGCTTCCGCGCAGCTCGTTCTCCAAACACGTTTATCAGGCAGAGTCATTTCAAGTCACTCCCATTGTTTCATTCTGAAGCAACATCCTTAAAAGGGGATGAGCAGAGAGTGTGAGCATTTGCACTTACTGTGTGAATGTTTATGGGATGGCAGAAGATTGTGACAATATGTTTAGACTACTACCACAATACTGTCCTCTATAATAAGCCTCCCTGTCTCTCTAACGCGAATATCATGAAGGATATAAAATTCCTGATTTGTATATACAGCATTTTTATTGTTTGGTACCGAAGAAGTATAATCATTCATGGCCTTGGCTTAACACATTTCTAGTCTTCTAGGCCTTATCTAACAATGCTGTTGGTGACAAAGCCAAGTCTAAGCTGTTGTTTCCAGGGATGGGGCACAAGCTCCAACACACTGATCTGTGGTGCTCATGCAGGTGACATTAGTTCAAAATGTGATGATTGCATAGGCGGAAATCAAGATGGGGTCGGAGGGGTCAGGACCTACCCCATCTGAGGGTTTTCCCCCCTAAAAATATCATTAAAAAAACACACTTAAATAACTCTGTAAGTAGTAAAGCAATACAAATGCAAACGGGGCAAAAAAAAAAAGCGTTTTAAGTTTAGAAACATTTTGAGTCCCTCTCTAGCTTGCTGCGATAGTCAATGTTACCAATGTTATACATAGTGTTCAGCTGCACACTGCCCCTCATCGCCGTTTTAGAAATAAAATTAATTTAGTGGTTATAGAACAGACACTACAATTAAAAACTCAACGCATTGCTTAATTCAGCATGAGCCGAACGAGTCACAGCACAGATCAGCATAGTGATTGCCGTGCCTCCAAGCCTTATAAGTCTTATTTGTTCTGTTAATAAAAGTTGTATGTATTAATATAAGAGAGTTTGTCATTGTACTGTTTTGTTGTTGTGTTTTTCATTGAGAATAATAATGAACCCACCATTCAAGCAATTGCCGGCCCTAAATAGCCACTAATTCGAAAGTGAATGTAAACTGTGCACAGCCGCATGGGCATTCATAAGAGTTTTAAATAACAATGAACCCACATTCAAGCAATTGCCGGCCCTAACAGCCGCTAATTCGAAAGCGAAAATAAAACATTAGCGAATTAAAAGTCCCGGTCTACATGCAGCACTAATAATAGTAGTAAGGCTTTCCTCTTTGTACACATATCCTTACAAGTACAATTTTGGCTGTGTTATTTGTGTCCCCTTCAAATATTTATTTTGACAGATTAAATTTACGCCCATGCATGGACAATTGTGACATTTGCTGCTACCGTTCTCTCTCCCTGCATCATTTTCTGTCCACTCTCTACTCTCTTACTATCAATAAAAGTGGCAAAAGAGCCAAAAGAATAGGTTAAATGTTGATTTCTTACCTATGTATCCTGCCATGCCTTCGTATCTCTGCACCTCAAGGTTGTGGAAGCTGTTTTTTTTTGGAATGACAAACTCATTCCCAGCCTGCATCAATACAGTCCCATTCCAGTCGTAAGCACCCACGGCTCCCAGCATGATACCTGCCTGTCAGAAAGAGTCATAATATTAAAGGAATATGACAAGTTCACTATGTGAGACAAGCAACCACATTTGAGCTTCAGCTTACCATATTTTAACAGCTCTACGTATGTGTGTTGATCAATGTTTATATACGAATAAAAACCTAAGCTAAATCAGTTCATCATTTAAGTGTTCAAGTGATCATGTCTCAACAAAAAACATGGATTAAACCACTCCATTCATGTGGATTATTTTTTACAGTGTCTCAATGAACTGTTTGCCGCATCAAAGTTTTGTTAATAGATTTTCAATGGAGGGACAGAAATCTCTCAGCTTTTATTAAAAATATCTTTATTTGTGATTTGACGATGTTGAAAGTCTTATGGGTTTGGAACGATATGAGGTGAGTAAATGACAGAACATCCCTTTAAGCCAAATTTCTTCCTTTTCTTTAAAAAAAGAAAGAAAAATCTGGTTATAATGAGAACGGTAGAGGTTATTCATGTGAGTGCTTTTATAAAATGATCAGCTTCACATTTCTGCTTTTAAATCCTTAAACATTTTGCCCCATTCATATTGTAAGTGCCTCACCCCAAACTTTAATTTTTGCATTGGGAATAATCTTTATCATTCAGTAGGCCTTAGTATGCAACACTGTTCAAATTGCCATTTTTACTGTATGTGATAATTTACATAAAACGTTCATTCAAACAATTTACACAAAATTTGTTCTGTTCGCATTTTATGACTGAGGTGCAATGTGTTTAGAGATTCCCCAGGGATACATTAGAAAATTTGTTACTAAAATAACACTGTGTTGTCTCTGTAAAATTGAGAAAGGATGTGACACACTGATAGACTCAGAGAGCTCTTCCTTCTCTGATTCATAGCTAAACACTGAGTCGTGTACGTGTTTCCTCTGTCATTACGCACGAGACACCAGCAGCAGGATGTCAGAATGAGGTAAATCAGAGAACAGAATCTGATGTGATCTGATCTATATCACTATATTCAAGAGAGCAGACCGACTCAACACTTACTTTAGACATGTGAGCGCTGAATCCCGACTGAGACATTTCCATCTCAAAGGAGGAGGTGTGGTTCCCAGATGTGGCTGTTAGATATAAAGGCCATTTTACATTTTTGACACAGATTTTATGAAGAATGTTGTGGTAACTACAACATTTAACATTTAAAAAAAATAATATTCACAATACGAAAATATAACTAGATTTTAATATGTTTTGGGGAAAAAATTAAATTATCCCATAATGTACTCACCCTCAAGCCATCCTAGGTGTGTATGACTTTCTTCTTTCAGCCAAACATAATCAGAGTTATATTCAAAAATATCCTGGCTCTTCCAAACTTCATAAGTGTGGTGTCACGTTTTGAGTTTTTTTTTTATTTTTTATCTGTTTTACTGTTCTGTTCATGCCTGAGTTTCTTGGTTAGTTTTATAGTTTGTTAATTCAGTTCTCCTCTGTTCCCTGTTTGTTTCCTTGGTTACTAATTGATTAAGTGTTCTGTTCAGATGTGTCTAGCTAGTTTCTCCCTTTGTTTGCTTTGTGTATTTAAGCCCTTTGTTTCAGTCAGTTCCCTGCTCTGCATTGTTGTTATGTGGTTGTACATTCTCCTAGATTTTCTCCTGTTTGGTGTGTTGAGTATTAAATTAAAAGTCTGCTTGAGGTATATCCTTCGTTGTGCGCTTCATTACAGCCAACTACCCATGACAGAAAGCAGGACCCAAACAAAGACTCAACAATAAAGAGGGCTGAGGATCTTCTCATGAATACCATCTGTCAAAATGGTTGTCCTCTGGAGCGTTATGTGGAGGAGTTTTTGGAGTATTCCCGTCTGGTGAGTTGGAGCGATACTATGCTCAATGCCTGCTTTTGGATGGGACTGGATGATGAGTTATTTCAGTTCCTGTATCCTGGTTGTATTTATTTACCCGGCCTTAGGTGATTTAATTAATTACGTCCTCTGGCTAAATGGTTCCAAGTTTGTGGTTGATGAAGTCAAAGAGGACAATATAAACCTTCATCCAGTCCCATTCCGGAATCATTTGTGCACTCCAGCTCACCCAGAGCCTTCGACCAAACCCTCCACATCCCTTAACATCAGGGTGGCTCTGAAGAAATGTTCCCCTCTCTGGTCCCCACATCCAGAGTCTGCTCCAATTTATAAGTCCAGTCCAGAGTTTGCCCTAGCCTCAGCACTCAGCCCCAGATTTGCTTTAACCCCAGCCCAAAGGAGAAGGCCCCTGAGTCCACTCCAGTGTCAGTTCCAGCCCGAGTCTGCTCCAGTGTCAGCTCCAGGGAGGGCTATCCGGCCATGGAGGCCATCCCAGAGCCGCCCACTCTTCCTGCACTGCTGGCACCTCTCTGGCTCCCTGAACTACCAGCACCTCCAAGGCTCCCTGAGCTGCCAGCACCTCCCTGGCTCCCTGAACTACCAGCACCTCCCTGGCTCCCTGAGCTACCAGCACCTCCCAGGCTCCCTGAGCTACCACCATCTCCCAGGCTCCCTGAGCTACCACCATCTCCCAGGCTCCCTGAACTACCAGCACCTCTCAGGCTTCCTGAGCTACCACCATTTCCCAGGCTCCCTGAACTACCAGCACCTCCCAGGCTCCCTGAGCTGCCAGCACCTCCCTGGCTCCCTGAACTACCAGCACCTCCCTGGCTCCCTGAGCTACCAGCACCTCCCAGGCTCCCTGAGCTACCACCATCTCCCAGGCTCCCTGAGCTACCACCATCTCCCAGGCTCCCTGAACTACCAGCACCTCTCAGGCTTCCTGAGCTACCACCATTTCCCAGGCTCCCTGAACTACCAGCACCTCCCAGGCTCCCTGAGCTACCGGCACCTCCCAGGCTTCCTGTTGTAGGAACCGTGGACGAACCAGAAAAATTAATCATTCAGATGATTCTTTTAAAACATAATTCTAATTCAGAATCGGAATTCCGGCTCCAGCCATCTACAGGAAAATCCTTGCTTAATTACTTTTATAACCCCATCCTTCCTGGCAGAAGTGACGAACTAAGCCATTTGTGACACCAAATGGTCACATAGAAGATAAAGAGTCTTTGATCACCAGATCAAAAGAGAAAAGCGAAACAATGCAGGCCCTTTTGGTTTCTCTAAGGGACCTAAAACTTTACAGAAAACCCAATGAAGACTGTTCTGCAACTAAAACTGCATCAACATTGTTCCAAACTATTTTAAATGGACTTATCAAACATCTTTTAACTACATACATTTTACATCGTGTCCACAAACACTACCTGTAAACAGTTTTGCTTTAGAACACTCACAATTCATGTAAATGTGATAACTCTTGAATGACTGACTGAAAGTATGCCTTATTTGGACTTGATTTAATTCTTTTCCTCTTTCCTAAATCCTGGCTTGAATGAAATCTTTTAAAAATGTATCATATTCCATTTAATAGAAATTGAGGTTGAGATGGTACTCTCTGCTAAAGCAGAGATGGGAAGTAACACCTATTCATGATTGGGGGCAGAGAAAAGCCATTTTGAAACAGGACGATATCTGATTGGCCAAAACTCCTCTGAGGTGTGACAAACAACTAAGTTTAAATAGTTATATCGCAAGAGAGTGAACTGGTCAAGTCATAGACAAGACAAGAGTAGACAAGACAAACAGAAGAAAGAACCGGTCAGCCATAACCAGAGTAAGCAGAACAACGCGTAACCATGGAGTAACAAGAAGAACAGACAAGCAGCTCATTCAGTCCATCAAACTTTCACTCACTTTTCTTTTCTTTTACTTAATTTATTTTCCGCTGAAAGTCTCATGTTCTAAGTTTCGCCGCAAAGTTCAACCAATGACTTTTTCCGCTTCAACTTTAACTCCAGCGACAAAGAGACTTCCTTTCATTGTTCCAGCAAGCTCAAACGTGATTGGGTTCTACCAAACACAACACGGATCTTTAAGATCCTGTGACAAATCATTGACTTGGAAAACCCCTCTCTCCACGCCGACGAGGGAAATTCACATTTAAAGACGACTAAAGCAAGTACCCCAGATTAAAACTGAACTGGTACATTTAAATGAATGATTCATGGTTCGTTCAGGTCCTTGAAGTGCATTGCTAGCAATTATGTTCATCATATCACACTCTCTCTCTTAAAACTCTTTCTCTCTCATTTCCTTTCTTACTGCAACGCGTATGAATGAATGTATGTATGTGTGTGTGTTTGTGTTAGATTAGTTTGTGTTAGAATAAATAAAGTCTCTTGTAGATTTTTAAAAGAAAGTGTCTTGTAGTATGTGCTTCTAAAATGTAATGTCTTAAACTGTCGATCTTAAAGTTACCGTGCTCTAATAAGTGTTTTCACGATTGTTGGATATTCATATCCGCTACAAGAGCTTATTACGGCTTGAGCAAATGAACACTGGATGACTCAGTTGCTCAGTTGTAAAGTAAACAACTCATAATTCCCTATAAATTATTTCATTTGAGCTAATTTTACTTCCTAGGGTGTGTTCCTTACACTGCATTGCTGGTAACACCCAGGAGGCTTCCTGTCCTGCCTAATCCACCTTGGCCACCCCCTTCTCCAGCCCCACATCAGCCTCCTGGGCGCTGTATAAACTGTAATCACTGGCTTCCGGTAACAACTGTACACAAGTCGAGTTCCGACCCATGACCTCTGACTAGACGCATGATGTATTGACGAATGTGGAATCACAGAGGATAGAGCAAAACAAAACACTGGTCACGATTTAGAAGTCTAAAATGAGAATTTTTAAAGAGAACTATCAGAGGAGCTTGAGTTTGTTGCCCAGCCCTATTTGTTTGAACCGTGAGAGGCGTCTACTCTCACCTAAGCTTACGTTACGCCTACATCCTCACCGGAACTTGACTCTCTCGTGAACATGCGGATGGCCATTACCGGAAGCTAGTGATTACAGTTTATAAAGTAATATTTATAGATATTAACCCCCTGGAGCTGTATGGATTACTTTGTAATGATGGATTTTTTGGGCTTCAAAAAAAATGGTACCATTCACTCCCATTATAAAGCTTGGAAGATCCAGGATAATTTATATTAACTCCGACTGTGTTTGGCTGAAAGAAGAAAGTCATATACACCTTGGATAGCTTGAGGGTGAGTAAATTATTGGATAATTTTTATTTTTGGGTGAACTATCCCTTTAAGACGGTGTCTTAAGAACTTGTCTGAACAACTAGTTAGCTAGTTAGTTAGCAGTTAGTTAGGGCTAATCATTTTTACTTTTCAGATTCAAAATAGACCAGTCTACCTTTTTATGTAACTGACTTTAAAAAGATTAAGAAGAAAAAATTACATAACTAACTTTTAAGACTAGTCTCAGCAGTTTATGCAACAAGCAACTGTTAAATATGACTCGGGTCTTTCCTTTAATGTCGGTCTAGAGGATTTTTTTTTTTTTTGCCTGATTCATCGTCTGCCATGTGAAAATCGTATGTCCAGTCATATATTCCAGTACTTAAGGTTAGGGATCTAAACATTTTTATTGTGATGCATTAGGTACATTACCCTCTAAGGCAAAGATCTTGCTTCCTAAGGCATCAACGATGGTCACTAAAGCAAGTTCATCCGACACATTGAAGAAATGATCGCTTTTGCGGTCGCTGGCAATGGATTCAATTTCATCAACAAACTTCTTCACCTCTTCACTGGTTTTATTCTGCCGATTATAGTCGCCAAGGACCTATGAAAGACAAATTACATGTGTCACATTAAAAAGAAACAATCTGGTTCTAATTTCTCTACTGAAACCACTGAATTCATGCAGCACATTATTTATTATTTGTTTTTTTTTTATTACTTACAGCAATGGCAAACCTCTCAATACCATCTTTTTCACACTGATCAATGACACGTTTCAAATCGTAGCGGTCATGTGACTCCCCATCTGTGACAATCACCATGACTTTTTTGACTCCTGGTCTTGCTCCTCGCTCCACTGTAAAGGCCTCTTTCCTTTAGAAAACAAACAACATCAGGTCAAGATTCTGCACAATGTTTATGACTTCCTTTGTTTGAATAGACACTTTTAAAATGATTATTATTATTAGATGATTTTTCTGAAATACAACAGGGTCCAAAAGTCTGAGACTAACTAGTGAAAATGTGTTTAATTAGTATGATTTAATACAACTGTTTTCATTACAAATTACATTATTAGTGTAATTACCTATATTTTAAAAATGAACATTAATTTCAGAATTTCTATTTCTTAGTTCTCTAGTTTGATGGTCGTGTTATTCAGGACACTTCTGTCTTACATTTTTAGTTTACTTCCAACTTTGAATGTATATTTTAAATCATATTTTCATTGTAGCCTCAGACTGAACGGTAAGCACAGCACCTTGCTATATCAATGCCGAGAGCTGTCATGGTTTTGTGGCCAGTCTTTTGAGGTATCTTGCCGGCTTCCCGAACAAGTTCTTCTGTGTTACTGAACTGGCTGAGATTGAAGACATGACCGACATCATCACCATACGACACAATGCCCACCTGGAAAATTAAAAGCCCAAACAAAAAACACACACTTTAAGTTCAGGTGGCGCTACCAAACATGGACAGTTTGGGTGGCCCCTAGACACACGGTCGTCTCTCTCTGCTAAATGTCTGTGTCTGTGCTGACTCAAATGTGATGTCAGTCTCTCAAAAAAACTCTACAAACATTTATTTTGCCATGGAATATGTGGTCTTCCCCCAGCTCAAAGTTCTGGAGCCGTATTTTCCAGCGCTGTGCTCAAGAAAGCCTTTATTTCCCTAGAATTAAACCACCCAGTAGCTTCTCCATGGAAAGTCTTTATGTAATACTCCTTGTTGTAATGATGTTAATATAAGCTGATGATGCTCCACCTATGTGCGACTAGATGAACACAACTTTGATTAAATAAACTGCTTTAGTTTTCATCAAGTACACACTTTAGAAAACAAATCCAAACATTTAAAATCCTATGGTAGGGTTCACCCAAGAATGAAAATCTGCCATTATGTACTCACCCTGATTTTGTTACATGTTGTTATTGTTAACTAAAACTAAACTATTAAAAATTGTTTTTGATCATTGAAATAAAACTGAAATAGAATATAAATATTAGATGAAAAACTTAAAAAAACCTAAATGAAAATGAGAAATGTTGCTTTGGCAACTAACTGGAATCAAATAAGTTTAATTGGAAGATAACAAAATTAATTACTAAAAGCTAAATAGAAATATAAAAAAACTAATAAAAAAATGACAAAAGCACAAAATTTCTAAAACTTATGAAAGTTGAAAATGTAAAATGTATATATATATATAAACTACTATAATAGTATATAAATAATACTTGAATAACACTACTCTAAACCTGTATGCATTTATTTATCCCCGTGGAACAAAAAGAAGATATTTCGAAAAATGTCTCAGTGATTTATTTTATGGACCCCATTGACACTCATTATATGAACAAAAACAAAATTATTTTCTTTTGTGTTCCAAAGAAGGAAAGCCAGTCATAAAGGTTTGAAATTATAGATCATGATCAGACCTCACTAAGCGAATGCTGAACGCAGTTGGACATAGTGGTGTATTAGAGGTAAAAAATTATATAAATACTGTTCGGTTTCTTGCACAAACCGATCGTTTCGTGTCTTAGGACATCAATGTGTCGTCACGAACCGCAGGGTTTAATTTAGATTTGTCTATGCATTTTTTTTGACTCTTATAAATTGTGTTACCATTCACTTGCATTATAAGACTGACAGACAGCAATGGTTGGAGTTAAAAATCATAATTTGTGTTCTACTGAAGAAACAAAGTCACCTACATCTTGAATGCCCTGGGGGTAAGCAGATAAACATCTAATTTTTATTTTGGTGTTTCAACAAGGCTGTTCAACAAAGTAATATTATCCAAAAAAATCTCACCCGGGCTGGTCCGATTTCAATATTCTGGAGAAATTTTTTCAGAAAGTCAGTGATGGGATCCCAGGGGTAGATGCTGTTGGAACCGTCCAACACTATGACAATGTCCATATCTTGCTTGCACTCTGAAACAAGCAAATAAACTTAATGAGCACCTTCATTACAATTATACTAGCGAGAAAGAGAAATAAACTTCATATTGCTTTCATTTAAATTACAGAAAGCCAACCGAATGCCAACAGCCACTAGTAGGTTTACATAGGAAATACATTACATAGCTCACTGAAACTATGCATACTTACATAAAAAAATGTTATGAAACATATTGAGCAATGAAATTGGATGTGACATTGACCTCATCGTGACATAGGAAAGTGGTGATTAACTACAGCTTATTTTATGTGACCTTTCCTCAGAAACTCAATATAGTTTGTACATCTCTTTATACCATGCAAATAAAGCCTAAGGATAACCAGAGCTGTTTGCCATTCAGAATTAGATTGGGAATTCAAATTTGAATTTAATGAAGCATAATTCAAATGAAATGATGCAACAGTCTTTCGTGTGCTTGGAGATGAGTGAGAAGTTCCTTGTTGCTATGACACTTCATACAGTATGAATGCGTGTGTGTTTATGATGAGTCACTGGCTCCATGTTGCGTTGGTAGATGTCAGCTCTCCTAAACACTGTCCTAACATGGACATGCGGGGCAAGGGGGACCGGCTGTGGTTTACACGGCTGGAATGCGCTAATGTACACTCACAACACGTGTGTCGTACCTCGTACAGATGGAGCAATGGGCTTGAGGACTTTGAAGGAGGAACTGACGTTAGAGCAGATCCCAGTGATGTACTGCTGTTTTCCACACATGTAGCCATACTGAGGACCACAGGCCTGTCCAGAGGGAAGTGAGAGAGAGAGAGAGAGAGAGAGAGAGATTGGACCACTGATCTTGGATCACTATCTTATTTTTTTTTTATATATATATATATTTTCACTTAGCTGTACAGCAAAGTTTTATATATAAATATAATGTATTCAAAAAAAAAGTTTTTAACATTTTCAAATGACTCTTCTTTAGAAACATAAAGTTCATGAAGTCCATGACTATTTCTCAAATAGTTCATAAAGAGATTCACACAGAGTTCTAGTATCTATTTTGTCCAAAAATCCTAAAGGAATGCTCCCGGAATGTTTATCATAATTTGGACCCAATCCTGATAGAATAAAAAAAAATCCTACTGGATGAATTGAAATTCCTACTTTTCTATTGCTTTTTTTCCAGCATGTCAGTTTAGCCAATTGGATAACATTTGATTTGTAGAGGATTCCTGTTTGATCCCATTACATTTGAGTCAAAATTATTCATTTCTTGAGGATTGTTTGACTACTGGAAAAGCAGTGTTTTTGTGAACTGCAATCACAGATTGCTGACAATTTGTTCAGTCACAAAACCAAATGCAGACATATTGCCAGCATGTCATGGCTGTTCTATAATTATAAACATTAACTGGAAAAAAGAGTGTTTCCATAAAGCTTTTTTATTGTAATGATTTAAAAAGTCTGTGATCAGACACTTTTAATTAGCAGTGGCTAAAGTAACACACATCTGCAGATGTTCCCTACCAGAAACCCACTGCCGTCTGGGTTAACCACCAGCGTCGTCCCCATAGTCATGTTTTCCTTGACTTCATTTATGTTTGGAATTGTTGTGTTTTCTGTAAGAAAAATAGACAAATGTGCACTCTCAGTGTAAATCCTATGAAAAGAATATCTACACAAAAATTCCACTGCATTTTCCCATAGGCAGATCGGATGCTTTTGTCCTTTTATTTGCCTTTTAAAAAACAAAAGATATTGCTGGGGTCCTTTATATGGGGAAAAGGCACATTTTGCAGTGTTTTTGTCCTATCGTGCTTAACAAACACATCATGTGAAAACAATGCCACAGAGTCTGTCTTAAAAAGAAAATTAACCTTACTGTCAAGCCATAAAATCAACATTTTCCATATTTTAGATAAAATAGTAAAATGACTAAGGACATAGATTCATGTGATATCTGTTCTGACATCAAAGTTCCTCTTGGAAGTGTCTCATATTAAGGTAGATCCCTGAAGAAAGTCGACATGCAACATTGAGTTATCTGGTGAAGGATTATGTAATTATGTGTTTGGACATTAAAATGTTTTTTGGATCACTTCCTGTCTAGGCCTCCTCTGAGACTCAGACATTCAGGCAGAGGTTAACATTCAAGCGCACAAACAGAACTAGCACTACAGACTAATGAGTCTTACAAACAATACAAAAATTCTATCATTGACCAAAATACTCTCTTAAAATAAGCATTTTCATCAAAATAGATCATATTTAATGTATAGTCTTGGTCTTTTGGCCACGTTCACACAGCAACAGAATATGGCTGTCAGTTCTGTTTGAGTTCTTAATACGGTTACGTTCACACACAGTTCAGTTATTTATGGGAGTGAAAGCCGTATTCTATAAACAAACTCACGCCCGTACATTTTTAGGACTCACAACAGCGTTCTCTGAAAACATGCGCTGTGTGAACAGAACCGCAACGAACTTGCAGTTCGATTGGACTCTTGTCGTATCAAAAGTGACGTTGCAATCTTTGATATTACTTTGGTCACTGTCGTTATGCTTACTAAAAAGAGAATACATGCTCGACTCTCGTTGCACATTCATACAGACAGCATTTGAGACGCTACTGTAAGATATTGTTTGAACAGGACATTGAGACTCACACCTGTAAGTAAATACGGTTGTCAGTCCCAAAAACTGACAGTGTGAATGTAGCCACATTTTTCTTTGAATACATTTGTGCATTGTTTTCAAATCTTTCATCTAAAATTAATTCCATTCTGACATTTTGTCATCAATGAATATTGTGTTTTACGAAATGTCACATTACTGAAGTAAAATGGGTTGAGCACACTGAGTCTCATTTACTAATTTTTGTTATTTACCAACTCAATAATGGAATTTTGTTCAGGTCCTCTGTACTAGTTCTTTTCACTTGTATTGAATCATTTGAATTGTATCATTGCTCATTTGTAAGAAGCTTTAGATAAAAGCATCTGCTAAATAAATGTAATAAATGTAAATGTAAATGACCGATGAGTGAAGGTCAAATGCCTCTCTGGCCAGTATCAGTATGAACTCTTCTTTTCCTCTTCTTCTATTCTCAGAATAACACCTCTAGAAAGGGGAAACTGTACACAGATGTTTCAGGTGGAGTTTTCTCCGTGCATCTGATAAAGGCTACAGTCAGGTGGTGTTAAGTGTCAAGTCATTATCACTCAGCTGTGTGTAATGGCTTCCTAAATTAAATTATCATACTAGTTCATCAATTAGAAGGATGGCACTTTCATTGCTTTCTGAATTTGGTGACTGATAACAAGGACAAAGCAACTACTATCTAAACTATCAACATAAGATTTCATTTGCAACCCATTGTACTTTTGTAATGTGACGTATACAACTGTTCAAAAGTTTGGGGTCAGTAAGATTTTTGATATTTTTGTAGGAAGTCTCTTCTGCTCACCAAGGCTGCATTAACGGATTAAAAATACAGTAACAACCGTAATGTTGTGAAATATTATTACAATTTAAAATAACTGTTTGTTATAGTAATATATTTTAAAATGTAATTTATTCCTCTGATTTAACGCTGAATTTTCAGCTTCATTACTCCAGTCTTCAGTGTCACATGATCCTTCAGAAATCATTCTTATATGCTGATTTGCTGCTCAAGAAATATTTCTGATTATTATCAATGTTTTGAGCTGCTTAAAATTTTTGTGGAAACTGCAATACATCCCGGACGAGCCCCCACTTGTTATGTGCCCCTCTTTTAAGTGTAGTGGTGAGAAGAGGAGTGCAACAAAAATAGCGTGGAGAGAATGAGAGAACTGCCTTCTCCAGGTCCCCGGGCAGATACAAAATGCTCAACAAAACTAGTTTCAAAATAACAAAATATGTATTAAACAAACTGTGTTAATTAAAAAGGTTTTAGGAGGGGAGAGGCCAAAACAACAAACAAAAGAGCATTCTTAATAAAGTTTTTAAGGGATAACTTGCCTACCAAAAGAAAACATAATAAAATACAAAAACAATTCCCTAACTCCCTTTCTGCATAAACACACGAGAAAATATATGGTTCTTAAGAAAACAAAGGCACCCACTTCCCAACAAAAACAAAAAAGAAAATATTTAAAGTGGAAAACTCTGTACTGCTCAGATTGAACTAAAGTCTCAGGAATACAGACGTTAGCTGAAACACTACACAGCTCAGGTACGCCAAAGTTAGCTGAAGCACACTTAACAGCTCAAATTGTTGTAAAGTATTAGATATACACGAGTTAGCTGAGACACTTCACAACTCTTTACCTGAACACTACAGGCAAGGTAATATACAAAACATAGAAAAACAACAGTCCTGGGACCTGGAGACAGCAGTTCTCTCATTCTCTCCACACTATTTTTGTTACACTCCTCTTCTCACCCCTAGACTGAAAAAAGGGGCACATAACAAGTAATTTCTTTTCAGGATCATTGCTTAATAGAAAAATCACAGCATTTATTTTTGAAAAATAAGTCATAAATTGTATATTTACTGTGATTTTTTGATCAATTTAGGGCATCTCTTGCTACAATATGAAATTTTCACAGTAAAACTTTCACACAGTAGTGTATTTCCAAGTAAAACAGAATATTCAAAGAGAAAAATAAAAGGCAGGTTGAGAATTTATCCACATGGAGTTGATTGGATGCTAAAAAGTTGGCGTTCATACGGTTGATAAAAAGTAAAACTGACTAAAATGAATCAATGACATGATAAAATTTACAGGGTTGATCAAAAAGATGTAATGATGAATGATGCAATAAGACCAAGAATATGCATTACGAAAATAAACAGTGTTTCATGTTGACTTTAGAAAATGCATTGAGGAAGCGTGTACCATTTTCCTTTCCTGGGGGTGTTATTTTGGAAATTGAAGAAGATTGAAGATGATTTCACAACCTCTTTTTCTAATCTAGAGGATTTTGCACACCCCATTACACATTCATGTACCAAAGTGCCATGTTGGTGCATGGCATACTTCTCATCTGAAATCCACTAGTACCCTTGAGTAATGCAGCAAATGTTTGAGACAGTCAAAGTACCAATTTAGAAACTATGACTATTTCAGGGCAACTGAGGTAATGTCTGTTATCCCTTCCTGTAACAGGTTTTCTTGTATAACCACAGTAAACACAGTGAATACAGACAGAGGGTACACAGCAATGAACAAAAATAGTCAGTGGAAAACACAGTGGCACTAACCGAGCACACAAACACTAACAGGAAGGACACCTCTCACCTGACAAATTGAATTTTTCACATCCAGTGTTTTTTTTTTGTCCCACAGGGCACCTGTAGACATCTCCGGTCCGGTGAGCCGGCTGTCCAGTAAGAGGAGAACCGATCAGAACCCTTTCAGAAAAAAAAACAGGAAGTAGAGAGTGGGGTCATTAATCCTTGACCACAAAAAACCTTTGGGATTTGTGAGAAAGTGGAAGCCCGCTGAGCCAAAGTGCAGCTGATTGATTCGCCAGTTTTCCAGTGGGAAAGAAAAGCATAACATAAATATGCACAGGCTTATTTTTAAATATTACAGTAAAATGGAACATATGTGAAATGTCAGTAGGATGGGGAGCAAAGAGTTTCTTTTTTCGTCACAATAACAGTTAGAAAGTTTGACTATGATATTGAGGGATATGTGATGTTTTACCCTTGAACCCCACTGTGATTTATGTGCTTTACAATGAGATAACGTAAGGTTGTTTAAGTTTCGTTATGTTCTGTGGTACATCTGAGTGCACTTAGCTTAATAAAGAACATTCACCGTGTTCCTCAGATTTCTAATGGTGGTTTTTGACAACAGTGCTAAAAGTAGACATCCTTGTGTAAGCATGTAAACAACCCAAGTCATTAACATTCCTGTGCACAAATGGGCCTTGACACAGCAGTGGATACAACACAATCTTCCCTGGTTACAACAGGCACCAGTCATCTTCTAGTCTACAGACAATATCTTTTAGAAATATTTCACAAAAGAAATCATGTTATTCCAAATCTACGGGAAAAAATGAAAAAGGTCACTGCAACACAGATAAACCTGTTATTTAAAGTTATAAAGTCCGAATTGTGAGATATAACTCACAATTGTGAGAGAAAAAAAAGTTCTGTGGTGGTACGTTTGAATATATGAAATAGAACACAAAAGGAGAAATGTTGCATAATGTTCAGGCTGCTCTAATTCCACACAATGAAAGTGAATGGGGACAGAGGCTGTCAAACCAAAATGGCACCAAAAAGCACCATAGAGTTTATCCACATGTCTTCCGAAGTCATATTCACAGAAAAAATTCTCCACTGTAACTTCAAAACATCTTTTGTGGAATTAAAATATGGTGCATGAATCCATGTGGCCACAAAAAATTCAAGAATCAGTGATTTTACTTTGTAATTTTAACTTTGCTGTTATTTTGATCATCAAAAAAAAAAGAAAGAAATTAACTTATCTAAGTCTATTAAATCATCTAACGACCCTGAACAGATCACTGGCAAGGTTTACACGTCAGCCAAGGCCACCTGTGAGAGGTTTACATAAAGCGGTCTTGGGGTTTTCACACCAGCTGAGGTGTTTCTCTAGAGATAGAAGGTTCACCTTTACAAGCAGTCCTGAAACGTGCTGCTGGACCAATTTTTAAGAGGCTACAGATGTCTGAATTCACTAAGGTTTCACTGAGGGGAACAGTTTCCTACAGTAGGGAATCCTTTCCATTTATTTATATGCTTAATGGAGTTAGCAGACCTGAGTACATTAGCTTGATGTCTTTATAAGAAAAAACAAGAGCCATTACAAAAGCAGACTACATCTGTGGTGCTCATAGGTTTACCATGCAATTCTAGCATTATTATGGAATTGTTCTGAGTATATTTTTAATACGATGCAAATGAAATTTAGCATCAAAACCATTTGCCAGTGTCATGACACTCAAGCATGTGTTTTTGTTTTTATAATCAGTGATGCTGTCTACACTGGATGCGGCGCGATGCAACACAACAAATCCCTGACAGTAAACTGATGCCTCATTTTATTTATGACATACTCCAAGCACTCGCGATACTTCTCATAGGAAGGACAAATGGATTTGCAATGGTCCAGTGTAGACAGCTTCTAGCTGTTGCAGCGCAGCGCAATGCGGCACGCCAACGGTCGCATCCTGTGTAGATATGGTGTAAGTATTTATAGAAATAATATGTAGCTTACCACTTTCCTTCACTGTTCTCAAACTGTTGGACAGTGTATCCGAACATGTCCTCCACTGGTCCACTGAATGACATCCCGTTCTTCTCATCCACATTGAAACATGACAACCATGGCAGCAGAACTATCAAGAAAAGATGCAATAAACAGACAACATTTAACATACAGTAATGTATCTCACTTTATCTTCTAGACCAAAGGTCAATTTGTCCATTTAAAGAGGTGTTTCCAAAGAGAAGATAAAGGTCATAATAATGATTAATATTTGATAACTAACACAATCACTGTTTGGAAGTCTGACTCCAATTCATAATTTGTTCCGTTGCCAAAACAAGATGAATGAACAGAACAAGTTAATGCAATTTTTTAGCTGTTTATTAATTGTTAAATATTTATAATGAATAATAATTTACGTCAATAAATAAAAAACTTTCCATTTCCCTTTTTTGTTTTGAGAGAGAGAAAATGGTCCCAGTTGTGCATGCCCAGTTGTGTGGGAATGAAACATGCAAATTCTACAGGGAGCAATACACGCATAGTAGGCAGAGGAATTTCACAGAGCAATGTGGAGCAGCCGCCCTGACCTCTTGGACAATGTCCTCTTCATGAAGACCACCAAAATCTGTCTTTTAGTACTGTATATAAAAGGAGAACTAAATATAGTGTTTAAATGCTTCATTGTGCAGAGGCCACAGAGAGCCTTTTCACATGTTGTGTGCAACGGCATTCCAGTCATGATTTATTCAATTCCTGGATTTGGAAGGGAATTGTGAAGATTAACAAATCACTGTGGTGTTGAGTAGGTTTCTGAATCTGGGTGAGAACATGAAGAGACAGAGAGACAGAAAGCCAGTTGTACTCCCTAATGTCTGTTGTTGATAACAGTCATGTTCTGAGCTAATGAATGTAGAATAATATGTAGGGCTTTGGCACTTTGGGCTCACTGCTAATGTCATGGCTCCGTGAGGAAACAGAAAGGCAGTGTATGTCCTTGGGCAGGCCTCATGTAAATGTCCACTCAACAGTAATTAATATTTCCAGCTATGCCTCCAAACCCGGTTTCCACTGAGTCTTATTTCTGAGGAGGATGTGCATGATGGGTGACCATCTGAAAAACCAGACTGTTTATACACACACCACTATGATGAGCAAGACACACAACCAAAGTGTTTTGGAAAAGCAAGCAGAATAAAATAGGATGAATAGAGCTGTAAAAGAAGCTGTAGAAGAAGAAACATGTTCATTTGAGACATGCTGACCCGTGAGCCTTTCTTGGCCTGAGGAACTGCTGCTTTGTTTTTAGTGAGATTTGCAAGTTAGATAAGCAGAACGAATTTCCTCTGTAATCTAGATTTAACCAATGTGTCTTGTAAAAGCTGAACATAAACATGAAGATGCTAAAGAATATGAAGGTGAAGAAGAAGACTAAAGCATGAACATGATGAAGCTGAAGACTAAGAAAAATCTGAATATGAAGAAGATAGAGCTGATAAAAGCTGATAAAAATAATGGAAAATGAAAAAATCTGTAGAATCTGAAATGGAAGTCTTAAAAAAAGCTGTTGAAGCTCAAGAAGGCCAAGAAGAATCTGGAGAAAATGAAGATAATGACAAAGTGGATAATGAAGAAGAACATTAAAAAGACACTGATGAAGATGAAGATGACGAATCTGAAGAAGATGCTTAAGAACATGTGCGACAGAACAAATTTCATTTGCACAATAGTCATTTGGAAAAACAAGAACAGAAAGAAGAAGAGAGAAGCTGAAGTAGATGAAGACAATGAAAAATGAAAAAGATGATGACAACAAAGAATAATAAGAGGAAGAAGTTGAATAAAGAAGAAGAAGAAGAAGAAGATGATTTTAAAGGATAAGCTGTAAAATTATCAAAGGAGATGCTAAAGAAAATCAATTAACATGAAGACAAAGAATAATAAGAGGAAGAAGTTGAATGAAGAAGAAAAAGAAGTTGGAAGATGATGATGATGATGATGATGACGATGATGAATCCTCAATGGACAAGCTGATAAAAAACACAATGAAGAACATGAAGTAGAACATTTGAAACTTAGATAAAAAACAAATGTCCTCTGCCATCTTATTCAAACACACAATAAAAAAACATGTTTTAATGTTTGGGAAAAGCAATAAATTAAAAAGTTTGAAGACAAACTTTAAGTTAGAAACTTTTTTTAAGCTAGAAAGTTTGAAGTAGTTTTAAAAGTTTGAAGTTTGAAAGTTTTAGTTTAGTAGTTTTGATAGATAGATAGATAGATAGATAGATAGATAGATAGATAGATAGATAGATAGATAGATAGATAGATAGATAGATAGATAGATAGATAGAGAGTCTCAAGGCTAGGGTACTCAGGGTGGTTGCTAGGGTGTTGCTATACGGTTGCTAGGGTACGCAGGGTCGTTGCTAGGGTGTTGCTATGCGGTTGCTAGAGAACTCGGGTGGTTGCTAAGGTGTTGCTATGCAGTTGCTAGGGTACTCGGGGTGGTTTCTAGGGTGTTGCTATGTGGTTTCTAGGGTATTCTGAGTGGTTGCTAAGGTGTTGCTATGCAGTTGCTAAGTTGTTTTGGGTGGTTGCTATGAGATAGATAGATCATATTAGAGAGACAGAGAGATAGATAGATAGGTTTATGAGTTTCAATGGATTAGAAATAGTACATAGAATGGCACTTGAGTCTAATTGAGTTTGAGTCTAATGGGCTTCCGTAGTTTAAATTTGAATTTTGACCGTTGGAATTCGAAAGTCTTGGCTCATTTGAACATTCCGTCAATGATTTTTCCGAGCTTTAATAGTCATTTTTAGGAAAACTGTAAGTCGGATCAGTTAGAAAAGATATAGCACACTAAGTCAGAACAGTCTGAAGGTCTGACCCGAGTTTGGAGTATGTAGAGTTAAAGCTCTAGGAGGAGTTAGAGTTGGAAATTTTAGTCTCAGAAGAAAATAGCATAACAGTAAGTTGGCTTTTTCAAGCCAACTTAAGACAAAGAGACTGAAGAAGAAGACAGACAAAGATGACACTGAAGAAGAAGAAGCAGAAGAGGAAGAAGAAGAAGAGATGTGCCAACACATGGGCCTTTCTCATCCTGAGGGGCAGCTGTTTTGTTTTGGGTCGGATATGCAAGTTAGATAAACAAAATGAATTTCCTCTGCAATCTACTGACTCTGTAAACAAAGACATAGAGAGCCAAAGGCAACTGGACAGCTGGTTTCCTCCTCGACCATGTCTATCTCCTCACAGACAAAAACACACACCATCCTCTAAACGGTCTCCTCTCTTAACGAAGTGGGTGTTTGTAATGTGTAGCGAGAGGAAAAGGCAAGACTTCCTGCTAAGGTTTAATGCAGGACGCGCTCGCAGCACACAGTGAGCTAGTGCTTTGCAAACACGCTACTAATCATACACACACAGCGCTTATGCAATCACAATGACACACACATAACTCTGAAACCTCAGGAAAACACCCTTGCATTAGATTTCAGTCATTTTTGCTGGATTCATGATAATGAAGAATGGAAAAAAATCGTCCATTCTCTTAATAGACTTGATTGATTTCAACAGTATTGAGTCAATTAGGTGATTCAAGATGGCCACCAGCCAAAGAGGCCCTTTGCATTGATCACAAATGGGGAAGAGATGCTTAGACGGTGGATCATAGCTCTACAAGAGTATTATTTACAGTCAAGATTCAGGCGTAGAGGGGGTTTCTAACTCTTAAAGAGGGCCTGTTATGCTTTTTTACATGTTCAGCTTTCTTTAGTAAAGTAATGTTGCTGTTTGACCATGGAAAAGATCGGCCAAGTTACAAAGCACAAATTCAATTCAAAGTGAGTTATTCTCTATCAGTAAGCAGTTTCTGAACTCTCTGAATTGTCTTGTTTGTAGTCTTGAGTTTTCTTCCGGGAATGAACGTGTCACAGTATCCCTCATTTAAATTCCCACCCAAGGTATAGGCAAAAAAGGGACATGGCATGGTTGAGTTAGTAGTGTGTTGAAACTTGCGGTTATGGTTAGGTGTGTGACATTTCTCAAACACGCTCAAAGTGGTTGACCAATCACAACACACTGGTTCAGCCGACCAATCAGAGCACAGTGAGCTTTTCAGAAGGAGGGACTTCATGGAGATAGAAACTAAACAGAGTGTTACTGACAGACTGGGTGTTTTTGAACATTCAAGTATGAAAAACTAATAGTAATAGTAGAGCCAAAAACACAAAATCAAGACTTTGTAAAAGTGCATAATATGGACTGATTGAAAAGAATGGCAGAATCCCTCCTAACCAATGAATTGAACTGAATTAAATATCTCAGAATAAATATCAATTCCACAATATCACAATATCAATTCCAATTAATTTGGGTATATATATATATATTGCTTATATAAAAGAAGTTTCCACTCAACCAAATTTTCTGTAAGAGATACAGAGCGGTTTTTCAGACTGATTAACTATTTGCAATCTCATGAGAAAATGTAACTATTTTACATTTTGATTCATGCAAAAATGTAAAATTTTTTAGAAAAAAGGTCCACTAAAACCTTCAAAGGGGCAACATCATATTGTACAAAACCACCAATTTGCCCAAAAAAAAATAAAATAAATTTAAAAAATTACAAATTGCCACTTGTTGCACTGTAAATTTTTGATGCCATTAAAAATAACTTGCTAAGAAAAGTCATTTGTTTGTAAATGTATTGTATGTTTTGCATGCCGCTTGTGAGGACAACTCAGTAGAAACACACTTCCTTTTCTAGTCTTGCACTATCAAAAGCACTTCCTGCCAGTCAGAACTGAGCATCTGCTAAATGTCTCAAATGTAAAACGTGCGGTTTACATGTTCATTTCTGTGTAACAGGACATCATTTCCAAATACATGCAGGACTAAAGTGTAAAAATAAAATTAGCCTACACACAGCAGATTTTCTATTTCCCATCCAAAAATGGACAAAAACAATATGCGGACAATACTAAAGAATTGTAGGCATGTTTTGATCTTTCTATTTGTTCCAAAGTTTTCAGAAAGCATGCATGACCTTTAATGCTTTCATTTCTGACATCTTTGCCAAACTATAATAACTAACATAGCTGGATGACACCTCACAATGACATCATAGTGACATCATCAAACATTATCATCACGCCCAAATGTTTATGGTGCAAACCTTGGTATCCGTGGAGATGTGAAAAGAAAACTGGGAACACGTTTTGGATCTCTACAAGCTCTTTAAAGTGGTAAAGCTCCAAGCTTATATTGCAGTCAAGGTCAAAACGTGTTAAATGACGCTGTCTTCCCCCTTCAGGTTTGATCATGTGTCATATGTTAGTGCCAAAATGTGATTAATTGTATGAAGCTGTAGATGCCGGCAATGTGTTGGATTTATCTGTGCTAAGACTTTTAAATCAGCCCATTTGGCAACGGGAGAGCTGCGTGATTATGAGAAACGAAGCCTGGGTCGAGGCCTTGTCTGGCTCACACATGCTCTTTCATGACAAAGCAGATCTCAAGATAATCACGTAAATGTGTCCTTGTGCACACACTCTCCTTGTCGCTTTCTTTCCTGGCCAAAGAGGCTGATATATCTGAATGAATTTGAGTACTGACATGCACACAATGTCGGATACACTTCTTTGGGTTAATAGGTGCACTAAAATAACAAGATAGAATAAGAAGATATAATAATACATTATAAGCCAATTGTATTGTTGTATGTACTACCAAGATTAAAAAATCTTTCCAATACAAATGTGCTAATTAATGAGCTAATATTACAATTTTATACTATTTTGTTCAAATCAGGGTTTCCCAAATGTGTGTTTGTGAACACCTGTGAAGAATTTAAGACATAAATATTAGTATTGTAACATAAAATAAAATAATTATTAGACCTATAATTATTGAATGATTTTTTTATTTTACAGGACAATTTACAACAGATAATTTACAACAATAATATATTAGATATATTATATTAGAGTTCATCAATAATATGATAATAATAGTAACTACAGGAGTAAAGTTTGTGAACAAACTTTGATGCTGGCCTGAGAATGCCTTGTCTGAAAGTTTGAAGTGATTGTAAAAACTTGAAATGTGTGAAATAGTTTAGAGTGGGAGAGAGTTTTTAAAGCTTGAAGGTTTTGAGTTTGAATCGGTTTTAAAAACATAGGGCCCTATTTTAACGATCTAAACGCAAAGTGTAAAGCGCAAGGCGCAGGTGCACTCAGGGCGTGTCCAAATCCACTTTTGCTATTTTAACGACGGAAAAAACGGTCCGTTTTGAAATGGGTTGTCCCTATTCTCTTAATGAGTAATGGGCATAACGTTCAATAAACCAATCAGAGTGTCATCTCCCATTCCCTTTAAGAGCGAGATGCGCTCGCGCCATGGCGGATTGCTATTTACATGGCGGAATTTGTTGGCGGAATAACACAATAATATTCTTTTACACTGTAATCCTTTTGTTTTTAATATTTGGCATGTTTGTGTGATGCGCATCCCTGTGTGTAATAAGCAAAGTCAACGCGCACTGTGGACGCGCCCAGAGGCGCAGTTTCTACCAACGCGCTCTAACAAAAAAATATTGCGCCATTGACTTTAGACCTTAGACCAGGTTTGAGTTGGTCTATGGCGCAGTCTATTTTCAGCTCCTTAAAATAGCAATGCGCCGGCAATGCGCCTGAACACACCTCTTTTTTAGACCAGCACGCCCATGGGCGCACTAACTGGCGCAAATGCATTTACTAATTTAAGGACGTGGCGCTGAACGGGAAAACGCGAACGCCGCCGGACGCAAACTAGCAAACACACTTGCGCTGCGCCTTGCGTCGCATTGCGCCAGGTGTATTATAGGGCCCTCAAAGTTTGAAGGTTTTAAGTCTCTCAGACAAATTGTTTGATATGTGGCTGTTAGCGTATTTGGGGTGGTTGCTAGGGTGTTGCTATGTGGTTGCTGGGGTACTCAGGCTAGTTGCTAGGGTGTTGCTATGGGGTTGCTAGGTTACTCAGGGTGGTTGTTAGGGTGTAGCTATAAATGCTATAAAAATGTTTTTTTTTTTACCCAATTAACTAATAAACAAAACAACAGATTAATTGGTTATTAAATAAACATTACTTGAGGCCCTACACCCAATTCATAAAAATTGTATTCAAATGCAACCATTCCCACAAATGTAGTGCTGAACGCAATTTGCAATTTGCACATAGAAAGGAGGTGCATTTGCTTTGGAAATAATGACATTAAAGTATTTTTATTTGAACACATGTAGCACCTTATTAAGTTGTATTGTGGGTGATTAGTAAATAAGCATGAAATGCCACATGTGAAAGTGGCAAAACTCTATAGTGAAATCACCACACATCCCCAATATCCTGTTCCTGAATATGCTGCCTTCAGATGTGTCCTCTGGAGGACCAGCATTTTATTGGCCATGGAAAAGTACGCCCACAGAATGACATAATGCTCCCTGCTGGTTACAGAAGCTTTTATTCCAGCTTCCTCCGCACTAGAGGGAGAGAGACCCCTGATCATGTTCTGTCAAACGCCCACCTTGTACAAACACTCACACAAAAACACACCCAGACACTCCCCAAAAACGGCGGTTCCCACGCAGTTCTGTAAGTGTCCAGCCACACGGTGCACAGATGGGCCAGGAACCCAGGCTTGCTCAAACATCACACAGAAATGTTTTGAGACTAAAAATACACAGCGCGGGGCAAAGCGGGTCACTTCCGACATCTCAACCGAAAAATAATGGCCAGAGAATCACTACCACATAGAGTAAGGAGACAACTGAGGGTAAACTATTGATGTTATGACATCCCATTTGACAAAAAATATATATTATACAAATAATGGGATATATATGTATATATATATATATATATATATATATATATATATATTCAGGATCTGCAGAGGCCAATCATCCAGAACACTGACATATTCAAATCCTGTGATCTCCGCAGTCAGAAAGAAAAATTAGCTATAAATTAGATGTTTTAGCAATTATTGCAAATTAGGTAAAATAAATACTGCTGCCCTCCATCCAAATGGAAAAGGTTATGCTGTCTATCTGCATCATGAGAATAAAATGAAACATCCCCCGTAGCTAATCACAGAATGTCACATGTATAGTGCGGCTCTGGAAACAGTTAGCCTGTTCTGCCTGTCCCGCTGGAGGGGAGTTCGATTCTCTGCAGCAGACATTATCCAGCTCACTTCCTGGAGCTGTGCTGAATGCCAACATTCTCTGAGACTGCCGTTTTACATGCTGCTGGAATTAACACTCCTACATCATGTACATGGACTGACTTATGTCTCTCAGCTGGAGTTTAAGTCAAAGCTTGCCTAGTTGTCCCGGATGGTACTTGATTCATGTGAGTTTGGGGATGAAGTCTCTGTAAAGGGCAAAGTTCAAGCTAAATATTATGGTGAGATACGAAAAAAGCTGCAGTATTTTATAGACTGGCAGCAAATGCAAATATATGGTATACGCGCACATTTCAGATATCATTCTACAGATACAGTAGCAAAAACTATTGATATGGCAAGAGAAATGATGATGTTTCTATGTAGTGTGCCTCAGAGGCTTGATAAAACAAGAGCTCTGTGTTGTACAGCACATCAGCATTATTAATAGGCTGAAAGATGTACTTTTCTGTGTCTGGAAGAAATGTTATTTGTTGTTGCGCCTAAGTGAAGATAATGCGATCATGTTAGGGGCTTTCTTGCCTTTTCTTCGCAAATACCCTGTGAAGTTCAATCACATGACAGATAAAAAAAAGGCTCATGAAGACGAACATTGTTTAGCTTTCTCTTGCACTGTCCTCCTAAATACAGTCCTTTATATTTTATTTTAGTAACATATGTTTATATAAAAAGATAAATAAGAACATATAAATCGAACACGTTGTCATATTTTTTTAAAGGGAAGTACATGTGACAATAAGTAATTAGGGAATAAGTAGGTGGATTCAGTCTTTTATTCAATAGTTCAATAAACAAGAAGTTTATATTGAGTTACATTTTAGACACAATATTGAGAGTTACTTGAGCCTTGTTTCTGACCTGTTGCTGTCTGCATTTCCATCGAGGTCTAAAGAACCGTGAAGATTAGTCCGGTGACATAGGACTGCGTGCAACTTTCCAGTACTGGATTTCTTCCTCTGCAACAAAGCCTGAACCTTGTCGTCATTCCATTGATTGTAATTTTTAACTTCCATTGTTGATTCATATAGCAAACAACTCTTACTGCACGCATCGCAACAGACTTTTAAAAAAGGTGGTGGAAATAAAATGCTTGGAGTCAACCAATCATAATGCTGCATAAACTCAGTCAGCATGTTCAACGCCCAAGTCCCACCCCCGAAAGTTCCTGAACTTTGAAAAAGTACTACCTAGTGAGCAGGGACTTTCTGAGGGGGAAATTTTTACCCAGAACTTCATTAAGACCCTGGTCCCTGCGGTCGAAACACACAGAGTACCACCCCAAACTCCCTAGTTCCTGGGAAAAGATCCTGCGGTGGAAAAGCGGTCTTTGTCTGCCAACGAAAACAATTCCAAACGAATGAATCCAGAATGAATCAGTGGTTTTGAACAAACTGGTTGAATGAATGATTCAATGACTTTTTCTTAAAAAACAGTCACTTCATTCATTACTAAATGAATCAGCAGTTTTAAACAAATCGGTTGAATGAATGCTTCAATGGCTCATTCTTAAAAACAGAGGCTCCGTTCGAAATCCCGTATCTTTTCAGTAGGTACTTCTTTTAAATAAGCAGTAAAAGTGATTCCTTCATGACCATTAAAAAAGTACATTCTATATGGTATAAATGTATGTAGTATGAATGTAGTATGAATGTTGTCATTGTCATCTGACCTTCCAAAGTCAGTTGCATTGCTTCACTGCCATTCATGCAAGTCCTCTCCCATGGCCTCATAGGATAGAAGTAATAGGTTATTTACTTTTCACCTACTGTTTTATGAATTCTATGAATAACTGCCTTTCATAGAGTAAAGAAGTATGCACATTCGGATGCAGCCAACCACTTGTTTCATTCCTGAATGACTCAGCAGTTTTTAACAAATCGGTTGAATGAATGATTCAATGACTCACTCATAGTGACTTGTCACCACCTACTGGTGTAACGATGTAACCTGCAGAAAGAGACCCTGAAAAATCATATATCAGCTAAATAATGATTCCCTTGTTACATTTACATCAGAATTTTTTTACATTACAGCAAAAATAATGTTCAAAACATAACAGAAAACCAAAAGTTTACATTTGCATAAAAACACGATTTGGTATTTGACAGTTCTGTCAACTGTTCCCAGTGTCCCAGCAAGCTCATTAACAGTGACACATGGGTGAAATAGCACCTGTAAAGAATCTGTTCGCTCTCATTATTTTTGTGCTGTGAGGTTTATGGCCTTTGAGAGAGAGGTCACCAGGTCGTGCCCCTGGGGTCATGTTTTTTAGATGCTTCAAAATGTCTAGCTGGTTATGTTGAACATTTTATGGGAGAATGGATTTACCCTGTAAAGTTTCAGTTCTACGGTGCTCATTTTGAGGGATGCTGCTAAAAAGAACAAGCACTTCTGAAACGGCTTTTGCTTTTCGTCTGACATCACAAATCTCTCTCACTTTTCACCCCTACCCTCTAACTGCCTGGCTCCTTCCTGGTATGTAACACCAAAACATTTGTCTCTAATGTGATCTGTGCTTCTGTAGTTGACCTTTTCTATGGAAAGCTGACAGAAATAAGAGAGATACAGTACAGTAACTTGTCTCCTGGCAGGAGACAATATGCTGATTCAGAATAAATGTGATTGCACATTTGCCATATCAACTGTGTCTCATATTATGGTTGAATATTTAAGAAATATAATTTACAGTATTTTGTTTCTAAAATGTGCTTTTCTACAGTTTTCATCACGTAAATGTAACTTTCAGGAAGTTGTGATGTTCATGCACATACAAACTTATACAAACGTCCTTGAATGATGCTTACTTTACCCAGTACTGTAAGCTCAAAAAAACAACAACTGTGTTTTAAGGAATTGTTTAAAATCTAATCTCTTTTATTTAACAGCACAATCACTATAATTTATGTAGATTACTGTAGTATTATGTTGCAAGGTTTAACATATTTAGAGGCTGCTCTGTAAAATCTCTTTTACTGTAGTAAGAGGCCATAGTCATATTATTTTTATTAAATCTGACAGCGTGCAATGTTCCCTGCATCTATGACAGCTTTATGTTTTTGAAGGCAAAGTCTGACTTATATTAAAGATAACTAAGTTTTGAACTGTCTGTTTTTTGTCATAAACATTTGAGGTATGTACTTTTATGATTTTGTTGTTAGAGAAACTATATAGATTTCAGTGTCTAAGCAATTGAGGAAAAACTGTAAAATACACTAATTTTGCACTAGCAGAAAGCAGGACAGGAAAATGAGATTTACTGCAGAGCTTCCCTGTATAGTTCAAAGAAGTGCAAAGAATACAACAGATCTGAATGCTAAAACTAACAATGTCAGGCTTCCGATTTCAGAGGTGTTACTTCCTGTGCATCTTTTTTGAAGTCAAAGTAAGTTAACGGTTGTTTCAAATGTGCAAGAAACTGTTAGATAAGAAACTGAGACCATCTTAAAAAAATTCTAAGATAAGCTAGATGTGCTATTCATACCAAAAGTTCAGATTTACTTACTTTCTTCAGTGAAAAAAAAAAAGAAAAATATTTTTTGTCCATACAATAAAAGTCAATTGGAGACTTTCATTGTACAGACAAAATCACTTAAAACATTCTTCAAAATACATCTGTTTCTGTTCCACAGAAAAAAAGAAAGTCATACAATTTTGAAACGACATAAGGGTGAGTAAATTTTTATTTCTGTCATGACAACTCTCAGAGTGTTTAGCATGGAAATGGATTTGACAATATCGATATGTTTGGTCTTGGCAGAATAGATCTGCTATGCTGCTGCTGTTATTGCTGCTACTGCTGCAATACCATATACGGGACTTGCTACTGCCAATACATACACAACACACTGCTGTGAGCAAGATATGCTGCTGCTGTACAAAATAGCATATATGAATTACCCATAGCGTAACTATACAGGTGGAGCTGGGTAAGGTGAGGGTTACTGCAAGCACACTGCACTGCTACAGCCAATGCTGACCAAGTATTTGAAGGTTGGCTACTGATACAACAGGAACCAATCAGCTGTGCCCTATAGAGAATGATGTGATTGCAAGCAGATTGAGTTAAGGACCTATCAGCCTGTGCCATCTAGAGTTTCATGACTTTGTATTTTTATGTAAACTGCCCTTAATTCTGGATAACAAACCTAATGTCATTCTATAAGTGCATTAGTTTTTTTGAGCGACTGGAAACAAAAGACATGATTTTCCTTACAAAGTCACTTGCAGATCAAAGTTGGAGATGTTTCTGAACATCAGGAAGCTAAGTATGTGCAGATGGGATGGAAACTTAAGTCAATGGTGTATCTGATGGATCATAGGAACGGAGCAGCAGCAAGAGATGTGCCAGCCTCCGGTTCACTCGCTCAAACAGTACTTTTCCAGAACTTGACAGCCTGGCACAAAGCGGATTGCAGGAGCAGTTTTCCAGCAAGCAAGAATGTTTAAAATAGCCTGGAACCCAGAATACTTCCTGTGATCATGGCATAATAGCAAGAAAACTAGCCTTATCACAACAATTAATGAGAAACATTCCAGATCGCATGGTAGTCATGTATCATATTCAATGTGAATGTTTTCACAGTAGCTTGTTGAAGAGTTGTTTAAGTTGGAGGCTCACCAATGCAGTAATTATATCTATTATGATAATTTAAACTGAACTGCACATTCTGTGCCAATTCTCAGAAAAAATAAGTGGTTTGTCAAACTGAATTGATGCCACTATGACATTTTCCATGATCAACCTGCACTTGAACACCTCTTTTGAGTACCATCAACTCCAAATTTGCCAGGTCTGGAGATTGTTTCTCTCAGGAGCAGTACAGTACATGAACCATGTCTACTGTCTACAACCATCTTCTGCTATAATTATGAGTCAGAGTGTTTCCTTTGAGAGGACTGGGGCTTGTCTGCATGTAATGGAATGCCATTTTGAAGTTTCCAAGTATGGAAGAAGACGGTTCAAAGCAAGGTCTATTAGGAGATTTGAAACCCTTGCCAGTAAGTGCTCTAGATTTATAACTGTGGAGATCTTCATGCCAGCGAGAGGGGAGTGGCAGATGGCTAACTTCAGCCCGTCTCACTCTGCACTTGACCATTCATCTCCTAATGTCTCTATTTTTGGTGCACATTATTAAATTAGACGGAAAGGGTTGAAATTAATCTACAGTAAGCCATTTTAGATGCGCAGGATAAAAACAAATCACTCCATGAAGTAAAACAAGGTTAATGAGTCTACTCTGAAGATGCCTTTCTGGGATAGCTGACCCAAAAATTAAAATTCTGCTATGATTTACTCACCCTCACCCTCAAAAAAACTTGTTTTTGTGTTCCACAGAAGAAAGGAAAGAGGGTGAGTAAATGTTGACATTTTCATTTTGGGTTGAACTATGCCTTTGAATTCAAAGTACACAAACTGTTCCGCTGTTATGAATCTGTTAAGCATTCGATGAATTTATTATTTATCGGAGACAGTGCAGGCGTTTTGTACATAAAGCACACGCAGAAGGAATGCATTCCTATCAAAGCCTGGAGATAAACCGGACACGCTGTTTATCCAGGGAAAAAAACTCTCAACATTCACAGAATTAACTTTAATGTACGCATTAGTGTGCAAAATAGTAAAATATTAGTAATATTAGTTAAATATGAAAACATTAGTATAATTGTAAAATAAAAGTATTACACAGTATTGTAATGAATATTAGAAAAAAAAAGTATTTTATGGAAAAAAAAATTATATGCACCGTAAACCCGAACAGTACTACTAACTTATAAAGATTGAGTATGCTGCAATTAAAGTCTGTTAAATCATTGATGCAACTTAAAACAATTACATTTTCTGAATGAGGAGTTTAGTTTTATTTTGTGTAGCTCAACATTTTTGAGCAAACCCTTATACTTAAATAATTATTTTTAAGTTTACTGAGTGACATAAAGTGACGTCATCAGTGTGACATCCTTTCTCTAACCGACATTATCTGAAGAATCCATTCAAAATTAAAATGAGTTGCAGCAGATTTCAAGTTTCCAGCATGCTTTGCGTCACACTGTGTAAGTAGAAAAAATGTTGAATTTGAGTGTTATTTTGTGTATTTATTTGGTATTTAAATTTGTTTCTGTGATGTTACCATAGTGGTGCAGAGTAGTGTCTGTGGTTAGGTCTGCAAATGGGCTGCAAAACTTTATATAACAAAAGACTATATAATGCATGTTGCTGTTGCTAACGAACACTTAAGCATAAATATTAAGTGTAAATATTAGTTTATTTGATGTTTCAATTAAATTGTAATTAGCAAGTTTGTGTAGTACAAAATACATTTTTTAAGTTCTACTAAAATAATTTTTGAGTTGTTTACTTAAACGTTTTGAGTATTGTGAACTTATCGTGTTTTACAAACACTGCATCAAAATAAGTGAAAAAAGAGAAACATTATGTATGGTAAACAATAGTTTTAAGTACAGTGGATTTAAACATTAAATAAAATTTTAAAAATTCAGTTTGACTTAATTGTTATTTATAATTATTGTTTACTTTAAAAAATTTAGTTGTTTTACTTAAAGTGTTAGTTCACCCAAAAATGAAAACAATGTTATTTTTTACTCACCCTCATGTCGTTCTACACACCTAAGACCTTCGTTCATCTTTGAAACACAAATTAAGATATTTTTGATTAAATCTGATGGCTCAGTGAGGCCTGCATAGACAGCAATGGTACTTCCTCTCTCAAGATCCATAAAGGTACTAAAAATCATGTTCATGTGAGAACAGTGGTTCTACCTTAATATTATAAAGTGACAAGAATATTTTATGTGCGCCAAAAAATCAAAATAACGACTTTTTAACAATATCTAGTGACGGGCGATTTCAAAACACTGCTTTGGAGCGTTATGAATCTTTTGAGACGAATCAGTGATTCGGATCGCGTGTCAAACCGCCAAACTGCTGAAATCACGTGACTCACGTGTTTAGAAATCAGCCATCATTAGATATTGTTAAAAAATCGTTATTTTGGTTTTTTGGCAAACAAAAAATATTCTCATCGCTTTATAATATTAAGGAAGAACCACTGAACTCACATGAACTGATTTAAAGGTGCTAAAGAGGATGTTTTGTTTTATACATTTTTGCAATATTACTTGAAACTGTCTTTACTAACTGATAAAAGACTATTTATTAGGTGCAGTGAAAGGAATAATATTAATATACATCATCTGTGCACGAGGAAGGGCCTTAAAAACATCAGCCAATCGTTTACGCGATCATCACGTAAACGATTGGCCCTCTGGCTTGTCAATCACTGCCGTGACGTTCCTTGTGAGAGACGTGCGCGGCTGCGCTCTCAAGTAACTTTCCACACTCCACAGGCGCCGCATGCAATGTTTTTGTCAGGAGACAGGAGTAACAACTGCAGATTATGAGTTACCTGCGGTGAGTCCGACATAATGAATCCACTAACACGACACAGCGAATGCCGGTGGTAAACACTCGTGTTCCAATACTCGTGCACGAGTTTTGGGAGGCGTTCCCTTGAAATGAGCTGTGAAGGAGGGGGGTTGTTCTTACGCATGCGCTCATTTCAAAAACTCAGTAACAGTCTTTGGTTTCTCAGTCGACGAAAAGATCACCTTTAAATATGTTTTTAGTACCATAATGGGGCGACCCGCTCTATGTAGAATAAAACAGTTTTTTCTAGTAGACTTTCTTGTAGATAAAAACTGTCGTCTTTATCTAAGTGTATATTATAATCAGTTATTTTGCTCAAAAATGATATTCTTTTCTTAGTGTATACAATTTTTTAAACCTTTATGGATCTTGAGAGAGGAAGTACCATTGTTGTCTATGCAGGCCTTGCTGAGCCATCAGATTTAATCAAAAATATCTTAATTTGTGTTCCAAAGATGAACGAAAGTCTTAGGGGTATAGAACGACATGAGGGTGAGTAATAAATTACACAATTTTCATTTTGTGAACTAACCCTTTAAATTTTTTGAGGTAATTGGTGTCTACAAAAATTTTGGGTATTCTCAGCTGATCGGTTTTACAGTGTGGGAGTTTTAAGTAATTTGCGAGTGTGCACCATTTATTAACACAATAATACAGATTCAGAAATGTCATCATCAAAAAATACAAACAGAAACCTGGTTTCAATACGTACTTGTTCAATTAAGAAAACAGTACTGTTAGCAAGCTGATTATAACAATTATAATCATAATTCCACATCTCCAAAGACTCCAAATGACCCAATCTATATATATAACAGAGCTTTTTATAACATGTTCCACACCCTTACGTCAATATGTATGTCTGTGATGTCCCACACATCCATAGACACAAGCTGACTGAAAACAGATGCATTTCTTTTGAGTCTCTAACCAAAAACTCTTGCACGCTCATCTCCATTAGGAATTCAGCTTAAATGTCACCACTACAATAACCACATCTGAGTCTTTGGGGCTGTGAAGGAGACACTCTCATAGCCAAACAAGGATTTTCTCTGTTGTCCATAAGGGTGCTGATCTGTAAATCAGGATCTAAAAGCAGGTGAATGATAAGACCTACACTAACATAAAACCACCAAAAGGAATCATGGCTGATTAAGGAATGCTTCACAGTACCACATAAGCATGAATATGCATTTCATCCAGTATCTTGCTAAATTTAATGATATTTATACAGGTAATGACCACCAAGTGTGCTAGCCAATTGGTACTGGACCAGAGTTAAGTGCATGAATGAAGCAACAGTGTGATGACCCTGCACCTAATGCAAGTCAATGTGAACTTTTATCTGCAGCTGCATCCAACTTAATTCCTTAACGCAGGTCACGAGCCTGTATCACATGCATTCCTAAGACTCTGAACCCAAGGAGACATCTGAGCTCTCTTCATTAGGTTAAACAGGGAGGGAACACTGATTGCTATTCCTCATTAAAAGTGCTCTTCCTATGCCCCATTTAATAACATGAATTAAATGTTTACATGAAAGGTTATTAAAAATGTGTCAATATGCAGCTTCACGGACAACAGCCAAAATGTTGATTTATAGTTAAAGGTGCCCTCAGTAAGTTTTTATTTTTTGTTTTATATGGCTCTAATGCTGCCTTCACATGCTATCGGAAATGTAATAATTCCCATTTCTGAAGTAGTGATTACAAGCTCATCGCATTCAAGTTTCGAAATGGGAGGGCGTTCATGTGCAATTTTTACCTAGGATTTACGATAATTCCAAGAGCATGTGTAGGCAGCATAATTCATCCCAAAAGAGGTGGTTTTGGATTTTATACTGACACCTATTGGCTTGCATGTAAGAAGTTTGTTTACACTCTGGATGAAAGTTGCTATATAAATTAAACATAATAATATTGTTGTTGTTGTTGTTGTTGTTATTATAATAACTAATAACTTTAATTGGTCATGTGATCCCAACAAGGCAGCTGCCATAATGGGGCGACCCACTCTAGAATAAAACAGTTTTTTTCTAGTAGACTTTCTTGTAGCCGTTTTTATCTAAGTGTATATTATTTCAGTTATTTTGCTCAAAAATGATATTCATTTCTTAGTGTATACAATTTTTTAGGAAAAAATTATACCTTTTATAGTGCACCTTTAAAATTCGCTATAATTCAGAATGCAGAATGTCAATGTAATGGTAATAATCAAGCAGTCTCAAAATGTCAGTAATCAAGAGATATATAATATCTATTTGCTCTTAACGTAAGACTAAAAGTGCGTTGTCAGGGAAACATTTTATAAAGGCTACATGCATGGACATAGTGTGCGAAAAATCCCCGCGTAAATAAGCGGTTAAGTAATGTTCTGTACGTCAACAAAATAAATAACAATGACTTATGTTCAGAATAGCTTGCTTAACAGACCGCATTCGGGCAAAGTGGATAGCCTAACATCAGATCATCAATAATACATTATATACATTATAATGTATATGTATGGTCTTCGGAATATACAGTGACATTTATAAATAATACGCACAGTTTCGCTCTCGGGTTTTTGACATGTACACATGTAACCGAAACCAGACCAAATAAAAAAACGTACCCAGAAGCGCCGCTAGTGTGAAATGATAGCCTCCAGAAAGCATCTTTCCCGTTCCCTGTCAGAGGCTGGATACGAGGCTCCTTCCCTTGGAAGCGCGGACCCTCAACTGAGCAGCAGACAGACTCTCTGGGGGCAAAGACTCGATTCAATTACTCTCAGAGTTAGCTAGAGGGCATTTCCTCAGCAAAGTCAATGTCCAAGTGCAAGTCTACAGATCTCACACACCTTATGTCTAAACTTACTCCTTGACTGAGTTTACATTTGAAAGCATGAGGGGTGACGATGAGGGAGGGCTTCGCTGGGCATTTAAGGGGAGGATTCTTCCTTATTCAGATTCAAGTAGCTGAAATTAGCGAATGTGTTATGTAGGCCTACCTATCAATGTCAGAAAATTAATTAATACTTTTTGTATTATTTTTCTTTATCACAACTCAAATTCTAGTATTCAGTCGTCTATATTGTTAATCTTTTTTATTATAGTCTATTTGGCAAATTTTTTATTCACAAATGCAATTTTTTGGTTAAGAACCCGCTACTGTAAATTTTTCTTGTAGACTATGATTCCTATGTTTTGTCTTTGATGAAAAACCCTGTTTAACCTTGTACAATTTTTTTTCCATCTGGCTCTTGTTTTTAGCAGAAAAAGTGTTTGAAATTTGTCTTTGACCACACCAGCAATACCATGTACAAACACGTCACACACATATCAGCAAGGGAGAAATGAAAAGAAAAAAAAAACACCATTCTAGATACTAGATCACATCGTTTTTCGATTAAGGAGTCCAGTTGCAGTAGGTACAAAGGATCTTTTATAGATATAACACAAAGGAAAAACTTTTTGGTTTTTAGTACATTGTTTGCGTGTAAAGTAAACTCTGCTGTTGTTGTGTCTGTTCCTTATCTTGCTTAGTCACTTCTGTTCTCAGAAATGCTGTTTTTATCTTGCTACAATGTCATCTGTGCTAGATACTATCAAAGCACAACTCACTATAGTTATTAGTTATTCTGACACAAGTGTGGCCATAATTCTGCTTCATATACACTACCTGCTCTTCATCAAAGACTGAAGTAGCACCAAAGGGATTCTGAAGAATTCTTCCTCCAATAATGACACTTTCAGATGGCAAGCGGTCACATACAAAATTAAAAGTTCAAAGTATACAAAGTGCATAGTTCCTTTGTGCCCTGTGTATTTCTGACACAAAAACTAATCAAAAATTGAATCTCAAGAATCTCTAGAGAAACAGGCAGTTTACATTATTCCAGCTTCCTCTGTTCACTAGATCCTCCCAGAATCACATTTCAGGAAAACACTGATTAGTGTTTTTTTTTGTTTTTTTTGTCTGTCTTTCTTTAATCAATTTCCTACACACCCGTCTGGAAGGCAACCTTACATATCCTATGCATGTACACTCAAAAAAATGATTCTAGCTGCTTGTTCAGTTTATTTAAATAAAATAAGCTGAACCAACACAAATCTTTAGTTTTTTACTTAATTGGCATTTGCACTCAATTGTATTATGTTAAATGAAATTAAATTTGCAAAATGTTAGGTTAACCTAAACCATTTGTGTTGGGACGACATGAATCATTTATGTTGCATTGATTGAAACTGGGCAGTGGATTTCTAGTTCCCAGCATGCTTTGCGTAGGGAAAGATCAGGACAGTAAATGATGAACTTAAGTGCTGTTTAATGTGTTTTTAGTAAAGGGAAATACCTTTTAAAGTTTGATGTTCAGTTATATTTGACATTTAAAAGAGTTTGTTATGTCGATTTTTTTGAGGTTACCATTATGCTGAAGTGTAGACCTTGTGGTTAGGCTATGGGTGGCTGCATGAAATAAATCTATGTTGTTCTCAACAAGCTTTAACTGTGCTAAAGCCAGTGATGAGAAGTTCTTTACCTGATCATTACTTGCATGCTATAAATGTTACTTAGCATATGAAAAAGTGATATTTTAGTTTAGTTTTTATAGAAATATAAATAAATTAGTTTGAGGACCAGCACATAATTTACACAGTCTACATATGGTCATCAGCTTTATCCCTCTCAATGGTCATGAAACATGTATGTCTGTGTACAACAGCTATTCACAACCTAAGCACAAGCGCACATCTTCACCATGATGGTAACAAAAAATGTTTTATATATATACGCTACAAACTCTTTTAAATGTTCAAAATAACTAAACATTAAACACTTAAACACTAACAGGTCTTTCCATTTCCTTAAAAGTGCAGAAAACTTGAGCAACACTGCACAAGGGCACCAGTCTGAATTGCAATAGCACTGGTTGGATCAACAAGAATGAATTATGTTCAGGAAACATTCACAGAATATGTCAAATGAAACTGGTGTGATCTCATTCAATTAGCATGAATTTTACTCATCAGTACAATTAACCTATCTTAAGTTCAAATAAATCAGTTCAACTGTGTGGAAATAGGTGTCATAATTGAATTAAGTTAGACCAACAAGTTATTTTTTTGAGTGTAAGACATATTCCATGAACAGTTTATAGATATGTATATCCCAAACAAATCCCCCAGACTGAAGGAAATGAGGTAGTTTTGACTGACAAATATTTTGCCAAAAGGTCAAATAATAATAAAACAATGTTTTGTATGGGGCATTTCAGATCAAAACATATCTAATGATTTGTAAAGAAAATACATTCAATTACTAATTAGTAAATGCAGTAATGTTTGTACAGATCTATTGAGTTATTATTAAAAATTCAATGCAGACCGTGACTTCAGTACACCTGTTCTGTGATGATATAACTCGGAACTGAAACCAAAAAAGCCTGAAATTCTTGGGGAGAAAAATGGCCCAAAAGAAATAATAATAATAATAATAATAATAATACATTGTATTCATTATTTATATTATTATTATTATTTATTAATTATATTTTTTTTATTTGTTGAATAAGAAGTAAAGCATTATTTATTTTATTTTATTTTTACATTTGAAACATAATTGTAAATTATTGGGGAATATTTTTGTGGAGGCGAACTAGTGTTTAACCTGTAAATAAAAAAGTAAAACCTGGGAAGAACTTATTACACTCTTATTACATTAATTCTGCCAGAAGTTTGCAGATTCGACCAGTCTGATTCTGTTTAATTTTGGTAATTAAATGGGGAAAATTGGCTTTAAACAGATCTTCCAAATTAGGTGTAACATTACTTCCAAGATATTGAAATCCGGAGGGTGCTAAATGAAAAAGGGGTTTTAAAGTGGCTTTAGAGGATCATGCCACAAATTAGTTTTATATCCTAAAAAAAATCTATATTTTTCAGTTACTGTGTGAATCATGTCAGTTGAAGTCTCAAGATTTTTAAAATATAGCAGAAAATCATTGTATAGAGTGATATTGTCTTGGTTACTATCGTAACCTCCATTGCCTGAAGGAGGGAATGAGACGTTGTGTCGATACTGACACTAGAGGTCATACTGGAGTCCCAAACACCCTCAGAAAAAAACAATGAGAATTGGCAAGTGGAATTCGCTTGCAACATTCCCCTGGACATACAGGTATAAAAGGTGATAGTGTGCATCTACTCATTCAGGTTTGTTTTGAGAAGCCGGGAGCATGTCCCAGCCATCCAACAGGTAGGAGGGACACAATGTCTTGTTCCTACTCTCAGGGAAAGAAGGTTATGATGGTAACCAAGATGTTCCCTATCGCTCAGTCACTTCAACGTTGTATCAAGACTGGAACTAGTGGTCCCTATGAAAAGTGCCACAACAGCTGAACTGAGTTTCAAGGTTCTAGCGATGCAGATGTTAGCAAGCTACTGTGTGTTGGGTAACAAGTGCACTGCCAACATCCTAACCTACCCAGCACCCACGCATGCCGTGTAGTTCTTCGTCCCACTCAAGGACTGAAGGGACAGTACTTACAACGGGAATAGGACTTCCTTTTTCCTTTTCTCTTTTTTTAGGAAAACAATCAGAGCACTGAAGAAGCGCTCTCCTAGATGGGAGAAAGAATACTACGGAGACCGCATCATGCCCTAGGGGAGGTTCATATGTGGAGAATGCATCACATGAACTTAGCTCCCAGGAAGTACCACAAGTGGAAAAAAGTCCCTGCGGTAGGTCCTACATAAAAAGGGAGGAACTACTACAAGCTCTGCCTATAGGGGAAGATACTGGTGTATCGCCCAGGAAACCATACCATAGACAATACATCATACCATCAAAGAATCACTACATATGGAGTGCCTAGCCCCAGTAAATGGGCTGACCTGAAAGGGCATGCATCATGATTACTGGACCAGGGTGCTGAAGTTAAGACACGTCCAGGGTTCGCTGGTCTGGGGAACTCATGTGGACAAAAAAGCGCACGTCAAGTCAAGTCACCTTTATTTATATAACTCTATCCCCTGTGCCTGATATGCCAAGGCAATAGCATCCATGATCCAGCAGTCCAACCTCTGTTTGAATACAGCCTTCACCTTCTGCTGTCTCCCAAAACAGACAAAGAGTTGCTCAGAGCTTCTAAAGCTCTGCGTGTGGTCCAAGTAAATGCGCAAGGTGCATACTGGACACAGCAATGATAAGGCTGGGTCTGGCTCATCTCAAGGCAGTACCTGCAAGTTCACCACATGATCCCAAAAAGGGGTGGTGGGAACTATGGGTACATAGCCCAGCAGGGATCTCAGGATTACGTGAGAGTACCAAACTGCCAGACCAAACTCAAGGCACATTTCACTGACAGAGAACAACTGCAAGTCCCCAACTCTGTGGCCTAGGGGGATTCAACCTCCTGGCGCCTCTGAGGAACCTGGATCCGGTTGTGCTTCACTAAAGACTTACCATCCACTGCGTCATGATGTGTTGCTATGGTAGCCGCATACACTTTCAAGGTGTAAGGGGACAGCCGATGCTCCAACCACTCCTGCAGGAAGGAAAGCACTGACCTGACTGCTTATCTCTGTGGGTCTTCTCCTCAGGAAGCACACCAGTTAGAGAACAGACTCCAGTTCAAAGCCTAGGCCCACCTCATGGAAGGGGATCTAGCCTGAGTGATAATGTCTGTCACCACTGGTAATAGTCCACTTAAGTCTTCGGCATCCCGTCCAGGGGCCAGACATGGAGGTTCCAGAGGTCTGAGCATGGGTGCCAGATTGTACCCCATCCCTGAGAAAGGAGGCCCTTCCTCAGGTGGATTCACCAGGGAGGGGCTGTCGCAAGGAGCATGAGCTCAGAGAACAAAGTCCTAATGTGGGCCAGAATGGCACAACCAACAGGACCTGACTCCCTACCAGACAGTGGGAGGATTCTTGGGAAGCGAACTTGTCTACATGTATTTCACCAAATTGACTCCAAATCAGCTGGACCACCTGGGAATGGCGGGGTTATGAGGTTTGACTGACAGTTTGAGAATCCAGTGGAGTTACAAGGTTTTGTCAAAAGCTCTTTTAAATCTTTTTCATTGGTTAATTATTTTTAAAACCCACATACAGGCGTACAGGGTCACGAGACTGTTGTGATGCACTGTATGTCTTTAGCAATAATCGCTTCTTCAGTAAAGGTTAAATGACTATGCAGCGAATAATGCCACTGCTCGGCTCTGAATGAGTGGATGCATGGCATCTCATTTTATACCCGTATGTTCAGGGGAATGACGCATGCAAATTCCACTTGCCAATTCTTATTGCGTTATTGCGTATTAAGTATCATAGGTGTTTGGGGCTCACAAGTACAACCGCTAGTGTCAGTCTCAACACAACGTCGAAGTGACTGACATATAGGGAAACAATGTTCCTCTAGACTTATAATAATGCTGCATTAGTTTAATGTTAGCATTAGTTCTCACAGCTACAGGCAGTGGTTCAATAACCAAAGAGATAACAGCAACCTCTACTTCCTAAGAATCTATTACACAACACCCCGCTGGTATTAACGAGGGCCATAGGTTCAGAATATAGAAGACTGACCAAATCCCAGCTCTGCTTTCAGAATAGACCATTCCACCCTATCAAACACCTTTTTTCGAGAGATGTATTCCCTATGGCAGGGTCCTATAGTCACATGTAAATGATCTATAATAATCAATACTCTACAAATATTGTCAATGCCATATCTGGGTTTCACAAATCCAGTCTGATCCAGGTTAATAATGTAAGGCAGAATGGTTTCAAGCTGCCAGGCTAAAGATTTGCATTCATTTTATAGTCTACATTGAGTAAGCTGATTGGACATTAGGGGAAACATTTTACTGGGCCTTTGTCTTTTTGCAGGAGCAGACTAATAACAGCCAATGCCACTGAATTTGTTTCTAAAAGACTTTGTATTGCTGGCATTAAAATTGGGCAAGAACTGCTTATAAAATTCTAACGGAAACCCATCTGGGTCTGGAGTTTTACCTGATGGCATTGATTGGATAGCTTACCAAATTTCTTCCTCATTGAAGGGAGCATTTAAAAGAGCATCTTCTGAAACAATATAAAAAAAAAAATAAAAAAAAAAAGATTTTTGCTTTTTATCATCTTGGACATCATTACTTGACTCAAATAAAAATATGCCTGTGTGTCATTTTGCATGCATTATTGACAAAAGGATTAATTTATTTGCAGCCATAATGGGATTATGGCTGCAAAATAAATAAATAAATAAATAAATAAATAAAAAATAATAGAATTTCTTTTGTGGCCAGTCTGTTTATTCTGGACACAGCATGACCTTGATTAGTTATCCTGGTACCAAAGAAAAGCTTTTAAGATGTCATTTGCTTTTCAGCAGACAGCCGTACAAGAGCCATTATTACAGAAGATACCTGTCAGATTGGTTTAAAATAATAAAATGTCTTAATGTGGGGGAAAAGATGTTTGATGGAGCACAATGAGTCCTCTTAAAACAACATAATCTGATTTGTCATGTCCAGGGCAGTCAGATATCTGTTTTTAAAGACTGTGTTCTGTTCTTTTCTTTTAACAACCATTTTCTATAGAATTCTCAAAATGTAGAACTGTGTATGGGATCAGGAGTTGGGTGTCTCTGTGGCTTACCCCATACACACCCACTCGGTTATTAGGCAACATCAGTAGCACTTTATTTTGGTAAACAGTATGTGAATACTTAAACACAGTCAGATGTTCTTTTAAAACTGAGCAGTGAAGTTCTATTTCATTTAATGACAGTTAATTGGAAAATCACTGTATCACTGCATTAACAAGCACTTGTTGTTTGACAAAGTAATAATTCTGTAGAAATTCAGGAAATTTGTTGGACAAAGTGATACAGATCATTAATGAAGATCCAAAGTGCTTTTCACCCCAGTTTCACTCCTGCTTGTTTTTGTGCAACTTTGTTGGCTTGGCATGGATCTGTGTGAACTTTCTTAATGGAATTCTGTGTATGCCAAAATTTTTTCCTTCCTCCCGCCGTCACACTGTTGTTTGCAATTTGTGGCCACAAATCCTGCAGATTTCCAGCATTTAGAGTGATTTGGAACATGTCAGGATCTTTACAAAATTCCTAAACTGAAGAGACAACATAGACTGTGACAAGTTGTATAATGCTGACAAGTGACAAAAAAAGTTAGTTAGTTAGCATATCTGTAAAGTATTGTAATAGCTGATCACATGAACACATTAAATGTATTTACTTTATTTAAATTTCACTATAATTACTTTTATTTATATGCAATATATAAGTTCATTTATTTTTTAGGACAATTAAAGGTGCTAAAGAGGATGTTTTGTTTTATACATTTTTGCAATATTTCTTGAAACTGTCTTTACTAACTGATAAAAGACTATTTATTAGGTGCACTGAAAGGAATAATATTAATATACATCATCTGTGCACGAGGTAGGACCTTAAAAACATCAGCCAATCGTTTACGCGATCATCGCATAAACGATTGGCCCTCTGGCTTGTCAATCACTGCCATGACGTTCCTTGTGCGAGACGTGCGCGGCTGCGCGCTCCAGTAACTTTCCACACTTCACAGGCGCCGCATGCAATGTTTTTGTCAGGAGACAGGAGTAACAACTGCAGATTATAAGTAACCTGCGGTGAGTCCGACATAATGAATCCACTAACACGACACAGCGAACGCCGGTGGTAAACACTCGTGTTCCAATACTCGTGCACGAGTTTTGGGAGGCGTTCCCTCGAAATTGGGTTGTTCTTACGCATGGGCTCATTTAAAAAACTCACTAACAGTCTTTGGTTTCTCAGTCGACGAAAAGATCCTCTTTAGCACCTTTAAGCCTAATTAATTTGATACCCCAAAATTATCATTTATTATTATTATTAATATTATTGTTTCATATTCTTCTTATTATATTCTTCTTATTGTAATGTAAAAAATTAATTAATTAATTAATTTAATAAAATTAATTTGTAAAGTTCATGGTACACACATCATGGTACTATTTGTTGTAGTACTTGAAATTGTCACAATCACCATCAGTTCCTGTCAGTTCCCGGACTACATTTCCCATTATCCTCTCTGCCAGTCACATGCACACACTCCACACCAATCACCTGTCACCACATGCAGCTTAGCACATCATCTGGACTATAAAGGACTCACACACACACCACCTCTTCGCGAAGTCTTGTTAACTATTGTTGCAATTCCGAGCGTTTATATCCTGTTTGATTAAATTAAGTGCTGCATTTTTTATTGTAGTTATTTGTAAGAGAATCTAATGAGAATGACCAATGAAACCCAAAAAAATAAAAATGAGAGAATGCTTTATTGTGTAAAATAATGTCACAATGCACAATGTTTCTAAAAATAATCTTTATTTTCTTTATTCAAAAAAAATATTTACTCTGTATTTATTATACGTATATATTATACTGTATAGTCAAAACTGTTAGTCTGAGATGAATCCATATACAAACACATGGCAGTTTTAATACATTTGATTCTATACTTTAATTTATATTGTCAGGCTCACTGATTGGCAGAAATATAATATCCCTTTTCTGATCGGCTTGTTTGACAAGTCTCAGCAGGTGCCCAAGCAATCAACACCAATCGTAAGACATCAGATGCCTCTCAATGATCATGTTTAGGAGTGTGAGAGTTCCATGTGTCTGGAATGAGTTAGGAAAGAGGGCGAGGGTAATGTAACAAGAGGAGAGGAGAAACCAGCTACCTAGTCCACCAGGACACTTGAGTTCAAATGTTAGAAGAGTTCAAGTGTCTAGCCATTAGAGAGAAATGCAGATGATATGGCGATATTCTCATTGAGATTCTAACACTCGGGTCACTCTATTTGCTGTAATCAAACACTCACTTTGGTCTCCATCCGAGACCACAGCGTCAACATGGAGGGTTAATCATGTGTGAACCCACTGCATCTCATCAATGCACTGAACTGCAATAAAAATTCATCACAGTGGGGTGTCTCATGTTCTTTCACCCCCCCCCCCCCCCCCACCCCTCACCCGCTTCGACACACCAATCAACATGTTGTTACATCACATCTGGGAGACCATGTGGCCCCACTTACTCACTTGACAGAACCTATCACTGGGTCGGGTTGGAGCCAGACCACCAGGCAAAGACTTCTGCTCTCTCTTGACCTTGGTTGCACATCACCTGGTCTAGATTAATGGTAAACAGAGGGCTGGGTTAGTTTCTCCCAGCTGCAGGTCTTTTCTCACAGCTGAGGCTGTGCAAGTCTTGAGCAGAGGGGGTCCTATTGTTATTGACTTCCTGCACGTCTTCTGTTGAGGGAAGAGGAAAGGGAGGTTTACTGCGTGGTTTGGCAGCCACTTGCAAGCTCAAAGAACATATCAATGGATATAATCTGGGCGTATTTCATCAGCACATTGAAATTTCTGCAGCAAGTTGTCATTTCCATGCTAAAAGTAAACTGCTTTGGTTAAACTGTTCTCAACACATACAAGGTTAGGGCCAATGATATGACATTAATTATATGAAAATTATTGCATGCTATTTGACCAATGCAAAAAAAAAAAAAAAAAAACAGCTGATGGACGGAATGAAAATGCAGTTTCACTTTCTAGTAGTAGATGGCGCTTATGGAAAAGCAAAAATGCACGTATGTATGCTTATATACCCTATATATATTTGCATTTTTTTAAATGAATATTATTATGTTATGATATCTCAAAACCATGCATATGGTCAAATTTTTTTGAGATAACATAATAATATAAAAAAAAAATACAAATAGAAATAGGGCATATAAGCATCATGATGAATACACCTGCATTTTTGCTTTTCCATAAGCGCCATCTACTACTACAAAGTGAAACTGCATTTTCATTCTGCCCATCAGCTGTTTTTGTTTGTTTGTTTGTTTGTTTGTTTGTTTGTTTTCTTTGGTCAAATTGCATGCAATAATTTTATCGGCCACCGAAATACAGTAATACCTTTTTAGATGAATTTTCTGCATTTTTAACCTCTCTGTGTATCTTATCACCTAATATTATTCTACTGGGTAATTTTAACATTCATGTGGACTAGGGCTGGGTGATATATCGCATGCGATTGTCACGCGCATTTCGTCAGTAAAGCCGGTTACCTGATTACCGCTAAATCGCCATCACCTGCTTTCAAATGGAGCGGCATTTAATAGACAGAGCCGTAGATCACTGAAAAGCCACGCAATATCACGTTCATTATCGAAGGCGATTCATCTGCGGTAATGAACGCAATATCGCGTCGCTTGACAGTGAACTACGGCTCTGTCTATTAAATGCCGCTCCATTTGAAAGCAGGTGATGGTGATTTAGCGGCAATCAGGGAACCGACTTTACTGACGAAATGCACGTGACAATCGCATGCGATATATCGCCCAGCCCTAATGTGGACAATGACAGTAACCCACTCACAAGAGATTTCATTTCTTGCCTGGACAGTTTTGGTCTCCAGCAATATGTGGACTTTCCAACCCACTGTAAAGGTCACACTCTGGACCTTGTCTGTTGTTCAGGTGTTACACCCATGAACTGTACTGCAGCTGCAATACCCATATCTGATCATAAATTGCTTTCTTTTAATGCTAATGTTACACTCTCTACATCCAAACAACAACACTTGATGATATTTCGGAATATAAAAAAAATCAACCCTTCAGTCTTTACTGCTGCAATTACTGATCTTCCACATAGTGACAATCTCACTTCTCCTGAGGATCTGGTCTCCTTTTATAACTTTGAATTATGGCAGCTCCTTGACACTTTCACACCTCTTAAAGTTCGGACTGTATCATTTACTCACTCTGCGCCATGGTTTACTCCTGAACTTCGCCAGCTCAAAACTAGAGGACGGCGCTTGGAACGTCTTTATAAACGTACTGGACTTATGGTGCATAAAGAGTTGCATAATGAACATGTACATCTTTATAAAGATGGTCTTTCTGCGGCAAAAAATGATTTTTATTCACATTTAATTGAGTCTGGAGATGCTAATATTGTAATTCTCCACTGTAAATCGTATTCTGAAAACTCCTGACCGGCTTCTTGCACACCTGTACTGCACTGCTCAATATGTGATAGATTTATGTCTTTTTTCAATGATAAAATAACCGTCATCCACCAACAGTTGGCCTCTTTGGCTACTGTTCACTGTAGTTCACCTCAATTGACTTTCCTCTTACTCTTCTTTCTTCTTTTGACTTGCCATCTGAACAAGAAATTTTTCATCTCATTCACAAATCTAATTCTTCCACGTTTACTTGATTCTATATCAACTCATTTGGTAAAGGCCTGGTTTCCTTCTCTTTCTTCTATTATAACTCGTATTATTCACACTTCTCTTAGCTCCGGCATTGTTCCATCATCATCTTTTAAAATAGCTGCTATTACCCCAATTCTTAAGAAACCTGGCACAGACCCTAACAATTTAGATAATTTCCGTCCCATCTCAAATCTTCCTTTTATTTCCAAAGTTCTTGAAAAAGCAGTGCCAGCACAGGTCTATGCTCACCTTAGTAATAATAAGTTATATGTGTGTTTTCAGTCAGGGTTTCGCCCTAGGCATAGTACGGAGACTGCCTTACTGCGAGTGACTAATGATCTGTTAATGGCTGCTGATGGCCTTATCCATTCTAATTTTGCTTGATTTGAGTGCAGCTTTTGACATGATTTCACACAATATTCTCTTGCGCTGTTTGTCCGCCATTGGTATCACTTGTATTCCTCATGCCTGTGTAACGTCTGGACCAATCAGCCACACAATTATTCATTGTATTTAATGAATTACCCATAAACTCACTCTCACTATCAAAGTTCTCTGAACTCATCCCCCTAAAACTGTAACCAGCATCCCAATGTTGCTAGCACACAGGCCAACCTAGGTGTCCTGTTACAGTTATATGGTACTTTTATGATCCAGAAGAATTCTGGAGAGACTAGTGACTCATTCTTCCTGAGAAGGACAAATAAACTCTCTTAATCCTATGTATTCTCTATATAACCACTTGGGAAATGTATAAACATGTATCCAATTTTCCCATCTCATGACTTTCCTTTTATAGGCTTTATTCTATGTATTAATTCTCTCTTTTGAACTATTTTGGTATTAATGTTCCATAGTTGCAAATGTATAGTTAACTGAGATCACATTGGCAGCATGTTTGGTATCTACGGACTCCATCTTTAATTTCCTATTTGGTAATTTATGTTACATGTTACTAACTCTGTGACATGTTAGAATTATAGGAAGCTAGAAGGTTATTCTCTCATTCATCCAATCCAGTGTCTTATGCTAATATCTTGCTACAGAACAAAGACTCGTAAAACTTCCCTCTGAAAGGGGAACTCCTTATTGGCTCAGACACCTCAAGAGGGTGTGACATCTTCACCCCTTATATTCACTGATCACAAGGAACCCCTGCTCTTCCTGCTCGTCCTCCTCTTCTTTTCTTTTACTGACAAATGCTGACGTCAAGATGATGCTGTAAGAAGCTAGAAGCTTCTAAGGAACCCCAAGCTTGTGCCAGGCCTCGGCCTAGACCTTCCATTCACCAAAGATCCTCTGAATCCAACTGGTTCTCTTTCATCAAGACAATATCAGCAAAGATTCAACGGAAACCTCCACAAATTGCATCAGGACAGTTTTAATTCAACTTGGAGAGACATGCAAGTATCAAACTTAGTCTCATTATCGGATACATTGAGTATCCTTACCCCTTTTAAAGATGGGCCTGTTAAAACTACACTGATGGTTTGCTCAAGGCTGTTGATCTGCTGAAATGTCCAACAATGCTGTAACCTCTTGCTTCCTGTACTCTGCTTTAGCTCTCTCTCTCTCTCTCTCTCTCTCTCTCTGGTAAACTGTATGCATGTATGTGTGTGAATGTTAGAGTAGTTTAAGTGTTTAGTCTAGTTAATAAAGTCTTGTTCATGTCACACGTAAGGTTGTCCGTGTTTTGCGCTCATATACGGGAGTCCCTATTCATGTCGGTCCTGACTACAGGCTTTTAGAAGAATAAGATTGTTATTTCCCATAACCTGGAAATGAAAATTTCTTAGAATTAATAAACAATTAACACTGTGTGTTCATTGAACAACAGGTTAATTGATTGTAATATTAATTTTATTACATTAAGTTAATTTTATTAACTGATTAAAATATTAATAATTAATTATAACTAGTTATGATTAATTATTCATATTTATTTTGAGCTAATTTGCTACACCTGGTTCACTTCATACCTTTCAAACCATACACAGTTTGTACAACTAAAAAATGTTCAATCCCAACCTTCTTCTGTTAGCTGTGGTGTCCCCCAAGGTTCTGTCCTAGGTCCCCTATTGTTCTTAATTTACCTTCTCCCACTTGGTAAAATTTTCTCCAAATATGGTATTAAATTCCACTGTTACGCAGATGATACACAGCTTTATGTATCCACAAACCCTGATTCCACTTTTCCACTTGCCTGTCTTACCAACTGCCTTCACAAAATAAAAGTTTGTTTTTCTGCCAACTTTCTCAAACTCGGCTTCTTCTGCCTCGTGCGAATCCGTTGATGCTGAGTCCGTCTGGTTCTGAGGAATTAGATTTGACTGTGAGATGAGTGATTTGGGTGACTCGCCAGCACAATCACTTCAATGAGGAGCTTGTGGAGGTTATAATTCTTGTCGTGGTGAAACTAAATATTGAATGGCCGGCCGAGAGACAGGAGGAACGCAGAAAAAGCAAACTAGATGAGCGTTTCCTCCAGTCAGCTCCGCAACCTCCACGTTGGGGCTTGCCGTTCTTTCAGGATCTCTACACTGAGGTGTCGAGATCCTGGAATAAGCCATATTCATTTAGGCTTTTGAGCCCCACTGTGCATAATTATTCGTCAATAGTGGGGCTCAAACAGAACAGTTATGGGACAATGTCCAGGGTTGAAGAAACCCTGGCAGTGTATTTATCTCCTGACGCTGCATTGTCCCGTAAAGCCCCGACACTGCTCACCAAACCATGCCATACTACATCTTCATTGGTGGGCAAGGCGTATATGGCAGCAGGTCAGGCCGGCGCCTGTTTACACATAATGGTTATTTTACAAGCTTATCAGGCCGACCTGCTAAAGGATTTAGATGAGGCTGAAGAGGTACGGCCCAATGATATTAAAGAGCTTCGTCAGGCCATTTATCTATCCCCGCCCATATACGCCAAGCTCCTCATACTGGCAGACACAGAAGGAGAGTGTTGCCTCTCGAGCGCCTCCTGTAAAACCTAAGGTGCAGAAGCAACACTCTCAACCAAAGCCCCAAAAGGAGAGGCCAGATCTGAGGACCGACATTCTTTCTAGATAGGCTTCAGGAAAGATGGTCATGTCAGGCCTCTGAGGGCACCCCCTCCAGGGCAGGAGCTCATTACAGCTGCTCCTCTGTGGAACCCTCAGGAAATCTATTTGTTAACCCACGCTGCCCTCCGTGCTTCAAGGTATAATGATTTCCAACAAACCCAAACCTCATTGTTCACACACTCATGTGACTTTGGGGGGTTCGCTCTCAATAGAGAGGTCTGTAGAAATATTAAATCAGTTGCACCCTGCCATGGAAGCGCTTCAGGGCACCGAACCTGCTCCATTAAATGCGTCAAGGGCCAACTTCGAGAGGCTGGTCCCCTTAGTGTATTTTTGCCAGCATGGGAAAATCTAGCCAATGTGTCCAGTTGGGTCACTCGTACTATTCGCAAAGGCTACAAACTTCAGTTCGGGACTCGTCCACCAAGTTTCAATGGAATTCTGAACATGGTGGTGGGCCCCGAGCAGGCACAAGTTATGGAACAAGAAGTTCAGGCTCTGCTGGTGAAGGAGGTCATAGATATTATTCCTCCCCCAGAGAGAAACACCGGGTTCTACAGCCAGTATTTTATAGTTCCGAAAAAGGATGGAGGGTTGCGTCCCATTATAGATCTTCGTCAGCTCAACCGCTCTCTGAGGAGATTTCGGTTCAAGATGCTGACGTTGCCTCTTATCGTGAATCAAATCAAGTCCGAGGACTGGTTTGTCATTACAGATTTGTAGGACACCTACTTCCATATATCCATCCTTCCGGAACACAGGAAGTTCCAAGCACTCTCTCCACGCACATTCACAAAGTGCATGGATGCAGCTCTAGCACCTCACAGACTCCAGGGAATTCAGGTGCTCAACTATATAGATGACTGGCTGGTGTTAGCTCAGTCTCAAGAGCTGGCGGCACAGCATTGAGATGTTGTGCTCGACCACATGAAACGCCTGGGGCTGAGATTGAACATGAAAAAGAGCATGCTAACTCCCGTCCAGAGGACAACGTATCTAGGAGTTGTATGGGACTCAGTTACAATGCAGGCACAACTATCTCCTGCACGTATCGAGTCGATTCTGGCAATAGTGTCCAGAATCATGCTAGGCCAATCCATCACTGTGAAACAGTTTCAGAGACTGTTAGGGCTCATGGCAGCAGCATCCAAACGTGATACCTTTTGGTCTACTCTACATGAGACCCTTACAGTGGTGGCTCAGGACCAGAGGGTTTTCCCCAAGGGGCAACCCATTTTGTACAATCAAGGTAACACGCAGATGCCTTCGTTCCTTGATCGTATGGAAGAAACAATGGTTCCTGTCTCAGGGCCCTGTGTTGGGGGCATCTTGTCATCGCAAGATAGTTTCAACAGACGCGTCCAACACGGGGTGGGGTGCGGTCATGAAAGGCCACTCTACCTAAGGTCTGTGGAGTGAAAAGCATCTTTCTTGGCATATAAATTGCCAAGAAAAGTTAGCAGTTTGGCTAGCCTTGAGGCATTTTCTCCTAGACCTCAGAGGCCACCATGTCCTAGTATTGTCCGGACAAAAAATAGTCAGTGGTCGCTTATATAAAGCACCAGGGGGGTCTGAGGGCACGCCCCTAATGCAAGCTGGCGCATCAGATCCTCCTTTGGTCTCAGGGAAAATTGCTCTCTCTGAGAGCAATGTATATCCCTGGGCATCTGAATGTAGGAGCAGACATCCTGTCGAGGCAGGGGCTGAGGCCCCGGAATGGAGGCTGCACCCCGAGACGGTGTAGCTCATTTGGAGGAAATTTGGACAGGCGAAGGTGGATCTCTTTGTGAGCCAAGAAAACACGTACTGTCCTCTGTGGTTCTCCCTTGCTCATCCAGCTCCCCTGGGGCTGGACGCTATGGTACAGCCATGGCTGAGGCTGCAGCTGTGTGCATTTCCCCTGATCGCTCTGCTCCCGGGGAGTTCTAGAGAGAATTCGGCAGGACGGGGTCAGGCTGCTGCTGGTAGCCCCATGCTGGCTGGCCCGCCCCGAATGTGGTTTTCTGTTATAATAGCTCTCCTCGAGATCTCTTGACTCAGGCCGTGGGCTCACTATTTCTCCCCTGGCCAGAGATGTGGAAATTCTGGGTCTGGCCCCTGAGGGGGACCAGTTCCTAAATGCTGGTCTCTCTGCTGAGGTGGTAGAGACCATACTCAACTCTAGAGCTCCCTCCACGAGGAAATTATATACTCTCAAGTGGAGAGTATTTACAGTATGGTGTAGGAGGCGTCAATTTGACCCAGTTAACTGCCCAGTGGCTTCAGTGCTGGAGTTCCTCCAGGACTGCTTTTCGGCTGGTCTTTCACCATCCACTTTGAAGGTGTACGTGGCGGCTATATCTGCCTTCCATGCACCTTTAGATGGTGCATCCTTAGGGAGACACCATCCAGTAACTCGTTTCCTCCGTGGAGCTTTGAGGATGAGGCCTACGGCTCAGGTCAGAATTCCTCCCTGGGACCTGAGAGTTGTTTTAGAAGGGTTATCCTTGGCACCCTTCGAGCCCATGGACACGGCTTCTGAAAAACTCATCACTCTCAAGATGACATTTTTATTAGCTATTACGTCCCTTAAGACAGTTTGGGACTTACAAGCTCTTTCTGTTGCTCCATCCTGTTTGGAGTTTGCCCCGGGCGGCGTTAAAGCTATCTTGCACCTGAGACCGGGTTACATACCCAAAGTGCCCACTAATGTGGCCAGATCCACAGTCCTACAGGCCTTTCATCCTCCTCTTACATCAGCTGAATGTGAGAGGCTACAGTTGCTCTGTCTGGTCAGAGCCCTTGAGGTCTATGTAAGGAAGACCTCTAGTTGTAGAAAATCTGATCAACTGCTGGTATGCTTCGGGCCCACTAAGAAGGGCTGCCCGGCTACTAAACCCACTATTAGCAGGTGGATTGTTGAGGCCATATCTATGGCATATGAGGTGCCCAGTTTACCATCACCTTTGCCTCTTAAGGCCCATTCCACACAAAGTATGGCTTTGTCTTCGGCACTATGGTCGTGGGCCTCCCTCCAAGATATCTGTGAAGCTGTGGGTTGGTCTTCCCCACATACTTTTATAAGTTTTTATAGTTTGGACCTGCTGGCCACGTCTGGTTCTCAATTGCTTATGTCCTAGATTGTGCAATTTTTTGCTTTACATCAGGATAGGCATTTTGTCAGTATGGCGACGTGGGTATTTCCTTCCCAAAAGCGTTGCCATGGCGACGCAGTGTGAGCTCCCTTGAAAGGGAACGTCTCAGGTTACACATGTAACCATGGTTTCCTGAGAGGGGAACGAGACCCTGCGTCCCCTTGCCATACTTCCTGCATGCCTGGCAGTGGCTTGTGTTTGCCAGCTCCTTTTATAGCTTATGCATTCCGCCGGCATAGGTCATGGGATGGTCACCGTGATTTTGCCATGTAAGACATGTTCCTGGATCAACATATTTTGTTGATCCTGGAACAACATTCCTGTCCAAAAATTTAGTCTTAACCCTATTCCTACCCCAAAACCTAATCCTACCCATAACTTATCCCTAAAATCAGTGGGGAAAGATATGTGAATAACACTGATGTAGAAGCACCAAACCCTGGTTGCAAGCCTAAACTTGACATAAATGGTAAACTTTTCCCTCAAATCTGATTGTTTGATTGGAATGTTGTTCCAGGATCAACAAAGATGTTGATCCAGGAACATGTCGTACTTGGTGAAATCACATTCACCATTTGAAGGGACAGCCATTTGTAGTGGTGTCTGAAACCAAGTGGACATTATCAAGTGCACTTATTCAATCCCATAATGCAACTCAGTAACGAGAGTACAAATGATGTACACTCAATGGATAGCCACTAAAGAATAGCCATGCACAAGAGCACCAAATTAATTCCTGCAACTCGCCAGAAGATGGTTGTGGTTTGTCATTGGTCAATCTCATGTGATGGACAGGTTGTTCTGCCCTCAAGCCAGTCATCAGAGAAGAGATGTTGCTGCAAGAGGAAGGAGAAGTTATTTTGATTAAAGGCTTAGAGGACACATGAATAAAAAAAAAAGATGTGCACTGATAAATCATTTAATAAATATGTTAATGTTCCATAAAAATAAGAACTGTCAATTTTGATAATGACTACTGAATCTTTTCAGATTACATCAGTGTTATTGTTATTCCATCAAGCCTTGATGATTGCTGTTTGTTCTTGCATGTTTTCTAAAACTAAAGCAATAAGTCAGAGCTTCCTCTAATTGTCCTGTTTTCAACAGATGACACAAAATGCTTTCAAAAAAACTGTTTCGTTTGGTTTCATTTTACACATATAATGAGCTTCTGAGAGCACATGGCACTGACTAGATATTTAGCCTTGGTTTTGTTTATGAACTGTGAGGAATGCATCCTTGGCTTTCTATAATAAGGTGATAGTTAACACTGTTAATTTACAGTTTGGTTTTTTTTTCATGCATTTTTATTTTTTATTTTTAAAGGGTTAGTTCACCCAAAAATGATTTTTTTCTGTCATTAATTACTCACCATCAAGTCGTTCCACACCCATAAGACCATTCATCTTTGGAACACAAATTAAAATATTTTTGATGAAATCTGAGATGTATGACTCATCCATAGACAGAAATATAATCAACACTTTCAAGGTCCAGAAAGGTATTAAAGACATCGTTAAAACAGTTGATGTGACTGCAGTAGTTCAACCTTAATTTTATGAAGCGACAACTAATTTTTGTGCGCAAACAAACGCAACAATATCTTTTGTCCTGTGTCATTCTCATACATTGTTTACATCCAGCGCTTCCAGGTTCTATGTCAGAACGCCGACTCATTACTGGCCGGCTCCTGCATCAGTGTCACACGCATGCTGCTCATGTGTGCAGCTTTGGCAAATACTGAGCCGGCATTCAGACGTAAACACTGAAGCCTTCACTGTGCTTACTGTGGCAACTGCAAAAGGATAACGACAGGGAAGAGATTGTTGAATAAAGTTGTTATTTTTGTTTTGTTTTTGCACACAAAAAGTATTCTTGTCGCTTCATAAAACCACTGCAGTCGCGTCGACTGTTTTAACAATGTCTTTAGTACTTTTCTGGACCTTGAAGAGTGGTGATTGCTGTCTATGGACGAGTCATATACCTCTCGGATTTCATCAAAAATATCTTAATTTGTGTTCCAAAGATGATCGAAGGTCTTACGGGTGTGGAACGACATGAGGGTGAGTACTTAATGACAGAAATTTCACTTTTGGGTGAAATAACCCTTTAAGCAGTGAAGCAATTTAATAATAAAAAAATAACAAAAAATGATAAAACATTGTCAGACTACTCAATAAGGTTCCCTTTCATGGGAACTATCGACGCTACGTCATTGACGTTACACAGAGGGTTCCCATAACATCAATGACGTAGCGACTCGTTCTCTTAATCAGGGAACCAGGGTTACACAAGTAACCTGAGATGTTTTCTTTTCAAGAATGTAATTCTTTTAATGAGTTTTTCTTCATTATGACAGTATATCAAGACAGCCTTTTGACTTTATGCCCCCTGAAACTGTCAAAATTATTTTAAATCCTAAATTAAAAATATGCTAATCACAGAGGAAAAGCAGATACAGTATGTCATTGTATAACTGAATTGCATTTTTAATGTATTTCTGAATAAATTATTAGATCCGGACCGAAATGGTCCATTACTAAACATGTTATAGGATCTTTGCACCGATGTATGTTGTCTTTCAGCCTCTTCATAGATCTTCTAAATGCGAATTAGCCTACATGCAGCTCACTTATGATGCAGCACAAGGAAAAAGCTTTTTAAAAGCTGCCCATCATCTGCATTTGCTGTCCCCTCCGCTCATAAATAATCTACAATATTTTTTGCAGCATGGAGCGACATAACCATTGTGGGCCACTGCGCGTTTACCTAAGCTGCTGATGTGTCTGATGTGCGTAGTGGGGGACTGAGCCACAGTGGGCAGCAGTGTTTGGGGTAACAGAACCTCTCAGCATGTGGGTGTGTTGTCTTAAAGAGGGGTGCTGGCTGCAGGCTCACACGGGGGGCTTTATGGCTAACGCATGAACCTGGAAATGGCTCCAATATGGGCTGGAGTGGAGGTCTTCACAGCTGACCTTTCTGGAATGATTTAAAGTGCCTGTCAGTGCAGCTCAAGCTGTATCATTGGTTCGATGTGCGAAAATGCAGCAAGCGAATGTTTATTTCTCTTTTTAAGACCTGTTAATTGGTTTCTCTGCTTCAGTTATTTAAACTATCTGTGTTATCTTTGATGTGAGCAGCAGGAGCTGGAAACTAAATAAAGCAAACCGTAAACTTTTCATTGAGAGTTATTACAGCAATTATCATTGATTTGCTTGACTGCCTTTGTGTTTCAAGTATCCACATATAGACTCATCACCAGTTATGATACACTCATTAGGCCTACTCCATAAATGAACATATTGAATGAAATATTGATGTTTTAGATGAGCCGTTCATGTTCATGTTCTAGTCAACAATATGGGTGTTTCTGCAGCTGTTTGGCACTTTTGGTCTTGTGCACATTTATAAATAATCTTTCGTAAAATACTTTTCACACTCTAGTTTATTTAATCTCTCCAACTACAGACATGCAGCTGTCATTTTTCTTGGAAGTCATTTCTACCACAGTGTCATTTTCACCCATATTTATCTCAAGCTTGGTAAACAAATTGGCAGAAACTTTTGCTAAAACTTTATGTGGGTCAGAATTTTTTTTTTTTTGATGTAGTGGTAATGCCACAACTCAGATATACTTTATATATATATATATATATATATATATATATATATATATATATATATATATATATAGTATTTATACAACTATATATATATTCATTTTAGTTTTAGTAAAAAAAATTGTCATTGTTTGTTTTTATTAGCTTTTTGTTTAGCTTAAAGTTTTTTTTTTTTTTCAGTTTTAATACTCAAATTTAACCCATTTTTAGATTTAATTGAACAATTCAACATGTCAAATTTCCATTAAAGTTTAAGATTTCATCAAATATTCATATTTTATTTTAATTCAGCTTTTTCAATTAACAAAGAAAAGTTTTAATTGTTTTAGTTTTAGTTAACAATACCAACGCTGACTCTAAACTTTTTATTTATATAATTTTTTTCACATAATAAACATTGAAATTAATTCTATTTATTTTACTTGGTTGGGTTATTAAAGCTTAATACATTAATAATTCATATTTTTATTTTTATAAGACAAATAATAAAATTTACATTAAATGCTTGATTTTCAAGTGAAGGAAAAATACATGATATTGAAATGAATACATGTTTAAAAAAATCAAGATCTTATAATTTTAGTTTTAATGGACTTTTAATCTGTCAGTAGTGTGAAAGCTCAGAGTTAGGAAACATGGAGCATCTTCACAGAACAGAATCAGATAAAGGTCTTCATACTTCGTCCTCTTGGATAACACACAAATATGTTACCAAAATGGTCAGGGAGGCAAGGCATTTGGATGTGACTGTTTATTCAAGACTGTGTTTACACAGGACATATTTCAATACCTTTTGGGGATAGTTCCTCAAGGGGATTGTGGAGATGCAACCTCTGGATCATCAACCCTCTCCTTTCCTCTCAGCTTCGGTCTGTCTCACTCACAGACTTTGGTCAAATCAGATTAGGCTGTAAAACCCCTCATCAGGGCAGTCTGCAGCGCACAGTAATCATGCTGTCCCATTACTGCAGAACAAGCTAAACAAAGCGTCCTTGAAAGGCCCATCCTTCCTCTGAACAGTCAGCAATCATCAAAACTATCATCATCAATAATGAGTGCAGCTGGAAGTGAAATAGTTTAACAGTATAAATATCTGTAGTTCTCACACACAACTGCCGCAGATATCAGTTACACTGTCAGCCACAAGGGGCAAAGGCCGAGCTTTCTGCCCACTGTGGGAACACATGTGTGAGATGTGCATTTCTTCTTATTTGTCCCTCCTCTTCCTGTCTCTCTTTTTCTTCAAAAAAAAAAAGAACTGCTTAAACCAGTCTGATTATGCTGGTCTAGTTTAAGCTGGTTGTTTGGTGACCCAGCCAAGTTGGAGTTTAACTGGTGGCCCTATAAAACAGCAAAACAGACCAGCTATGATGGGAGAACAGCTTAGGCTAACATTATTTTATTTTATTTTATTTTATTATTTTATTTTATTCAGCAGCACAGCTGTATGTAACGCAGCAGACGTGTTCCAGTTGTAGAAAGTGCAGTTTTAAAATAGCATGTGTTTAGTCTGCCATCTAGTGGCCGCTAGTGTAATTACATAGAAGGCAGTTGCGTGTCTGCTTTATTTCGTGCAAATCCAGCTGCTTAACCACAGGCCAAGCAGCTTAAAGGTGCAATATATAATATCTTTGCAGTAAAATATCTAAAAACCACTAGGCCAGTGTTATATATTTTGTTCACTTGAGTACTTACAATATCCCAAATGTTTCCAAATATTTGTAAATCGTGAGAAAATTGGCTCTGGGACGTGTGAGGAGTCGCCTGTCAATTGCGTCATACCGCCCTCGGTTTCTGGTTTTATTTTGTAGAAACCATGGAAACACCAAAGACGCTGGACACCCCAGGTGAATAGGGTAAAAAAAATAACGAATAGATATCACCATACTTCCCCAGCTGGTTGATTACATTAAAAATTGCAAACATTTTTTTGTACTACAAGTTTTCTAAAATGTTATGTTTAAATATGCAAATAAGGCGTTATCTAATTAAATATGCACTAATTTGCATAAATTTATAGAACAAAAATCTGAATATTGGATGACGTCAGGTTCAAAATTCTCATTTAATTATTTGGACATATTAAATTAAAAGGTTTTTACAGAGGGAACTTTGGATATCTCTTTTTATCACTCCATAAATCAGAAAATACTATCAACAGCCAGAAAAAATATATATTTTCACAATTTTTTTAGGAATAAAATGTTGTATAAAATCAGGCAAACTATATATCAACAAATCCCTCTGTAAAAACCTTCAGAATATAGATAGGAATAAAACTGTAAAGTTTGGTGTAAAAAAAATTCTCATGACCGGAAAAGCGAAAGTGTCATAATAAATATTTATTTTATAACATAGCCTATGTCAGAAGTGTACAGACTGTGGCCCTCATGTTCTGGCTGGTGTCACAGAGGTTGTTTTAATAGCTTAAAACATAGGCCTATTAGTACAGATATAGCCTACAATATAACATTTTGTTCAAAATTTACAAAATTTAAATGTTGAGTCAATACACCATCAATAGCTAGTTACTTCTTCCAAAATGTGTTTTTATCTTAAGATGATTCACTATGGTAAGCGTAGCCTATTATAAGTGTAAAATTTTAGATCGGGCCAGATGTTTTTCGTGGGAAATTTCATACATCACTGACCTTCATTATATCCGTAAAAAGAGAAAAGTTGCTCTGGTTACTTTGACTCGTGTATGGTGTGTGAGTGGCATATGTTCGCTGTCACAACGAGCGAGAAGCAGCTGAGGAGCAACCTCGTCTTAATAACACAAAAATCAACACTGGCTTGGCTTTTCGGAGATGATGAGAACTGAGGGATTTTGCCGTTTTTATTACTCGAGATGACTGAGGTATTTTATTGAAAAGATAAATTGCCATATGTAGACCTAGGCTATCTATTAAGGGTCATTTCATTATGTTGTAGTGCTGTGCTGGGATTTATTTTCAAGGAAGTGTAAAGCTACAGTAACTTCTTCAGCTAGACAGCTGGAGATCTTCTCTGTATTTCTTAAGCCTATGTGTTTTATGAGCAGTAGGATCTCTCTCTCTCTCTCTCTCTCTCTCTCTCTCTCTTTCTTTAGTTATGAGAATTAACAATATTCATCTGCACAGTCACACAGAGACAAAGCATAACCATAACATGTTATTCTGCAAAATGTAGTTTTTTTTTTAAACCACTCAGGGCAAAAAGTCTCTTAGTGTAAGTCACTGAAGTATCATGTCGATACTATAAGCCAGGAACATATTTAAAAATTGAAGGAAAAACAAGCTGTAATTTTGAAACATCCAAACAAAAAAAAATTACAATCTATTTTATGTCACTGGAATAGTGACTAGATGTGGTTATGATGCAATAAAATTGTAGCCTATTTGAGGGACATAAAATATGTTCTTCAGTTTTAAATATCTTCTATTAGCCTATGTTCCACAGAACAAAGAAAGCCATACAGATTTGGAACAATATTAGGGACTAAATAATTGCAGAATTTTCATGTTTGGATGTGCTATAAACAAAGAATATTAATTTCAGTCAATTTTAGAAAATAATTATGTTAGAGGTGTATATTTCTTGCTTTTTTTCCTTTTTTTTTTTTTTTTTTGATAAGAAGAAAAAGGGCAAAGATGAAAGCTTTGAGAGCAAAAAACAGATTAGATCCATTAATTAATCTCTTTCTGTGAGGATGAATTGCCCCGTTGAAGTGCAGCACCTCTTTCATTATTTGATCTAGAGCACAAAGCTGTCTATGGGGTTGAGAGCCCAGAGCAACAGTATAAAGCACACAAGATCTTTTTAATTCACCTACAGTCTAACAACCGAGAAATGTGGCGAAATAGCGAATGTGCTTATTTTATTATTTTATCAATGTATCATAGTTTAAAACATTTTGTGTTATAAATGTGCAACTTTTTTGCCCACAACAATGGAAATCATGACATGTAGACTAAAACTTAAATAAATGTATCATTTTTTTTCAACATACACTTGCTCAAAGAAAGATATCTTGTCTGATCTCTAATTAAATTTCTATTTAATCATTTTTACAATGGCCAGTGCATAATGATGTACTTGTTTCATGATTTTCGGTGTCTGTAATTTAAATGGCGTGTTAATACCAACCCATGTTTAAATTGCTTTTCATGAAATATTTGTCTCACACTGCTTTCTGTTTGGCAGGTGAAATGAGCAAATATTTATGCTCAAATTTGTCTTTTTAATAATAATAATAATAATAAGTCTACAATATTTGTACAGGGCTGTGATTTAATATTTTGAAATTAACAATGAAATAATAACCAGGGCTATTACCAAACTTTAGACAAAATGGAAAAAGTATAGATACATTATTAACAATGTACACTGAATGTACATGACATTGAATTAACAATGTGAATCTACAGATAAAAACTGGTTCCTTTATTCATAATAAACTAAAACACAGATAAAACAACAAAGTCCAGTTAACAAACAAAACACAACAAATTATAATTATTTGTATAATTATAGCAGAAAAGTACCGATAACATTAAAAATAAAAAGTAAATGTTTTATCAATGTTTCAACATCTAATATGCCATGCTAATACCACTTTTTACTTTCCTTGTTGCCACACATTCACTAAATTAGCATTTTAATAAAAGCTTCTCAAAGACGTGGATAATTACCGTTGAGGCTTGATATTTCTCACTCAGTTTTGTAACTTGACAATAAATAGGTAGGGGCAAAGATGAAAGCTGTGAGAGCAAAAAGCAGAGATTTGATCCATTAATTCATCTCTTTCTGTGAGGATGAATTGCCCCGTTGAAGTGCAGCACCTCTTTCATTATTTGATCTAGAGCACAAAAGGTTGAGAGCCCAGACCAATGGTATAAAGCAGCATCTCCAAACAAGATCTTTTCAATTCACTTACATGCTCAGCAGCAGAGAAATGGGGCAAAGGAGTAGATGCATTGTTTTGATTATATGGTGTATGATTCACTTCAAAACACGTCCTAAAGAGAGGTCCTTCACATGAACCCACAGTGCAAAAAGGAACAGTCTTAGGTGCTGTTTACACGACACTGTTTTCAACTAAAAACTGAAAACTTTTTATGTGTTTTAGCCATTCATTCACATGAAAACGGCATTTTGGGGGCTTGAAACTGCAAACTTTTGAAAACAGGTTTCAAAGTGCAAAGTTTTTTAAAACTATACCATTATTATCAATGTGTAAACTACAAAAATGTGAATTTGTGTATTACATGTTCAGTCTGTAGGCACATAGTTTATTTTATTTTTAAAGCTGCTGTCCACAGTTTTTCCTCTTTGTCGCCATCTCTGTTTGAAACATGCGATTGCAGTCATATGCGGAACAGTTATCTGTACGTGCGTTGTGCCTCGGCACAGCTCGTCAGCGCAGATGAATCTAATGTTTGCTGTCAGTCACCGCACCGGTGTGGATACTGAACTTCAGAATCACAGACTCTACGTCTTGAATTTTTATGAATTTTCACTGGAAAATATCATCTGAACAAGTAAGTAACATTTCTGCCACTTTTGTTTTGACCAACTGAGGAAAAAAGCATTAGGCATACAATAAATCACGCTTCCAATGATGATTAAATCTAACGATCGCTTAGCTCTGATCACACCAAACCGTGCAAATTATTATTACTGTTATATTGTTCTCAAATTGTTAATGTTAACAACATCTGCACTGGGTGACTGTGTATTTAGTGTGTATTAGCGTTACCTGTAGATTTCAATTTCTGTATCCACTCCACAGTTCAAAGTCTTTTGCTTTTTGGCTACGGGTGAATCTCCAGTTGTCACTGATGATTGTCATTTGGACCTTTCTGGATTACAATCCGCCATCAAAATGATAAGTTTAATTATTTCAGCTGCTGTGAGAAAAGGCTATAAACATGCCGCTACCGGCAGCTTCCTCACATGATTTAACCGAGCCTCTCGACGGGACTCCTTTCTGTTTATGGACGTGACGTAATGACGCACAGAGGAACTGCTGCATGCTTGAATTTCCCGTGGAAATCCGCCAGTTCGCTCTTATTATAAAACATTATTACAAGCTAACCGTCATGAATCGAGACAAGATAATTAGATAGTTTTGAACACTGGCTGGTTATGTACTTGTTCAAAAGTTGATTTTGGATAAAAAAAGTTGCGGACTGCAGCTTTAAGGAAGTGACATCACCATCTACTGGCTTGGCATGAATAATACAGTGGTTTTAATCGTTTTCACGGATCTGTGTAAACAGAGATCATTTTGACAACGTTGTGTTCTGTACACAAAAAAACACCATGGAAATACTTTTCAGTTTTTAGTACATTGTTGTCGTATAAACGTAGCCTTAGACCAACAAGCTAGGCATTCATATACCAGATGGTTTTAAAACATTGCTTTTTAAGACAGTTTCTTAATGGCTGATTAGTTTTCATAAATAAATGTTCTCTCTCTCTCTCTCTCTCTCTCTCTGAAAATGGACTGACCATCATGTACTGAATTCATTTAAATTAAATTTAGTCAGAGAAATGTGCCTGATAATCACCAAAATAACATTTTGCAATATGCCTATAGGCAGCTGAACAACAGGTGGGTTCACAATATTATTACATTATACAACCTGAATTTAGGAAATGTTGGGATGTTTTTATAATTTGAATAAAATGAAAACTAAAAGACTTTCAAATCGCATCGCCAATGTATTATTCACAATAGAATATAGATAACATAACAAATGTTTAAACTGAGAAATTGTACAATTTTATGCACAAAATGACCTCATTTCAAATTTGATGCCTGCCACAGGTCTCAAAATAGTTGGGACAGGGGCATGTTTACCATGGTGTAGCATCTCCTTTTTTTCAAAACAGTGTGAAGATGTCTGGGCATCGAAGTTATGAGTTTCTGGAGTTTTGGTGTTTTGGTGTTTTGGTCCCATTCTTGCCTGATATAGATTTCCAGCTGCTGAAGAGTTTGTGGTCGTCTTTGATGTATTTTTCTCTATAGGTGAAAGATCTGGACTGCAGGCAGGCCAATTCAGCACTCAGACTTTTCTACGACAAAGCCATGCTGTTGTAATAGCTGCAGTATGTGGTTTTGCATTGTCCTCCTGAAATTCACAAGGCCTTCCCTGAAATAGACATCATCTGGAGGGGAGCATTTGTTGCTCTAAAACCTTTATATACCTCTCAGCATTCATAGTCCCTTCCAAAACATGCAAGCTGCCCATACCGTATGCACTTATACACCTCCATACCATCAGAGATGCTGGCTTTTGAACTGAACACTGATAACACACTGGAAGGTCTCGCTTCTCTTTAGCCCAGAGGACACAGCGTCCGTGATTTCCAACAAGAATGTCAAATTTGGACTCGTCTGACCATAGAACACTTTTCCACTTTGAAACAGTCCATTTTAAATGAGCCTTGGCCCACAGGACACGACGGCGCTTTTGCATGAGAGAGCTTTAGTTGGCATCTGCAGATGGCACGGCGGATTGTGTTTACCGACAGTGGCTTCTGGAAGTATTCCTGGGCCCATTTAGTAATGTCATTGACACAATCATGCCAATGAGTGATGCAGTGTTGTCTGAGGGCCCGAAGACCACGGGCATCCAATAAAGGTCTTCGGCCTTGTCCCTTACACACAGAGATAATAATAATAAAAATAATTAAATTTATTGTCATTGTAAAATACAACGAGATTACATTAGAGCATCAGTCGATTTCATGAAGTGCAAAAGATCTACAATAGCACAGTATATAACCCGGACAACATGTGACAAACAAGGAATGCAATACATAAGATAGATAAACTCTAGTAACCAGAAAAATGTGTATAGTTGAGTGTGCTGCAGCAATGCAAAGTCCAGTTTTCAGTTATTGCAGTTATTGGAAGATGGTGCATAATAACTACAAATTAAGTGAGTGAGAGTTGGAGAGGGGAACAGTGTTTGTTAAGCAGTCTGACTGCCTGGGAATAGAAACTGTTGGCCATTCTGGAGGTTCTGGCCTGAAGGGACCTATACTTCCTACCCGAGGGCAGCAGGTGGAACAGACTGTGTGCTGGATGTGACCGGTCTCTTATGATGTTGTATGTCCTGCGCAGGCAGTGGGGGGTGTACACAGTAGAAATCTCAGGGAGAACAGTCCCGATGATCTTCCCAGCATTTTCCACCACCTTCTGGATCCTCTGCATTTCAGCTATAGTACAGCTAGAAAACCACACTAACAGCCCATAAGTCAGCACACTTTGGATTGCACAGTTATAAAAATTTATCATGAGCCTCTGGGGGAGTTTGGCTCTTTTCAACTTCCTCAAGTAAAAGAGTCTCTGCTGGGCCTTCCCTACAGTGAGGTTACTGCCCCAGGACAGATCCTCTGACACAGTGAGACTCAGGAATTTATAGCTATCCACTCTCTCCACTGCCTTTCCATTAATGTAGAGAGGAGAATGTCCAGGATGATTTGATTTACTAAAGCCAACTATGATTAATTTTGTCTTTTTGATGTTAAGAGCCAAATCATGTATGCCTGTATGCCGTCTCATTGTTGTTTGTTATGAGGCCGAGCACAGTTGTGTCGTCTGCAAATTTAATGAATAAAGTGTGTAAAGTAGTGGGCTGAGCACGCAACCATGAGGGGCACCAGTGCTGATGTATATTGTGTTTGAAACGTGCTCGCCTATTTTCACACATTGAAAGCATTTGGTTAAAAAATCCAGAATGCAATTACATAATGAATTGTTCAGTCCAAGGTTACACAGTTTCAGCAGGAGTTTGTTTGGCCGGATTGTATTAAAAGCTGAACTGAAATCCATAGCAAAGCAGCCTTCCATAGGTGTTTTTGTGCTCCAGGTGTTCAAACAGTATGTGAAGCACAATAGCAATGTTGCGATTTCTCCAGTTTCTCTGAAACTTTTGATGATGTTATGCACTGTAGATGATGAGATTTGCAAAGCCTTTGCAATTTGACGTTGAGGAACATTGTTTTTAAAGTATTCCACAATCATTTTATGCACTGTTTCACAGATTGGAGAGCCTCTGCCCATCTTTACATCTGAGAGACTCTCTAAGACATCCCTTTTATAGGTAATCATGTCATGTTTAAATGTATTGCTTTTTCAGCCATTTGTTGCCCTTGTGCCAACTTTTTTGAGACCTGTAGTGGGCATCAAATTTGAAATGAGCTCATTTTGTGCATAAAAGTGTAATATTTCTCTGTTCAAACATTTGTTGTTATCTATGTTCTATTGTGAATAAAATATTGGCTCATGTGATTTAAAAGTCTTTTAATTTTCATTTTATTCAAATTTTAAAAACATTCCAACATTTCTGGATTTCGGGTTGTGGTTCACGAAATAAATACAAAATCTATACAAAATACAAAATCTATATAATAAAATATATTAATTTTAGACAATTCAAAGTTTAATTTCTAAGTTAGAAACACAAAATGAGGTACAAAGGTTCATAAAACCACATATTGGAAAATACATTGGAAAATAATAATAATCAGGAGCACTAATATTTTGTCACATTCTGTCCCGGCATGAAATCCTTTTATTAAGATTTAAACACAATAATTGTGTTTATGTTATTATTTTAATAACATAAATTAACACTGACAAGCTTTGGATCAGTATTGTGTTTTATATTTTTATAGAAATTCATACTTTTATTATTTTATTCAGCAAGGATGCATTCCATTGATCAAAAGTGACAGTAAACACATTCATGTTTTAATATTAAATTAAAACAATCATTCTTAATATGAATTTCTATTTTAAATAAATGCTTTGACCTTTCTATTAAGTCATGAAAAAAAGTATGGTTTACACAAAAACATGAAGTAGCACAACTGTTTTCAACATTGATAATAATAATAAATGTTTCTTGAGCATCAAATCGGAATGATTTCTGAAGGATCATGTGACTGAAGACTGGAGTAATGATGCTGAAAATTCAGCTTTGCATCACAGGAATAAATTATATTTTTAAATATATTCAGATAGAAAACAGTTCTTTTAAATTGTAATAATATTTTTTATTTTTTACTGTTTATGTAGCCTTGGTGACTTCTTTCAAAAGTATTAAAAAAAATCTTGCCAACCCCAAACTTTTAAATGGTACTGTATATAAAGAAGTCCTTCATCATTCTCAAAGTTAACCATCAACCATTGGCTGTTTAGTCAATACTTTATTCCTACAATTCTGAAGGCTGTAGTTTCAGGACCCTAGTTTTTCTGTGACTGCGCCACCTAGGCAATGCCACTCCAAGAGAAGAGACAGGAGCAAAGTCTAGACCCATGGAAATTATTAAATTTTTATAATTTTTCCACCTTATTTTTAACATAAAAGCAGACATTTTAAATTTGAATGTTTAAGAATCAGAATGTTCAACAGTCTCCAGTTATTTTAGCTGTGCAAAAACAGTTCATTATTGATTGACATTGTAAACCGGTATTTGTTTTATTGTTTTCATTTATTAACATACTAATAAACACATACTTTGCAGCGCAAACAGTTTTACTGTTTACTGCACTTTAAGTCAGTCACACACCAGACGAGACACGCCATGCCAAGCTGCAGCTAATGAAAAGGAAGTCTCATGTCCTATACGTACACAGAAAATATCTTGCTTCTGTTTTGAAAATAAGCTCTTTCTTTTCATCAAAACTGAATTTAAAACCAGAATATAGGAAAAAAGTGTTACCAACAGTTGTGTTTAGGGTTAGGGGTTGGTTAGGGTAATATATCAATTAAATTTAAATAATTAAACAACCAAACCATTCCTGAAAATTAATACTACAAATACAGAATTGAATAGTAAGTGCTCTAAAATAGCATGAACTGCTAGTACATACAAAAAACAAGGGTTCTAGAAATAGGTCCATAGGTCTGCGGTTCTGAAACTGCAGCCTCCGGTATTGCAGGAATACCCCATCCATTTTTGAGATGGGAGAGGCTCCGTTCACTCGCTGATGTCCGTGGCACTTGCTACCAGGCTGTTGGGTGTGTCTGGTAACTGAGCTGATATTGACACAGCTTCACTTCCAGCAGAACAAAGAGCTTCCTTTGATAAAGACAGCTGGAAACAAATGTTTTGAAATCAAAAACAAATGAACAACAGTGCGAAAATGATGTATCTATTATGCACTGCTAGTAAGTCATCTTTTGTGTATCCTGATATTTACCAGTTGCTGGTATGATCTGTGTTCAGCATCCTTTTGCAGAATGAAGTCGGTCAGTAGTTTCCATGGTGGGCTTATCATCACGTCACTGTCCTGGCTCTCTGGACTGGCTAGCATTGGATCCTCTGAAACCTTTCAACAAGATGAAACAACAAACCCCACTTAAGTTCTTCACTGCAAACTGTCTGTATATTTGTAAAGAAACAGAAAACAGCTATTTTAAATTGTAATAATATTTCACAATATTACTCCTCGCTACCTTGGCTCCACCTGGGATCATAAAAATTGCATTTTGTTTTTTATTTAGTACTGCCCTGAATAAGATATTTCACATAAATTATGTTTTCCATCATCTTCTGCATATTTGACCTCTTTCCAACAGTGACTGTTTGACTTTGAGATCCATTTTTTCACACTGAGGACAATATTACAAAAGGAGAAAACATTCACTGATGGTCAAAGGAAACACGATGCATTAATTGTTCTTATTTTGTCTTCTGGGAAACATCTTATGTAGCTTCTAAATGGCAGTACTAAAAAATTAGATCTTTAAACAAAATAAGAAAACAATTTCCACCAATCAGCCAAAAGTTTACACCCCCTAGCTCTTAATGTAGTGTGTTGCCTTGAATGTCAGTGAATATTTGCAGCTTTCGATCATCCAGGTAACAACACACAGTAGCCTACTGTGGCGACTAGGATGGGCGAGAGCCGTGAGGGAACGGCACGAGGCCGGTGGCGCGAGAGTTAATGAGCTCAACCTGGGAGGCGCACCGGCCTCGAGTCTCTCACGGAGGAGCTCCGTAAGCATTAAAGGAGGAGCGACAACAGTGAAGGACGAGAGAGGACCAGGCCTGGACTTTACATTATGTTTTATTATGTTTGTGTGGCTAACCCTCACGGACGTCTGCCGGCATTACTTTCCTTTGGTTTTTGGTTTATTTATATATTAAAGTTTGTTAAATGTTCGCCGGTTCCCGCCTCCTTCTTCCCACATCTACGAACCGTGTTACACCTACTATCCCTGTTATTTTTTAAAATGATTAACATTCTGCAAGGGTAAACTTATGACCTCAGCTGTACATATATTTAATGTTGCCTTTCAAATTACCGTTGGTGCAATAAACAATCCTTAGTAGTTTATTTTTCTTGCTCAAGACACATTAGAGAAAGTATTAAAAAAAAAAACTTTGAATGTACATTATTAAAAGGGTGGTTGATTATGATTTCACTTTTTGTGATGTGTAATGTTGCTGTTTGAGCATAAACAACATCTGCAAAGTTACGAGGCTCAAAGTAAAATGCAAAGGGAGATATTTTCTTTTAAAGAATTCTCTGTTTAAGGAACACAACAAATGGCTGGTAGGGACTACAACGAGCTTCTTCCCGGGTTAGTGACATCACTAACGCTAAATTTACATAAACCCCGCTGAGAAGGCGAGTCCATGTTGGGCTGCTTTAGAGAAAAGGAAGAGTTGTAGTAGAGCGTTGTTACCATGCTGTCATTTTACGCCGGATTGCTTCACAAACGAGTGTCAATTCAACGCTGGATTTGCACAAAAGATTAACATGACGGCACATGCTAGTTGATGAGCTGAATCAACTCCACAGCAACTACATAAATTTATCTGTTCAGAAATGTCCAGATGAATTCTAAAAGTTGTAACTTCTTCCTGGGTCTCTCTATCAGTGTCTGACTACGGTTTGAACAATGTAAGGCTGAACGCCGTTACTGACAATCGTCATTTTGGCTGCGTGAGATTCTCCAGCTTTGTTGTTGAGCAGCCGAAGCGTGAGCTGTTAAAGCTCTGCCCTCTTCTGGGGACACCAGAGACTTATATTACATCTTGTAAAAGGGACATTATCGGTCCCCTTTAAATCATTCTGAATTTGCAAAATTGCTTTTTAATTCAATCAAAAACCTGTGGATCATGATGTGAATTAAAGGATTAGTCCACTTTTAAATAAACTTTTCCTGATAATTTACTCACCCCCATGTCATCCAAGATGTTCATGTCTTTCTTTCGTCAGTCAAAAAGAAATTAAGGTTTTTGAGGAAAACATTCCAGGATTTTTCTCCATATAGTGGATTTCAGCGGCTACCAACAGGTTGAAGGTCCAAATTGCAGTTTCAGTGCAGCTTCAAAGGGCTTTAAACAATACCAGACGAGGAATAAGGGTCTTATCTAGCGAAATGATCGGTTATATTTTTGAAAAAAATCCAACCGTTTATGCTTTATAAACACAAAATATCGCCTTTAACGTACTTCCCGTTTCCGCATTCTTCAAAACGCTTACGCTGAATGTCCTACGCCTTCCCTATTCTACTTACGGAAAAAACTAAACTGGCGCCGCGTTCGTTCCGTAAGTAGAATCGTTTAAAGCCCTTTGAAGCTGCACTGAAACTGCAATTTGGACCTTCAACCTGTTGGTAGCTGCTGAAATCCACATTCCACCTGGAATGTTTTCCTCAAAAACCTTAATTTCTTTTCGACTGACGAAAGAAAGACATGAACATCTTGGATGACATGGGGGTGAGTAAATTATCAGGAAAAGTTTATTTAAAAGTGGACTAATCCTTTAAGTCTGACCAACCACTGCAAGTTAATGCTGCCCCAAGTTTTCACCCCAGTCACGCAATCCTAGAACAGGGCCTGCTATGAGTAAGAACCTGCTCACTCACCAGATGGCCCTCAAGCTGCTTCTGTGTGTGTCTCATCATCAGACTTCTTTTCTTATCTTTGCATCGCTTGTTCTGGAACCAGACGCGAATGACCCGAGGACTGAGGCCCGTCATTTCCACGAGCTGCTCTTTCATGAGGGCGTCGGGTCTGGGATTGGCACTGTAACAGGTCTGTAGCATGCGGAGCTGGGACTCGCTGAGAACCGTCCTCACACGGGTGGCTCTCTCTGATGTCCTCCAGGATGCTGTGGATTTCATGCCCTCTGTGATAGACAGATATACATATATATAACATATATAACTTTTCACTTGTTTACACACAGCAAACTCTTCAATGTTGAAATGCGATTGAAATAATGAAATAATCAACATTGATTCAATTTGCAAAACGATATTCAACAGTGATTCAACCTTGTGGTATGATATAGATTCAACTGCAAACAAACATTTAAATGCTGGCTGGGATTGGGAAGCATGTCCAGAAACTCTGTAGACTTACCAAATGGATCTGCAGTCTCTTTCTGTTGGTTATTTGAGCCAGACTTTAATTTGTTTAACTCATGATGGTCTGTACAGAGCAGTTGACCATCCCGCAGAACATACTCATCTCCAGGAAGTAACGGACGATTGCAGCTCTCGCATCGAAAACACTGGATGTGATAAATATTCATTCCTGTTCGCATTACATACTCCTTGCTGATGAAGGCTTTGTGGCATTTTGCACATTTACTGCGTAATCTAACAAAGAATATCAAGGGGAAAAAAGTCAAGAGACATTTTTTGAATTACAGTTATCATAAACATTACTTTTTTAACAAAGGATTTATCATATAAAATAGCACTTTACTACAGTGTATATATGTTTCACAAATATATGTAAATATAATTAATTACAGTAGTAATAATACTAAAAAAATGCTGAATGAAATATTTACATATGTTGGAATTTTTCTTCCAACACTTCTATAAAAAATGTTAAAAGTAAAAAAATATATATTGTAAATTATTTATTAGAAAACTGGGTCACACTTTATATTAGGTGTCTTTAACTACCATATTTACATTTAAAAAATGGTTATACAGTGTAGGCTATTTTACATGTATTGTATTACAATACACTTTTGCTGCTAAACATACAGCCCGGGTAAGGTTAGGGACAGGTTTGGTGGTAAGGGTAGGTTCAAGGGTGGGTTAAGGTGTAAGGGATGGGTCAACAGTGTAATTATGAATGTAATTATAGAAATTAATTACAGTTGTAATTATACGCAGGTATTTTACATATAAGTACAATGTAAAATCGTATATACAGTTGAGCTCAAAAGTTTACATACCCCTTACAGAATGTGCAAAAATGTTAGTCGTTTTAACAAAATAAGAAGGATCATAAAAATTGCATGTTATTTTCTATTTAGTACTGTCCTGAATAAGCTATTTCACATAAAAGATGTTTACATAAAGTCCACAAGACAAAAAAAAAAAGCTGAATTTATAAAAATGACCCAGTTCAAAAGTTTACATACCCTTGATTCTTAACACTGTGTCGTTACCTGGATGATCCATCCCTTGTTTGTCCTGAGCAGTTAAACTGAGCATGTTCTTCAGAAAAATCCTCCAGGTCCTGCAGATTCTTCATATTCTTCCTGCATATTTGAACCATTTCCAGCAATGACTGTATGATTTTGAGATCCATCTTTTCACACTGAGGACAACTGAGGGACTCAAACACAACTACAAAAGCTGCAAACATTCACTGATGCTCCAGAAGGAAACATGATGCATTAAGAGCCAGGGATGTAAACTTTTTGAATTGAATGAACAAAATAAATTGTACTTTTTTGTCTTCTGGGAAACATGTAAGCATCCTCTGTAGCTACCGAAGGGCAGCACTAAATGAAAAAAATATGATCTTTAAACAAAATAAGAAAAACATGCACATCATCTTCTTGTTCAAAAGTTTTCACCCCCCGACTCTTAATGCATCGTGTTTCCTTCTAGAGTCCCTCAGTTGCCCCCAGTGTGAAAAGATGGATCTCAAAATCATACAATCATTGTTGTTAAGGGTTTAAATATTCAGAGGATGCTGGAAAACCAAAGAATTTGCAGGACCTGGAGGATTTGTCTGAAGAACATTGTCAGTTTAACTGCTCAGGACAAACAAGGGACTCATGAACAACCATCACAAAAACAAAAAACAGTCATGGATCACACAGTACTAAGAATCAAGGGTATGTTTAAACTTTTGAACAGGCTCATTTTTATAAATTCAGCTTTCTTTCTTTTTTGTCTTGTGGACTAGTAGCCTAACCATCTGTTATGTGAAATAGTTTATTCAGGACAGTACTAAATAAAAAATAACATGCAATTTTTATGATCCTTATTTTGTTAAAATACATTTTCATTAACCTTTCGAGCTCAACTGTAGGCCTACACAATAAGTGCATTGTATCAAATGATTAATTCAAATGTTAGTACATAGTTAAAGACACTTAATATACAGTGGGACAGGAAGCTGAAAAGTAAAGCGTGATCATAATAAATAATGATTCATTTTTAAGCTGTAATAAAAATAAGTAGGCCTAATTCTGATGAGCAAAGCGACTTTGCCGTAAGAATGAGGCGCACCTGCTGCAGTGGTCTTTACAGAAGGTTTTCCCATCTCTGATGAAGCAGGTGCAGGACTCGTCCAGATGCTGATGGCACTCTGCGCACTTCAGACACTGCGCGTGCCACTCGAGATCAGGAAAAACCCGCAGAATGAAGCGATCCAGGATCTGATGCCCACAACCCACGCAGTAAGAAATCAGCTTATTTCCTTTAAGAACAAATATTACATCATTTACATGTCTAATCTTTTAATTGCAGTGACATTTAAAAATACGAATAAACATGTAATCTAACGCTAGCCTGTAATTAAGTTGAACTTTTGATCAATGATATCTTACTCTTCTGTGGATCTCCCATGTCATGAAGCAAATGTAATAGCGCCGTTATCTTCTAAACGACAGTCTAGCCAAACACTAAAGGAAAGAAAGACACTCTTGAACTACACACATCTACAGGGCCACTAATGTAAGTCTGTCTCGCTCCTCTATTTATTTGTTGTGACGTAGGTGCAGGAGCACCAATCAGGTGTTCCGCGCTGAACTTGAGCACATGCTTTTGTACCGCATATAATAGATCTCATTACCTACTCGCCATCGGAATCCCCGCCCTCTAACATATGTCCACAACAGGTAAAACATTCATAATATGTGGCAAACTGATGATGTTGAAGGCTGTACATTAACAAACAAATAGGCCTATATGTGAGCTTTTGAATAGCATCTGTATTTGACTATTAAAGTTCACTTCATATCTTACAAAGATACTGTTGCAATGATATCAGTGTTTTAAGCATTATATTTGTATTTCCATATTTTAATAGGCATAGGCTTCTTAAACATGTTACTTCACAGACTTATGACCTATGTCGTTTTCCATGTTCTTTCCAGTTTCGAGTGATTACTGAATAAAGATTTAATTGTTTGTTTGTTTGATTGATATTTTTAGCTTCATTGTCAGTTGTATCTCGGTTCCATTCTGGAATAGATTTAAATGGATAAAATAAAATAAAGTTTGATTTACATTTGATCATATAGGCATGTAGTAAAATGATTGATTAGGTTGTCATACGTAAATGCAAATTTCTGTGAATGTTAAATTATGGTTATGAAAATGAAGCCTAAAAATAACCATTAGAGAATGTTCTATAGGGCCTATAGGTTCTTTGTCACTAAAATACCTCCATGCAATATTCTGGGAAGGATCATTTTTGGGTACAAAAAGAAGAGAACATTCCTGGAATGCTGTTATTTGATTCCCAAAAATCACTGTACTTCCACTGTACCGCCTGTGGTACACATACCTTTCAAGAGAGACCAAAACCATGCAAATACTTCATGAACAGCATGCAATTTACTTTGGGTGTGCCTTTTTTGGGCGTTTTAAGATAATTTTACAAGAATGCTAAAGGGTTAAAAAAATGAGATTTCATGGATTTCTATAATCTAAAGGGATGAATTAAAGGGTTAGTTCACCCAAAAATGAAAATTCTGTTATTTATTACTCAACCCTCATGTCGTTTCACACCTGTAAGACCTTCGTTCATCTTCAGAACATAAATTAAGATGTTTTTGTTGAAATCCAAGAGGTATATGACTCCATACTAAAGACATTGTTAAAACAGTCAACATGACTGCAGTGGTTCAACCTTAATTTTATGAAGTGACGAGAATACTTTTTGGCCAATAATGACTCTGCGTTCTGATGTAGAACCTGGAAGTGCTGGACGTAAACAACGTATGAGAAAAAGACTTTATTCAACAATATCTCCTCATGTGCAGTACAACACATGTAATTGAGGTAAAAGAAGACTCAAAGTCCAAAAGTTCAGGTCCAAAATTAATTAAAACAATAATGTAAACTGACCCAACCCCTGGGGTAACATTTGGATGAAAGGTTGGGTGGCCCCATCCCTACAAATGTGTGCTTGGCAAACACATTTAGCCTGCACATGCAACAACAACAACGGCAACAACAGCAACAACAAAAAGTTTAATTATAATGTTTCTATTTTCAGAATTACATTGTTTTATTTTAGAATAATCCAGCTAGTTCCTAAAAAAGCATATACATAGCATATACAATGGTTCTCTTATGCAAGGTTAATCATTCTAGTTACGCCTTTAAGCACTATCCCGATCACCCAAAATCATGCGTGACAAAATAAAAACAACCTAGTTTTTACTTATTTTATTGCAGTAGTGCATCATGTTTATGTTTCCATCAAAGGTTTGTGAAAAACAGTAGTTGACAATTTTATGACCTTATGAAACAAAGCTTTTGTGATTTTCCTCACTTCATGCATTTCAGGGTCAGCTGTTTGATGCCTGCCCCGTGCACCAACATGATGTCACACCAACAATGGCATCCAATTTTGATTATGTGGTCTCACAGCTTGGGCTCAGCAAAAATAGTTACTATTTTCACTCATTAGGCAAGAAAATAAACACTGTTGTTATACTGTTCAATCTGACCTTATGTCCCAATCACCCTTAACCCTCTACTGCAAACATGTTGATGGCACATGAAAAAAAAAATATTCCACATCATTTTTTGGTTCATTTTGGAACATTTTATTGATAAAAAAAAAAAAAAAAAAGTTTGCCCCCCACCTCCCCCCAACCCCAAAATATTTTTTCGTTGCCTCAGGGCAACGTTGTGTGACAATGGTACATAATCATAGAGAAAATTATCATCAAAATCAATTAAAAAAAAAAAAAAAATTCAAGAAATCATTAAGTAAAAAGGGAAAAACACTTTGATATATTGAATTTGATACCTGCTTAGGTCATAGTGTGTCATGTCATATAATGTACTTCATGTACTAAGATTTCACTCCATACGAAACTTCAAAAAGCACTTCTTCTCTGCTGTGAAGTAGAGGTGTTTCTTATAAATTTTGCACATCAATTTGGGTGTTCCTGCGCACCCAGGAACCCTGCATCTTCCCTTCTTATAATACATTGTTGCCAATGTGAGGTATTGTCCAAAACATCCTCGAAAAGTACCCCTTATCACACAACGTTGCCCTGAGGCAACAAAAAGAGAAAATGAATTTCTGAACATGCAAAATAAAAAAAAAACTTCATAAAACCTGACAAATGTCTTCTCTACACAGAATACACACACACACACATTTATGTACAGTTCATGTCATTTTAGATAAGATTACTAAAGAAAATAATCTTGCTTGCCTTCTTCCCACTCCATGTGCTCCTGTGACCATGTGTCAGAGCAGGATGTCCCAACTATAAATGGTGCTTGATAATGACACCCACACCTTACTGAACTGTTCTTTGGCACTTTCTCGAACTTTCTAATTGGTTGTAATCATTTAAAGAAAACATTACTAAACATAGGGCTTAAGAAAACTTTCCGTTGCCTAAGAGCAACGCTGTGCTGTAGTGGGTTAATTCACCCTAATGTTATGTTTTTATTTACAGCAGTGGCAATAACAGTGGGTTCCATGATAGTCAGTACACTGTTTCGTTTATGTTAACCTAACACGGAGAAAACAAGCAACGCGCTTGAACTCCTAAAATATCAGTTTGTCACCCACATAAATAGGATCCGCGGGCGTCTTCGCGCAAAACATTCACGTAGACGTCACATTACATGCGTCATTACGTCATCAGTGTCCGCCATATTGAATGAGGAAATAAGAGTGGAAGAGGTGGAACGTCCCGGATGCATGTAAACATCCACGTCAACAGAAAGTATATTAATGAAGCTGTTATAGGGGCACGGAACTGCGTGAATATAGACATTATCGGTTCTGTCGGATGTATATTTAAAAGACTGTTAAACACGGTGGTGTTTTTAGGCTTGTGCAAACAATGACTTCGCTAACGCAGAGAAGCTCGGGCCTGGTGCAGAGACGGACCGAGGCCTCGCGTAACGCCGCCGCCGCGGATAAGGAGAAAAGCCCTGAAGAGGATGAGTACGAGTCCCGCCGCGGAGAGGAGGAGGACGAAGACAAGGGAGACTCCAAAGAAACACGGCTGACTTTGATGGAAGAGGTGTTGCTGCTCGGACTGAAGGATCGAGAGGTTTGACGTGACTTGTGTGGCTTTGTTAGTCAAATGGTCGCCAGGAAGCGGCTAGTTAACATGAGGACTAGATAAATCCTGTTAAACGACAGAGATTACGTGTCTTAAGAACAGCTGTTCCTGAAGACCTTCACCATTTATCCTGTTAGACGGGTCCCAGTCGTGCTTTTAGTAAAATTAATATGGCTAAAAGGCAAAGGTCTTTAAAGCTGTTTCTGTCGTAAATGTAAATTACGTAACTCTTTACAACTATCCTGCATATAACAATTGCAAAACAATAAAGTTGCTAGATAGGCCTGTCATTTCAAACATGTCGGTGTCATACAAACGTAATGCAATCAGTGCTATAAAGGGCATTATTTTAAACGTTTAAGTAGTCTGTTGGCAGCCTGTTTATGGAAGCATGCATTTTCTTCATGTATTTCCATGCATGATATCTGCTGATGTTATTCTTGGAATAATAATTGATTAACTTATGTCTTGCTTAGGGTTACACATCATTCTGGAATGATTGCATATCTTCTGGTCTCAGAGGGTGTATGCTTATTGAGCTGGCTTTAAGAGGTCGCCTGCAGCTGGAGGCATCTGGAATGAGGAGGAAAAGCCTTCTGACCAGAAAGGTAGGTGTAGGTGTGTGTGTGATTTGGGGGCTTGTTAAAATGCCAGTTACACGTAATCTTAACTCTTTATACTTGTTTGTTCATCAGGTGTTGTGTAAGTCTGATGCCCCCACTGGAGACATGTTGCTGGATGAGGCATTGAAACATATTAAAGAGACTCAACCTCCAGAGACAGTCCAGAGCTGGATTGAGTTGTTAAGTGGTGAGTTGTGAGTATATTTGACACATGTACAAGTACACTAGTTACTTATTTTTAGGGGTAAGTTCACTGTTTCATATAGAAGATATTTTGAAAAATGTATCACTGTTTTGTCCATACAATGAAAGTCAGTGGAATTCAGGGTTGTTTAGAGCCCCACAGACTTTTGATGTTTGATCAGAAACAGTTGAAACATTCTTCATACAGTTTTGGAATGTAAATGATGGCATAATTTAATTTTTTCAGTGTGGAACATTTTTTGGGAGTGAAATACAATATTTAAATGTAGAATAATAAAAATGTAGGGCGGTTAAGGATGTTCATTTAGTTTTTTCCTAACCGACAACCAAAACATGTTAACTAACCATTAACTGACAAAATTGTTAAATTAGAGTTCAATTAAATTAGAATAGATAAGTGTCTGTGAACCATTTAAAAATAACCAAATTTGTTTTCCAGGGGGTTTAGTTTTACATGCGCAAATAGCAGAATAAACAACAGAACGTGAGGATTCATCGTCACATCACGCACCTGCACTTCTTCTGTGAATAGAGAAAAACAAAAGCATATATATAAAAGTAATAAATACGCAAAATATATTTCACATAAATATTAACAGATTAACAACACGAAAGAAAAAACTGTGCAATAAGTAGTAGCCTATATGCTGAGTTTAGGGGTTTTTTGTAACGCGCTCCAAAAACAAGGAAACCGAGACGGCAGAAAGTGCATCCTGTTTGTGTTCTTTATTTTACAAAAGTATAATGTTTTGTTTTTATTGTGAGTGTACACAAATAAAATTAAACACTGGACAGTTTCGAATGATGTCTTACTCTTATCTTTATGACCATAATTGACTGAGTATGTTAAGTTGTTTCAGCTTTTATAAGGAAAAATTAAGTGATCGCGCAGATCGCCTCGCGCGCGCACACGTCAGTTCTAGCATTGCTAACTTGCCATTGCAGCGTGTTCATTATCAAAATAAAATGGTCAAACCAAACATATAAGAAGTTACATTGCTCGATTTAAATATTCCGTAGTAGAATCTGTACCTTTCAGCGAGAGTACAGCCCCACTGTGGTGTTATTATGCCAAGCACATTTTTGTGCATGAGAAGGTTGATGTTTTAATGTGGATATTGGAATGCAAGTGAAGTAAAAGCCTAGTTTACATAATAAATAATAGTTTAGTATCCAAAAACATTGCGAATTTAGAAACTCTGGATTCATGCCGAAAGAGCGAGGTAGGTAACATGAGCCCAACTGCAGTTTCAGTTTTGCTTAAAATGAATTTGTTTTGGCTTAATGTTTATATAGTTACTTTTTCATTCTTGTTCTTTTCTGAATATCGTTAAATTTAAAGGATTTGTTGTGGCATGAGGGGAACTAAGATAGCCTATAGCTATGCTTGTAGTGTTTATAATGTTTAACATTTCACATTATTTAGGCCTACGGTACTTTACATTATTGTAATGATAAAATGCGACTTATCAGTTTTTATCCTCTCAAAAGCTCAATTTTGTATGTGTCGTGTATTTGTTTTTTAACCATGCAGCAAACATTTTTAAAATATCTTTAAAAATTAAACCATTTAACCTATAGTATTAATTAATCGGTCAAAATTCTTAATGCCGGTTAACCGTTAACCAGTTAAAGGTGTTCTAAGCGATCCTGGACGGAGTAACTTCCTGTTGACGTTCGAAGTGTTGTCAAACAAAACAGAGGCTAGCTAGACCCTCCCTCCTCCTCCTCCTCCTCCCCCTCCCCTCCATGCTTCCTGAAACAGTCATGAACGCGCATTTAAAATCATTCTTGTCAGTTATTGGCTGGAGTGTGTTTATTATGATTCGTGGTCCAGGCTGCACCAGTTTGTTTTTATTGCCGTTTTTGGAGCTTGTGGCGACTACAGAGACCAAATTTTTTTACAGTGTGTTCAGGGGACAGGCAGCTAGCGGATCGTGAGGAGATGTTTGCTGTATGTGACAAAAATGTTTTGGCCTAAAAACGCGTGACATCACTTAGAGCACCTTTAATTATGTTGAAAAATAGGAGGAATTTGTGTCTTCATCCAAAATTAAAGATTGCTTCTGAGTTATTTTGATATAGTGGACAATTTAATGTCATGTTGACTTTAAGCTTTATGTTGGAAATAAGATTGTGTGCTTGATTCAAATATGTTACAAACATCAAAAAGTACTAGAAATGGATCATTCCAGTTCTTCTAGTTTATTTCAAAGGCCCTTTTTACATTCTGTAGGTGAAACTTGGAATCCGTTGAAGCTGCACTACCAATTGCGAAATGTCCGAGAGCGTTTGGCTAAGAACTTGGTGGAGAAGGGCGTCCTCACCACGGAGAAGCAAAACTTCCTGCTTTTCGACATGACCACCCACCCTCTCACCAACAGCACCATCAAGCAGCGGCTGGTGCGCAAAGTCCAGGAGGCCGTCCTGGAGAAATGGGTCAACGAGCCCCAACGGATGGATAAGCGTCTACTGGCGCTGCTTTTCCTGGCACATTCCTCTGATGTTCTAGAGAACGCCTTCGCTCCTTTGCTGGACGACCAGTACGATCTGGCCATGAAGAGGGTGCGGCTGCTTCTGGATCTCGAGCCAGAGGCCGAGGCTGCCAAGTCGGGCGCCAACGAGCTGCTGTGGGCGGTGGTGGCCGCTTTCACCAAATGAACCTCCAGAGTAGAGAGAAAGGGACTCAACTTTGTGCTCACGGCATTGGACTCAGACCACTGGGCCCAAGCTTGGTTGATTCGGACTAATATTGGTGATAGTGATGATGGAAATACAAATTTTGAAGGAGATTATGATGATGATACTTGGAAAGGGACGGCTTTTTCTCATTGTCACAGATCTGACTCTGACCTTCACAAAGGTGTTGCCCTGTCTACGTCTAATGGCCAATAGTTGCCACATGATTGCAATTCACTGTGAGGCTTCTTGTAGTTCATGCACTTAGATCATATAAGAACGAAAATGAGCACGATTTGAAGGAGGTGTTTTGTAAAGGGTCTGTTTCCCTTGTACTTAACTAGGCCGTGGCTCTAATCTTAATCCAGATCCTGGTATAATTCTACAGTAATCTCAATCTCCATGTATCTTTGAAGAAGGAGCCACTACTTCCGAACACACAGATCCTTGTCATTGTTACATGAAAAGGTCCTGTTTCCATTGCTTTTCCATATTCAGCAGGAAATGTTCCACGAGCTTCTGATACCTGAAATGGGTCTTGAGTTAACAGGAAATAAACCATTTCACGTTTAAAAAGACTGAAATGCAAGCATCAGTTTTTCTCTGGTGCTTTAAAGATATTATGACCCCGCTTCCTTGCAAGCCTTCTTTCCAGTAATCCACTCTCTCTGAATGCTCGAAGAATAAAATGTTCAAATGTGTGCTAATATTACTGGTTTTAATTCAAAGACATTTGCTGGTGATTTTCATTGGCCTGTGTATAAAATGACTAAAACCTGATAGTGATTCTTATGTTACTCACTGCCTTTTTGTTTACTGATCCAGTTCATCCATCCAGCCCAAGATTCACAGCTATATTAATTCATTCTTACAGTGGGTTTTGTACTGTAATACACCACAAACAGGTCAAGGAAGCATTGAGCTCACATAGATATTTATCCCAAGTCAAACATCTGGGTTTAAGTTGCCTCATAACTTTCATCCATTTCATGCAAATGGCCAGTCAAACACTAGCAACATCAAGGAAGGCTTTCATTCCCGAGGCCTGTCCATAGTGATCACTGCATTTATGTAGCTGTCTCGTCACACGTGTATGGTTTTCTTCATGTCATAATCTCTCCACTTGCTATATTTCCAATTTTTATACTACGTTTTTAATCATTTTTATTTCGTTCCTGCCTTTAGCGCAATATTTTCGGAGTCGATTGTCATGTTTTTTGGTTGTCTCCTGTCCTGCAAGAGGACTGGTAAAGAATGGGGTAGGGATATGCCCTTCCTGTGTAAGAAAGCAGGTGTTTTGACATTTTGATTTACTGTTAGTAAAAAATACTTAATGAGCTGTAAAAGTAGAGATGGTGTGAAATGGGTTCCCTGATTTGTACATCTGCTTTTTATCATATAATAAAGGAATATCTTCAAGTGCCTGGAAGGGATATGAATATTAGCTGTCCTCTTTCTTTAAGTCATGTGCACTGCACTTTTTTTGGTGCTGTGACTGTATGCTTCTGATGAAATGAAAATGCACTGAGAACATGTACAGTAATGGTGCAGGTGGAAATTTGATGATGATACATACCTGAGTAAACAAGGTGACCATAACCTCATGAATGCCTGAAGATAAAAGCAATGCGGTATGTTTTTCCCCCAAATGCATCATGTAGTCCAGACGAGATTGAACAGCAAGTTCAACCAGTTAGGTGAATGACACGAATGTTGATTCAGAAACCACTCTGATGGTTTTGGTTCAGAGAAGTATTAGTTTCACTTATTTAACCCAGTAACTCTTGTTTTTTTTTTGGTTTTTTTTGCGTTTCAAACAACTGGCTTATAAGAGTCCGTCTTTCAGGAGTCAAATGAAATCTGACGCTGCTCGCACTCAATGTTTTGATTCACTGAAAACAACTGGTTCATAAAAGTCATTTGTTTATCGCACTACTCTGGGTCTCTTCCAAAAGCATAAAACTGTGGTCCCATTGAGTTGTGTTGGTAGCGATGGAACTTGCGGCCATTGTTGTCTTCGAGAAACGCACCCTTTGTTGTGCTGTATGTTCTCGATTTACTATAAATGACCAGATCATAAGAGTCATTGGTTTGTGAATCAGACTTTACTCATTGGTTGCTCTGTATATTTTTGATTCACTTTAAAAATGACTCATGAGCTGCCAACACAATCTCATGGAAATGTTTTAAATATTTAACCTTTTGGAAAATTGATGGCTAATTTAAGTGAATTCATGTTAAGAGGTGGGGTTAGGGATGGAGCTTCATGCTTTTTTTCCCAAAAACTTCTTACCTTTTTGTAGTGTGATTTAAGAGTGATTGGGACAGTTTTTGAAATTCCGCCTTGTGCAAGGTTTCTTGTCATAAATGAAAAACATCAGCTCAACACATGATACATTTCTGTAATACTGAAGATGTTAACTATTCATTTTGAGGAGGAAACAATTGAATATTATAATGTGAGGATGTGTGACATACACTTTTCTGTAAACTGAGCAAAAAAAAATTTAGGGTAACATTTGGGTGATTGGGACAGCATGTCTTTCCATTGATTTAGGGTAGTGTAAGCATATTTATTACTGTATTGCACATGTTAGTTCATACTTTGATATAATTTTATATGTAATATTTCCTTTTCTGTTCATCATCATTAGGAGTCCATGTTTATGTTTGTTCAACTCTATTTCTCAGTTTATAAATCCATACATAAAAGAAGGCTTGATGTCCAAAAGTCATTGAAAACATTTAAAAATCAAGTAAACAAGTAAAAAAAAAAAAATGCTGTTGGTCCAAAATGTATACAAAAAAAAAAGTAAACTGATCCAAAACCTTTTTTTTTTTTTTTTTGGTAACATTTGGATGAGATGTTGGGTGGGCCCATCACCAGTTAACTGTTTGACAAACACATTACCTGAACAAACCTTTTATTACTGCAACAGTAAAATTATTACTGCAATCAGTAAAAAAGATGTTTATATTTTCATAATTTGGTTGTTTTACTTTAGTAAAATCTAGCGAGTTCATAAATATATTTGGTGGTGGATTAGTGCTTGCACGGGAACACTGATTTAGAGCATATAGAGCATATGCAATGGCATATTGCAAGGCTAATAATTTTCTTAATTAACAAAGCATTTAAGCACTGTCCTAATCACCTAAAATTATACTGAAATTGTGTTTGGGTGGATGGGACAAAATAAAAACATTCTGAAAATAGAAACATTTTATTAACATTTTTTTTTACTGATTTTGCAGCAGTAGTGTATCATATTCATGTTTCTATCAAAGGTTTGTACAGTATAGTAGCTATGACAATTTTAGGACCTTATTATTAAAACTACCAAAAGCTTATGTCATTTTCCTCAATTCATGCATTTCACGGTCAACTTCACCCTTAATTCACCTGTAAATTCATTCAAAATTGCCACCTCAGAAAATGGTTACATTTTGTGAAATTTTCTACATCTGCTTTTTATCATATAATAAAGGAATATCTTTAAGTGCCTGGAAGGGATATGAATATTAGCTGTACTCTTTCATTAAGTCATGTGCATTGCACTTTTATCATAACCTCATGAATGCCTGAAGATAAAAGCACTGCATCATGCAATATAATATAAATACATTTTGAAATTGTATAATATAAAATCTCATAAATCAAAATTTGAGGGACCAATCACACAAGTAAAAGCAGTTTATTTTGTAGTCTCAATAGTTTCAGAAAACACCATAAAACATTAGTAAGAAAGTAAACATTCCATTTGCTTATACAGGAAGTTGCTTATAGGCTACAGTAGGTAGAGTTTCATTGTGGTTATAGATAAATATCATGTTACCTATCAGTTATTATAGATATACATATTACAAATAGCCTATATCATAAAAAATAAAAAATAGTACAACCCAAAAAAAGTACCTTTGCATTTAAATGTAACAAGTTTACAAATGCTTTTTCACATTTCTTTAAAATAGTCAACTCCGGAACTTAATAAAATCTAAATAGGACAATTGCAGGTCCTCATGCTACAGTGCTTCCTAAAAACAACTCAGCTCTTTCTTAGAAACACATTTTCTGAGCCACTTTGTTATTATTATAATTATTTTTCTTATTATTTCAGCCATCTGGTCTCATTTTTCATGGATAAATGAAGTCGGTTCCCAAGTATGAAATAGGCTCCACAGTTAGACTAGGCCTAAACGCATATGTATACATTAGGACATCCATTTCGCACCATTTCTATTTTTACAGATCATATTGTTTACTAAATTCAGAATTATTAGAAAAGGAAGTCCAGTTGTAAACGAGCGAGCTCTGCCATTCGGCCCGATGAATGTAGACTCTCTTCCTCCTGACCAGCAGTTCAAAACCCCTCAGAGAAACAGTCAAGAGACAAATATGAGAAAAATAGTGGCATCGAATAGCACAGAAAGGTCCACGGTGTTTCTATATCCTCAAGAGCCATCCTATCCATGTCTTCGTCTCGGAAGGCCATTCCTGTTCAACATTTTTTTGTTGTTTTTGGAAGACGACGTCGACGCACCTCGTCTTATGAATCCTCTTCAGATGTCAGGTGTACGTTGGTTCGGATTCCTTCTTTTTCAGCTTTTTCCGTCCATCTGCGCTTTCTGGAGCGTGATTATAATTTCTAGTAACTTATATTTCCAGTCCAACAGATCTCCAATTTTGCGCAACTGTTGCGCGCACTCGACAGCGGCGGTTTGCTCTGTACAGGGAAGAATCGAAAGTCGTTAGGTTTTAAGTTGTAATCATATGTATTTTTAAAATAACACTTATTTCAAACAGGTCAGTATAATTGCTTTACCTTTCTTCGCCATTTCAGATAGTATAGACACTTTACGCGTCCTGTCGGGATTCAGCACTGTGTTCAAAGTCTGACTGGAGGAATAAACGCGCGAGTTTCTTTAAAGGCGTCTGAGCGCTGTGATCTCACTTCTCTGAATTATTGTTAGAAGCAGAGCTTAAATAGTGACGCGGAAACAACGTGACTAGAATTCCCGTCGACGTGGTAATTTTAATGCCCAATTTCCGTGTTTACATGGCGTCTATAGGCTAGCCTACCTGTTCTTCATCATCAGAGGAAGGCTATCCCATTGAACTGATAAAATGGCACCTTATATGGACTTACATAAGCAGTACATGTACACTTTGTACATTGTGTGAATGATAACAGTTAAAGTAACTTCTACTTAAGTATCTGTACTTGTTTTGTAGAAATCATCACTGAACTGCAATAACACAATAACACGACCTTATATAGATTGGGGAAGATGCCCATTTTAAGAACAATGTTAATTTACTTTTATATTTTGTAACATATTTAGATAGGCTATAGCCTAAGTTTATCATGTAGGCTACAGGATGTTAATGCATCACTTAATGTAGGCCTGTAGGTTAGTAAGGGAAATAAATATATAGGCCAACATTTGCTAATTTAGATGTCATGGCACAAAATGTTAAATTATTAAAACAGGCCATCTAACTTGGGTACAAGCCCCAGATTTGATAGGCTATTATTCTTATAAATATTTATATTTTTTCATTAGTGTCATTAATTTAAAATACTAAATAATCTATTCTATTTTAAAATGCGTTTTGACAATTTAGTTGAATTGAATAACCAATGAGAGCAAAATCCCATAAATGTTCTTCTAAAATGTAGCCTACATTTATTCTATTTTATCTTTTTACTTCAAAATAAAAACAATATTTTACTCTACAAATCTAAAATATATCCCTCATTAACAAATAGTCACAAAAACTTTGATATTTTGCAAATACGTCATAGATCATTACTTTTTTTTTTCCTGAGAATTAGATCATTTAATCCAAATCTATATAGCTGATGTTGATGTTGAGATGAAATTACATTTTTAGGCCTATATGACTTTCCTAAATTGCGAACATCTTGTGATTCATGGAGTTTCCCCTTCTCGTGTGGTGACAAACATAGAAATCCCATGACTGTAAAACTTTTAGTTTCACTTGTTCAGGCTTGCCTCCGTCACTCCTCATAGAGCAGGAAGTGTCTCTTCTGGACACTGATTGGTTGAGGTGCATTATCTTATCTTAGCCTATTATTTTTCTAGGAAAAAGAATCCAACAAACAGCCCATTGTGTTCATTTCTGTAGAATGTGGCAGTGGCAGTATTTTGTTTTTCTGAAATCTGTTACGTCATTGTCACATGTAACATTTAGCCTACATTTGGAGGAGTGTGAGAGAATCATAAAAAACCTGTGCCTATTATGAAGCCAGTGCCTATATAATTATTAACACGGCATTGTTTAGTTTAGCATACTAAAACACTAACGATTAGCTTGAACACATAATTGATAGCCTATAAATTGAAATATAACACTAGAGGTCATCACATATGTTCAAGAGCGTCCAACAGTTGAGCAGCGGAATAAAGAATAAAAATACATGTTTATTCATTTACTTGTTTAAATTATTTATTAAATAATGTCTTTTACACATAAATGCATAATTCCCCAGTATCACAGCTTGTTTACGGCTGATAAATGTTTTCTTCAGGAGGGATCCAGAAAGGGATCGGCAAATAAGAACAAAAGTAAAAGTAAAAAACAGGCTAAAACTGACATGAATCAGAGTAATAATAACTTAATGCGAACGATGAGACGAGCAGCTGTCATTCATAATAATCAGAAATATTACTGGGGAAAAAGTAGACAAAGTAGGGTGAAGTCAGCTAAATGGTAAATGACTTATAATACCATCAAATAAGCTATGCATAAGATGATATTTTTACAAATTAGCATGGGTCTCTTGCTATATATATATATATATATATATATATATTTAACCATCTACAGCACAGCGTTGCCCTCAGGCAACGGAAAGTTTTCTTAAGCCCTATGTTTAGTAAATTTTTCTTTAAATGATTACAACCAATTAGAAAGGTCGAGAAAGTACCAAAGAACAGTCCAGTAAGGTGTTGGAGTTACTATCAAGCACCATTTAAAGGTGGGACGTCCTGTTCTGACACATGGTCACAGGAGCACATGGTGTGAGAAGAAGGCAATATTATTTGCTTTAGTAATCTTAT